>NC_064922.1:131418098-131727372 GCF_023897955.1 Schistocerca gregaria
AACATATTGCAGGAGATATGACGCATAAATGTAGAATGCATGAAAAACTACCATGGGAGACATTTAAGACAACATTTTTCGCAGACAGTAGGCACATACACGACTGGATGTACCTGCAAAACTGTGTCATTGTACAGCGAGTCGTTCATGAGATACGACGTGAAAAACTTTGAGGTGCGTGAAAATGAAACTGCAGGCTGAAATTCACTAGACATACAGGTGAAGTATGTGTTGAAGTACGCAGGAAATACACACATTAAAAAACGTTGTACATCACCGCGGTTCGCAGAACTCCTGAAGATAGACGTTGACTGTGGACATTGTATGACACACACAGTCCCTTTGACTGTTCAGAGATGTCACTAAAACCTCCCAAAGAGGTATACAACCATGCATGAGCAGCACCTATTAGACGCAGGGGGTCCGACAGCCGATCAGTTCCAGTCATTCTACCAGGGAGGAGGTACGCAGTTCGTGATGTCTATAGTTCAACCATGCCTAGACGGACAACACCGCGATTCGATAGCGCCGGCATTGTTATTTTGTGCGAGGAAGGGCTCTCAAGAAGGGAAGTGGCCAGGCGTCTCGGAGTGAACCAAAGTGATGTTGTACTGACCTGCAACAGATACAGAGAGGCAAGAACTGTCTATGAGATGCCTCCCTCAGGCCGCCCAAGAGCTAATACTGCAGTGGATGACTACTATCTACGGATTATGGCTCGGAGGAACCTTTAAAGCAACGCCACCATGTTCAATAATGATTTTTGTGCAGCCACAGGGCGTCGTGTACGACTCAAACTGCGCGCAATAGGCTGCATGATGCGCAACTTCACACCCGACGTACATGGCGTGGCTCCTCTTTGCAACCACGACACCATGCAGCGCGGTACAAATGGGCCCGACAACATGCCGAACTGACCGCTCAGGATTGGCATCATATTCTCTTCACCAATATGTGTCACATTTTTTGCATTCAATCAGACCATCGTCGGAGACGTGTTTGGAGGCAACGCCTTAGACGCACTCTCCAGCGAGCTCAGCAAGGTGGAGGTTCACTGCTATTTAGGGGTGGCATTATGTGGGATCGTGGTCATGGAAGGCGCTGTAACGGCTGTACGATACGTTAATGGAATCCTCCGGCCGATAATGCCAGCGTATCGGCAGCATATTGGCGAGGCACTCGTCTTCGTGGACGACAATTCGCGCCACCATCTTGTGAATAACTTCCTTCAGGATAATGATATCTCTCGACTAGACTGGCCACCATGTTCTCCAAACGTGAACATTATCGAAAATCCCTGGAATGGATTGGAAAGGGCTATTTATGGACGAAGCGACCCGCGACCCACTCTGGGGGAACCAGATCTACGCCGAATCGCCGTTGAGGAGTGAGACAATCTGGACCAACAGTGCCTTGATGAACCTGTGGATAGTGTCCCACCACCAATACAGGGATGCATCAATGCAAGAGGACGCGCTACTGGATATTAGAGGTACAGGTTTGTACAGCAATCTGGACCACCACCTATGAAGGTCTCTCTCTATGGTGGTACAACACGCAATGTGTGGTTTTCATGAGCAATAAAAAGGACGGAAATCATGTTTATGTTGATCCGTATTCCGATTTTTAGTACAGGTGCCGGAACTCTCGCAACCGAGTTGATGAAAAACTTTCTTGATGAGTTATGTGCAGTACGTTTGAAATTCATTTGACGTATGCATGTTCGAGTGTTTGAGCAAAGTGATGGTTAACACGCTCATCATTAACCAGTGGAACGATTTCAGTCAAACTGCGTACACAAAAGATGTACATTCTGGAGAGAAGTTCTGCAGTGAAGAACTACCAGCCACCTACTGAAAAGAGCGTGATAATGAGGAAAGAGGAGGGGTGATGGAGAGATGAACAGACTGCAAGGGGGAGGGAAGAGATAGACACAGATAGGTGAACGAGGAGATGGTCACAAGTAAAGAACGGTAAAAGAGCAGCGAGTGTTTGTAAGTAGAACACAGAAAGGAAATGGAGGTGATGAACAGTGTGAGGGGGGAAGAGGAGATGGAGAGAGACGGAAAGAAAAGGTGGACACAGGGGGAGAGCGGATTGACAGAGAGAGGGGCAAGAGAGCTTTACAGAGGGAGAGAGTGTTGCGGAGATGCACGTAGAGAGTGGTAAGAAGGAGATGGATTAATAGAAGACTGGAATATATACACATCAGGGCAATGATGGGTGCCCAGCTAGTAGTCTATGAAATAAGACAACTATTTATAGCACGTAGCATTGCAAAAACTAAATACCCACATAATGCGTTTCTTACAGAATTGTTAAAGTAGTGGAAAAGCACATATGATCGGAGAGCGTAAGTACTCTACGCAAAATAAACACCTAAAAGTAAAATAAAACAAATTCTACCTTTCAGAGAAACGTTTTACTATCAATCACAGCTAAGAATCATGCAGTATTATACGATTTCTCGTTCATGGTGAAGTTCTTATTTTAATTTAGACCAATGCTTTTTTCATTCGTTTACTCTGTTGTTTCCTCCGTTAATCGGTGAAGATCTTACATCGCTTTTTTTCCTGCTGAAAACAGGCTCGCAATTTTGGTTCTCATGTTTCATTTTCTTCCGGCACCTTTTGCAAAGAAACATTCATTTCTTCTAGGTACTTATGGGTGCCATTAATCAAGTCATATTTGTTCTGTTGGTTATTCGAAGTATTGACGTATTTATTTTATTAATCTGGAATCCACCATTCTTCTTATGTCCAACAAGAGCAGAACTTACGGTTTTGCAGTTGCGTGAGAAAGTGTCTGAAGATTCGCAAAGAGTTCCTTGTTGCTTCGTGGTATACGCTTCCCATTTTGAACAGTTTTCGACGTCAGAAGTTTTGCAATAATTTTCTGTCTCCTTGTAATATATTGATTATTCCTTGCTACTGTAGTGTTATCTTGAAGCTGTGAGAAAGGAGGACAGCCGCTCCAAATCGCGGAAGTAGAGACGATTCTGAGGGCAGACGAAACTACGAGAGAAATTGTTACATAAAGTAAACCGTAATGGAGAGCCTTGCGAAAATGCAGACGCCCACAGACGCAGTCTCAGGGCGTTAGTTACTCTTCAAGGAATTGACATGTAACTTCATATGTCGTCTAGACGCTGTAGCAGGTTGTCACCGTAAAACTTTGTTACCAACAGGCACATACTATGTATAAAGCCAGCTTGATACCAGCCCTGAGAAAAGCAACGTCAGTAGGCTCACAAGGGTTAGAAAGAGAGCGAAAACGCCAAAAAAACTGTTGACCTAGCAGTCCCTACTCCGGGGAGCCCAAGAGGTTGGGCTAAATGACGTATAACAATAATGTTGCAAGCCTTATTTGGCAGAGCAGTTACGTTTATCTTTCAGCTGAACAAAGTTGAAACCAAATACGGACTTAGTTAGGGCAACTGGATTAATATCCCCGCCTTAGCAGCTGTAGAGGGGACCTAACTAAACAATGATTGGCAGGTACCTGCAAGAGACCTACGGGATTAGCTGGGTGGCTGTAAGTGGGGAAAACAGTGCCCCCACGCGAGTCCTTAAAACCCCTAGTTTCCCCATTTTGGCAGAGTTCTCAGACGATCTAGGTGCCGAATCTGCGTCCGTCGACTCCTGCCTCGGTCCAGCTCCGCGTAAATCTGCTCTCTCGCTTGGAGTGCCTCGGTGAACAGGTGTCACTTTCAGTATGTTTTGTTTTGTACTAAGTTAAGATATTGCTAGTGTGTGCTACTGTGATTAACATCCACTCCTGGGACTTCTGCACTGGCATCTGTTGCAACAGAGTTATTCATGCTTTTTCCAACCCTAGAACTTGCCTCCAATGTATTAGTTAGTCCTGTCTGGAATAAACAACTATTTCAAAACCCTGTTTGCCCAAGAGTCTCCCCAACGAGTTCCCTACCGAGTCACATCACCTGAATTTATAGTAAATGTCTATACCAGATAGAGGAAAACAATCAAATGCGTTCACTGTGAATTGTCCTCCTGCTTCTTGGTCTGTACCGTTGGGAGCGTAGACTGACCGGCAACCCCTTTTTCCCTCTTCTACCTATGTCCTCTTTTAATAAATATATAAATTCTGCAGTTTACAGTGGTTTTATGTGATATTAAAATAGTATAAGACTGCTTTTCAGATTGATGACAACAGAGCTGGAGAGCTGATACGCAGTCTCAGTATTTTGGCTCCTCATGTCATCTGCTTTTTATTTAGTGCTTTGATTTGTACAGTTTCTGCGAGATATCTGAATTTCCAAACTTTGTTTCATGTAATCCACGAGTTTCAAAAATGTTGGTCGTATAGTTCGTTTTTGGAGGAACAGGTTTCTGACTCCGCCGGGAACGCTACAGCACGACCACGAGATGCGGGCAAAGATGTCTGAATCATGGCCGAATTTAGGTCTTTGGCAAACAATACTAGGACATCTGTGGAAGTGAAGTAGTTGAATTTGACTGCCGTATGTTTGGGGCTAGTTGCATATTGTTTTTTATCCCGTATTCTTGTGGTGTCCTTTCTCATTAACGGATATATTTTTCCAAGATACAGGCCAAAGCTTTGGATTCTAGTCCGTCTCCTTTGCGTCTATCCTGTTCTTAATTCGAGTAGTTCCGAAACTTCCCCGACAACCTTTGCTTTAGCATAATGTTTGTGAGGGACTGTTGGATTAAATTTATCAATATTTCATTAACATTAAAATGATGTGTTGACGCACATCGGTTTGGTGCCATCTTTGTTTTTATCATTTCAGTTAAACGAATGACAAGAGATCTCAGCGTTGTAGTTTTGTCAGCGTTAGTTGCCGATGTTCAGACAGTTGGTAATCTGACTGTTCAAGCTGTAGTTAACGGGCTACAATGTAATAAAGTAACAGATAAAACTTCGTTCAGCGTTGCTTCTTTGGACAGCTTCTTCCGGCCTGAAGTGCACTGATCACGACGAACAGTAGCGTAAGGTTTTAGTGCTGCACTGCCTCTGACGTGCCGTGGCATCCAGCAGTGGGATGTCCATACTGATATACTTTGAAAAATTGTTTTTCCTGTTTCGTATCGGTAACAGCATGTATATTTATACCCGTAATTTGCCCTGCGTAGCTTTTGTACATTTAGGAAAATCGTTTGACAACTGAGTACTCTTCGAAACACAGTTATCAAGAATGAAATGCATACAGCCAGACGCAAGACGGCACTTACAGGAGTCGAAGGGCTTGGAGCGGAGGGGGCAGTTGCGGGATCGACATAGGTTCGCATTCTGTATCGAGTGTTCTTCAGTCTGTACATTGAGCAAACAGTAAAGGACACTAAGTAACAATCAGGGACGGGAATATATGTTCAAATACAAGTAATAAAGCTTTCTGATTTCCTGATGACTTTGTAATTCAGTCAGAGACGTAAAAAGTCTTGGAAGAGGAGATGCACGGATTGATTAGTGTCTGGAAGAGTGATTATAAGGCGTATACCAACAAAAGTGAAACTACAGTAATGGAATGGAATGAAATTAGATCAAATTGCGTAGCGGGAATCAGTTTCGGAACACACATCCATGACCGAGGCAAGATTCGAACCTGCGACCGTAGTAGTCGCACGGATACGGACTGAAGCGCCTAGAACGGCTAGGCCACAGAGTAATGGAATGACAACCAGTTTTTCCAAGAAGTGAGTCCAGGGTTAGGCCTCTCGGAGACACGATTGGATGGGTCTACTTCTTCTTGTTCTTGTTGTTCATCTTCTGGCTTCAATTCTACCGACCTCATCTGGCTCCCGCCCCATCTTTTAGTTCGCCGCCCTACGTCCTTCATCTGGCTTTCTATTGTAATATCATCTATCGAAACCTTTTTTCGTCTATTCTTTTCAGAAGATTTTTCGAGTTTTCTTTATGTTCTTTTGTGTTATCTTTTACTGCAAAACTATATAGTTCTCGTCAAATGTTTCTTAATAGAATCCTGTCAAACTGCTATATTTGACTACTCGTAAGAATTCCATTTCAGCCTCCAGAACATGACTAGAATCTTTTAATAATACAGGTTTCCCTACCTTCCAGTAGAATTGCGACAGTCATCAACTTACAGAATTTCATTCCCGTGTCTCCTCATATGCTTTTTAATGTGCTGCTTACAGTACGTCATATATATCTCCGTAATTTATTACCTGCATTCTCATCTGTGTTGAAACGTACACACGGTGAACTTCAATAAAACTGACAAATTCCATGGATGAATTCCTGACTGGAAATGGGGGACAAAGGTCCTATGAACATGTCCGACATGGACGACGTGCGTGCAACGACAACATATCGCCCCGGAACACAGTACAGAGTTGTATCGCATCAAGGTCATAACAAATGTTCAGAGGGACTTTCATGGGATTGCAGAATACAGGGGTAGCAGTGGTTGTCACGGGGAATACACATAATCGTGTTTTGACGTACTCCATGTAGGTGGGCCACTTGAGTGGAACTTATACCAGGTTTCATCTCAATGCCCTGTACAGCTCTGTCGTTGATATCTGGAGTACGCACAGTCCGTCGCTTACCTGCACGTCTGCCCGCAGCTCGTGGTCGTGCGGTAGCGTTCTCGTTTCCCCCGCCCGCGTTCCCGGGTTCGATTCTCGGCGGGGTCAGGGATTTTTTATGCCTCGTGATGGCTGGGTGTTCTGTGATGTCCTTAGGTAAGTTAGGTTTAAGTATTTCTAAGTTCTAGGGTACAGATGACCATAGATGTTAAGTCCCATAGTGCTCAGAGCCACTTGAACCATTTGAACCTTACCTGCACGTTCATCTATCTTAAAAGACCCATTATCACACAAATGCCAATAAAAGGCTTGAAATGTTGTGTCACGTGGTTGATGTCTGCGAGGGTACTTGTCTGGTATAGTCGCACTACCTCTCGACCATTTACATCTTTTTGGCCGTACACAAACGCCATCTTCTATTAATATTACCCAGTACAGCTATCGAAGACTCGGGAATTGTAATTCACCATCAAGTAATATGTTTCATTTGCTCACTTAGCAGACTCATTTAGGTACGTCGTTGAATGTCTCACATTGGCTACCGACATTACGCAATTTATTTGAGCGCTGCTTGCGGTTTGTCTGTGTGTCAAGGTCAGAATTGCTAGACCGGTTTCACTGTCAACAAGAAGCGCTCTTGGTAGCGCAAATGCGAACCTCAGCTGTTCGGCACGTCGCCACTCGCCATGGTCTTCGGTGTACTCCGTCGTCTTCCCTGAGGGCGTTATCGAGAAAATAGTGAGACTCCATGCTGATAGTTGCTGTCGAGCTTATCTGTGATTCTAAAGAGCGTATTCCACATACACATTGACTATGGAGTAATGTGACAGAATTCAAAATACTACTTTTATATTATCCATATTGAACGTTGTGGAGAAACAAGTGAAGATATCTCCCAGTCGCCATCAGTTTTTAGACATACTGTCTTCACCATGGTATATTTGGATCATAAACGATATTTTCATGACAAAGGACTCATCCCCAATATCTGAGTAGTATTTTTCGCGTGATCTACTATCGGACGCTCTGGCATAGTGAGAAAGCATTACGCTAAGTACCAGAAAGAAGTCAACAGAACCTGGGGATGCGGCATATTCTGGAATTCCAGAAAAATAAGTTGGTAATGAAGGAAAAGCGGAAGAAAGGCGCCCTATCAAGCCAGAGAAGTATTCAAGCAACATAAAAGGGCAGATATAGCAGTAACAGGCAGTCAGTATCAAGTAATTATGTAGCACTGAAGCCGAGGCAATGACCCGTAGCACTGAAGGACAGCACCTATCAGTGATGGAGCAGTATAAACCTTCCTCTACGAGATGACAACAAGAATATGGCGATGGAGCCGCTGTTGTCAGACAAGTTGCAAGTGAACTGCCAGTGTCTGATATATTCTTCATAGTCAGTGTACTTTGTTTGATGTAGCAATTTTGCCGCAAGTAGTTAGTGCTCAGTATTAATTTGTGGCAGTTGATTCAATTGAAGACAGAAAGAGTGGCAGTAACAGTACTAGTCTGTGAGACACTCATGTTACTACATCTAATAGTGGTTAAAACAAGACGCTAGGTGGCTTTTGTACCTCGATAGGGCGATACCCAGATGTAATAGGACATGATAATAGTGAAAAGGACTGCAGCTGAAGTGTATGTGTTACTGGGTTGTTAGTCACACGTGTCGCATATAAATGAATGTATTTAATGGGAAACTTGTTTACAGGTAATTAAGAGTTCATGACATCTTCCGACGTCAATACACCACCATCTTTGTCAGTACCCTTCTCTGTTCCCACAACCAATCACAGGACGCTGTACTCCTTCTCGACTCTGTATTAAATCTTAAATAGGGGAATACTTCCCTCACAACAGAATAATGTTGTTGTCAACATTCTGCCTGCACCACGCAGGACATACCAACTCTATACTGATTGCTAGCGCCTGTTATATTTAATAGAATTTTCCGGGGTATTTCACAGTGAAATCTAACATTTCATCCCCATCTGCGGAGGACACTTTAAGGGGTAATCGTAGCATTCTTGAGTGCCCGATTCACACACTGGCTCGCTCCTGATTACAGCAAAATTCCATTTACACATACTTTCACGCAGTGACGTGACGTCACAGGTTTTGAGTACACGAGCGCAACTGTCGGTTGTCGACTGTCAATATACGCTGCTGCTGACACCCCATGGTCGAAGACTGGTGAACATCTTCTTCAGCACTGGAACCCAGAATTCATTCAGTTCCACGACCTCCTGCTTCCTAATGATGTTCCTGGGGTGCTTTATAATCTCTATGGTCTCTGTGTGTTACCTTTCATGGCATCCTCTTGTGGCTGCCAGTACTGACATAGGAAATACGATGGTTGTTGTGAATGTAAGTGGATCAGTAAGATTAACGATTTGTCTGTTACGTGGTTGATAAAAAAAAAGTCCTGTGTCGAACAGACCGTTCAGAAATGTCTGTCCAATTCAATTGCACGACCACTAAAGTTTATGGGTTGCGAAGGTACACAGATGAAAAATTTCTATCAGACCTATACTCAGTGCCATTGGTTCGCCCACCTGTTCGATTGCGAAGTTCTATAGAACTTTATTACGACCGTAGGTAGGCCGATCAGATTAGTATATCAAGAAATCGTCACATTTTATTTGTCAATTAGAGGGAGTAGCGGTTCAGCCGGGGACGTCTTAGTTTTGATTTGGTATCGCTATTTACTATGATTCCTCTTAGTTAGCTGTTTCAACAACTGAATCGGATTCTTCCTCCCGATATTGCTGAGACGTTTAGGTATTGCCCCACAACCACACTTTTCAACTTCAATGATGAGTTCTATCAACAAAGCCACGGCAGTGCTATGGGAACCCCGTTAAACTCAGTTACAGCGAATTTCTTAATGGAGAAATTCGAGGAGCACACATTGGAAACTGCCAACAAGAAACCGAGTACTTGTTTCCGGTACACCAATGATGCGTCTGTTTTGTGGAGGAATGACAGAGAGGAACTAGCACGGTTTCCCCGAAAGTAATGCACCGCATTTTTTTACTTGAACAAGTCTTTATTGATCGTAATCAGAATTAGACACACGAAAGAATCGTGTTTCAACTAAACGCCCTATTTTTCCACGTAAACTCCATCTCGTTCTATGGTCTTCCTCAGGGCGAAACAAGGGCTTGTAAGCCCTGTCGGTAACGGTCCTTCTCCTGATGGCAGAGTCAGTGCTTCACTGTGTCTATCACCTCCTCTGGCGTCTGTCCTCGCGAATGACATCAGCTTCCTGAACATGTGACAGCCGTCGATGGTCTCTCCGACCGCTGCAAATCGCGGAGCTCCGCCAAACCGTCTTCTGATGATCTCACCCTCCGATCCCAGCGACTAAATGTACTTTTGCGATGGCAGATGCTCCATAGACTTTGCACAAGCGTTTGTGAATATTCGTCGCAGTTTTCTTTCTCTGCAGTGAGAAAATCAATGACGGCACATTTTTTAACGTACATCACCCGCAGAAGCCATTTTGAAACTGTCCTGTAGGTACGCTATTCTTCAAAAGTGACGGAAACTTGGCACACTCACTCAGGAGACTTCAAATAATACATACGTAATTTTTCGCATCCTTACCATTGTTTCAGATTGAGAAAAAAATGCGGTGCGTTACTTTCTGGGCAACCCGAATAGGTCGTTTTCACAAACATTTTAACAGGCTGAATCAGAAGGTTCTTTTTATCATGAAGGAGTAGGAGGCGAGCGGAAGGCTAAATTCTCTTAATCTGCTAGTTTTCAAGAAAGAAGATATTTGCTTCGGCCACACCTTTTATTGAAAACCCACGCACATATACAGGATCCGAACCACCACCCACAATAAAAGCAACGAATCAGAGAAACGTTGGCGAATAGAGTAAGGAATACCTGCGAACCAGAGCCACTCGACGCAGAATTAAAACCACTGCGTTGCTTAGGAAAGATTATTCGCCGACTGAGGTAAAGAAAAAGAAAAAAGAAAATAGAAGAAACGGTAATACCGCCGCGTATAAACCAAAGCTATATACTAGTGCCTGTGAAATCGAACGTTCTACTCTCTTTCATTAAGGACTTTACAGACAGCATAGGAGAAATCTTGAAAAAAATGGTACATCGGGATGGCGGTAACCAACAAACTCATCTGGATAATACAAGATCACCTAATATTTTCCAAGGGTTCTCGCAAACGGCAGGAAAAATACAGATTTACAGGATTCCGTGCAGATGTGGGATGGTGTAAGCGGATACAATAAAAAGGACGGTCACAAAATGACTGGAGAAGCGCAGGGGCAATTGCAGAAGATGGGAGATTCACAAATGAGCTGATGTTGCACATGGTTTGCAGTCAGGAGACTACCAAATTCCTTTTGATAGCACTCAGGTACTGAAAACAAGAGGCATGTATCGTGAAAGGCCATACAGAGAGCACATATTAAATAAGAGATATGAGAGACTTGATATATCTAAAACAATGTTTGATATGATTGGGGATTTTTATTACAAGAGATTTTAATGTTGTATTTGTTGCGGTAGGCAGGTGAGCCAACGCCGTGTTACTAGAGTAGGCCAAAAGTCACACGATTTAGCTCACGCAAGCTGGCATGAGGTTTGGAACAGGACAACGAAGTTAGAATTTAGAAACAACGGACGTAGCTGGTGGAATACTTAACTTTAATCCGTTAATGACGAACGTCGCTCTTGCCGGTACATGATTCACAATATCAATAGCAACTGAATATGTCGCCTTGCTAGGTCGTAGCATAATGACGTAGCTGAAGGCTATGCTAAACTATCGTCTCGGCAAATGAGAGCGTATTTTTTCAGTGAACCATCGCTAGCAAAGTCGGTTGTGCAACTGCGGCGAGTGCTAGGAAGTCTCTCTAGACCTGCCGCGTGGCGGCGCTCGGTCTGCAATCACTGATAGTGGCGACACACGGGTCCGACGTATACTACCGCACCGCGGCCGATTTAAAGGCTATCACCTAGCAAGTGTGGTGTCTGGCGGTGACACCACAGTATTTCTCATATATTTCGTTCAACGGGAAGACTGGAGGTCATCTTCATGCTTTTGAACAATAGTGATATCATCCGCAAAGAAATATACGTTTAGATATTCTTCATTTGATATCTGAGTAACGTTGTTTACATCATATTTCAATTTACGAAGTATGGCTTCAGTGTAAATATTAGAAAGGGTAGGCCCACACTCATATTTAATACCTCGGTTTATGATCATTTCATGTAATCGAATCCATTGAAAGTGTAATACAGTGCGTAAAGGGAGATGAAAATCTAATAGCCATGGGGGACTGGAATGCAGTTGTAGCGGAAGGAATAGAAGGAAAGCTTACAGGAGAATATCGGCTTGAGACAAGGAATGAGAGAGGACAAAGACTAATTAATTTCTGTAATAAATTTCAGCTAGTAAAAGGGAATACTCTGTTCAAGAATCACAGCAGGGGGTGGTATACAAGGAAAAGCCCGGGTGATATGTGAATATTTCATTTAGATGACATCATGGGCAGACAGAGATTCCTAAATCAGATACTGGATTGTAAGGCATACCCTGTAGCAGATATAGACATGATTTGCAATGTAGTAGTCGTGAAAAGTAGGCTGAAGTTTCAGGAGTTAGTCAGGAAGACTCAATACGAAGAGAAGTGGAAGTACTAAGGATCGGCGAGATAGGTTTGAAGTTCTTTCAGGCTACAGATGCAGCCATAAGGAATAGCTAGGTAGGCAGTACAGTTGAAGAGGAATGAGCATCTCTAAAAAGATCAGTCACAGAAGCCGGAAAGAAAAACATAGGTACAAAGAACGTAACTACGAAGAAACAATGTGTAACACAAGAAATACTTCAGGTGATTGATGAAAGAAGGAAATACAAATGTGTTTGGGGAACTTCAGGAATACAGTAATACAAGTCGCTGGTGAATGAGATAAATAGAAAGGGCAGGGAAGATGAAACGAGATAGCTCTATGAAAAACGTGAAGAAACCGAAACAGAAATGATTGTGGAAAGGACAGACTCAGCCTGTAGGAAGCTCAAAACAACCTTCGGTGAAATTAAAATCAAGGGCTGTACATTAAGAGTGTAATGGGAATTACACTGCAAAATGCAGAGGAGAGGGGGGATAGGGGAAAAGAGTACATTGGAGGCCTCTATGAGGGGGAAGATGTGACAGAAGAAGAAACAGGGGTCGATCTAGAAGAGATAGGGAAGTCTTGGAGGAGATCAAATAAGGTACAAGGGATAAGTAACATTCCATCAGAATGTCTAAAACCATTGGAGGATGGGGCAACAAAACGTTCGTGTGAAGAATGTATGAGTGTGGCGACATACCATGTGACTTTAGGGAAAATAACATCCACATAGGTCCGAAGATTGCAAGAGATGTCAAGTGCGGGAATTATCGCACAATCAGCTTAACAGCCCACACATCCCAGTTGTTGACAAGAATAATGTACAGAAGGATGGAAAAGAAAATTGAGGATGTGTTAGATGACGATGAGGTTTGCTTTAGGAAAGGTAAAGGCACCAGAGAGGTAATTCTGACTTGCCGTTGATAATGGAGTCGCATTACAATGCCTTTATTTATGTAAAGGTTTGTAGTTAACTCTATTAGGTGATAAGGATATACACATTCAGAGATAATCTTCACGGTTCACACGGCCAAAAGCTTTCTAAAGCTCGATAAAGGACCTACGGATTTATATATTAAATTCTCTGTGTTTTTCTCTTGTCCAACTGCGAGCGTAGTTCTTCAAACTGAAACTGGTTTCGCGTAGCAACTTTTAATTTGCCTAGTAACGCTTTACGCTATTACTTTGTCATCCAAAATTTCCTTCCAAAAGAGTGAAATTACAGAGACCCAGACGCTGTGTTTATATGATTGTCCGAGTATGTCCATCTCGATAGAAGTGTTTATTGTGATAATCTACCATCCCGCCGCGCGGTTTAGGCGTCTTGCCACGGTTCGCGAAACTCTCCCCGTTCAGAGGTTCGAGTTCTCCCTCGCGCATGTCTGTGTGTGTGTGTGTGTGTGTGTGTGTGTGTGTGTGTGTGTGTGTGTGTGTTGTCCCTAGCTTAAGTTCGTTTGAGTTAGATTAAGTAATTTGTAAGACCGATGAACTCAGCAGTTCGGTTCCACGGGAACTTACCACAAATTTGCAATTTCTACTATCCCACTATATGTAAACACACTGCACAAAAACAAAATGAAAGCTGTGAGCCCCTATTATCCAGCGTGCTGTGTTTGAATCAACTGAAGGAACAGGGCTTACGGCCTGAGTGCATGCACTGCGAGCGATATTTGTACAGGAACTACTCGTATACGACTGGTCACAAGGTCGTATATGTCTTCAGCAGCTCGAATCCTGTGCACACCACTTTCAGGATCATTTCTCGTTGTACCGCTCGTTGTTTCATACCAAGCGTGCAGAATGTGTGAAGTTTACCTTCTTGCGAATGACCCCGTGTCTGAAATGCGCTCGAATAAGCTACTGTACATTCATCCTTATGGAATATGGAGAATGTCGTTTGGTGTAGATCAGAAGTGAATTACGATATTAGGATAACATGTTAGCAATTTTATGCGTCGAATGTCAGTACTGCATTTCACTGTTATTGTAGTTCATATTCCAGTTAATTACTAATCTTACTCCGAATTCAGCGCCACCACAAAACGATACGAAAAGGTCATGTGAATGACAACTGTGAGGAGTTGGCTGGACCACAGCATCATTGTAACAATCTTTTCTAAGTCTACAACTATTGGACGTGAATGCTTTTGCACGGTGGTGTTATGAATCAGTCTTGCAGATGGGTGAGACCCCTTTAATTTTTTACAACAATCTGGCACAGATTTTTGTGCATAGGCTCTACGGTGTATTGTGGTTAGTACAGAGACTAAGCTGAAAACCCTATAGTGAATGTGTCGGGGACTTTGTTCACATTAATCAGTTCCAGCGGGTTTTCAGTACCACTGGCACTTGTGGTATAACTCATTTCAACTCGCCTTACTTTTCATAAATGTGTGATCGACTGTGAATAATCGATCTATTCCAAATCAACTGTGTCAGATGAAAACTACCTTGTTCTTGATAACCTAAATTGTACTTCATAACAGCTAATCTACTGTAACGTAAAAGACACTCTCAGCCACTACACAATATTGCTTTAAATTATTCGTCACTTTCCGTAAAGTTTTGCTTATATTTATTTCACCATATTTTTTGTGTGTTTGAAATTTCCATGTTTGGTTTCTCTTTTGGAAGTCAGAACCATTTCTTATTCGCATTGACGTAAAAGGGTTGTGGAGGAAAGGATTTTATCAAATAATCACGCAAATGCTGTTTTGGCAACACTGTTCATCTTAATCTTTTTGCACCAATTCACATATTTCAGTCAAAAGAGAGAGCCAAAGCAACTCTATTACTGAAAAGATGACATTTTAAATACTATTGACTAAATCAGATATCGATAGGGGTTTGTCAGGAATCTTTGTTATACTTTATCTAGGCAAAATCCAGTTTCGGTTCCGTAATTCTTTGGTCAATAGTAAGCTTTTTGTGTACTTGACGAAAGCGTTCTGTTTCATTTTTTTCGTGTTTTTCTATTGATGTTGGATTTTGTACGCATTTAGCCCGTCGAAACCATTCCAGCCCGTTTCAATCAGTGTATTATGAACACGATTCACATGCAATTTGTGAATGACACACAATGTCATTTGCAAAACATGAATTCATATAAATTATAAAAATGTGTGAATGTATGTGCGGTACAAATCACTCCCTAGGCCCCTGGACCGATTCCAACTAAACGTCATACATGTATAACTCATTATCTGAAAGGATCGCGGTGGGGTTAAGAGCCATCTACCTATCAAAGGGGTGAGGGTGCGTGTGAAAAAGCAGTGTACCCTGAATTTAATCATCCAGTATTTGAGAATGGGAGTAGTTATTTACTTGCAATAAACTTTACACATAATTTCAAACTTTACTAAACTTTTTCTCCCTGACAACCCCCACAAAACGATAAGAGGTATATTATCACAGTTCATGCAGCGAAACTGGTGCGTGGGGCCTGAGTTTTTAATTTGTTACTACTTTATACTAACTGTATTGGCGATACATTTTCCAGACAGTTTTCAGATATACCATTGAATGTAGCTACAAAATTATATCATTGTACGATGCATAAATCAGGGAATATGACGTCCTAAAAATTTAGCTGTGTGAAAACGAAACTTCATGGCGAAATACCCTGACTTATTTGAACCACACTTGGTAGACATACTACTTACTGTCTGAAAAGAATTACTGTCGAGATAAGAATCAGCAATCACCTAATGAGGTAGAGAGATGGAGAGGTGGATAGGAAAGGAATGGCAGGAGCTGGATACAGGCAGGGGAGAAAGGGAGATGGACAGAGATCATAAGAGAAGGAGATGGATAGAGACAGGGGGTAAAGAGGAGACCAACAAATAGAGGGGAGGAAGCTATGGTTGTAGAGGCGGCGAGATGGGGTTAGAGATAAAGGAGGAGGAAGGAGCAGATGAAAAGAGGGGGAGGAGCAAAGGAACAGACACAGTAACTAGAAGAAGGTGGATACGGAGAGAGAGGCGAGGAAGACGTGGACAGCGAGAGAGGGAATAAGGACGTGGGCTAATAGAAGACTGCTATAAATACATTCCTGGACAAAGTCATCTAGTTATCAAAACGGTGTCAATGGTTAAAGTTCGAATTTCAGTACGCTGTAGAAAGAGAACCACTGCTGAGAACGACGTCGTTTCAACGGAATATTACTGACGCTGGTGAAAACGCCATGGAAGCAAAAAATGTTAACGAAAATTTTACCAATAGACGGCGCTCTATGAGTTTTAACGTAAATGTGGACGCCTACAAATGACAAAAGAATTGCAATACAACGGCTAGGTTTGAGTTGAACATTACACCATCCATATGTTCAATGTGCATGACTGCACAAGTTCTGCAGTCAAGAATTGTGGCACTGTTAGCTAGGTAAGCCCGTGCACAACGGCAGAGTCGTACCACACAGGATGGCAAAAATCGGTTTTAAACTGTCCTGAGGCGAAAAAGTGCATCAGATTATCTTGGAGGTCATGTTCAGAATGCATTGGGCAATGCGTGCTTTCACTTCAGTTACTTTCATAAAAGGAGCTCTGAAGGTTACACCTTTCAGATAACCCTCCGGCTAGAAGTCGCACGGATTAAGATCAGGTTGTCTGCACGACAAGGCTGTACGCAAAGGTCGGCTGATAACTGTAGCATTTCGGAAATTCCTCTGCAGCAGCCGCTACGTAGGATGTGCAATTTGCAGAGGAGCGCTATCGAGCGCAAAAAGGATCCTACCCACATTTGAACACTGTTGAAGGGTTGGAATAACATTGGTGCGTAAAACTCATAGCATTTACAAGTGATGGTACGTATAACAATATCCGCAGGACTCATCTCTTCGAATAAAACACTGCTCTAAGATAAGCGATGCCGTTAAACCGCACCACACAGTGAGTCACCTTTGCAGAATGAAGTGGCTCCGGTTGACGACCCTGAGGATTTTCGTTGCCCATATTCTGCAGTGCTGCGTATTGACATGTCCTTGGACAGTTAAAAGGGCTTCGTCAGTCTACCGAATGTTCCATGGTTGTTCATTGCCATCATCCATTACAAAGCGAACGTTAGTCTCTTTGGCACGCCAGCAGGAATCAACTTCGGGACGGAGCTGATTTTGTGTGAATAATAGTGCAAGATGTTTCGTAGAGTTTTATACAACGTGCATGCAGGCATGTCCAACATTCAGGGAATTCCCTGTGCACTGCATGTCTACACACCACCAGCCTATCCCTCCGGCAGACATAAGATCAAGTGCTTTCCTCCCTTCGCCACACTGGCCCTAAAAAGAACCTGTCTTTTCGACTAACGCAGTCATTTTCTCCAGACGCGTATCAGACATTGGAAGACCGCCTTTTCTTTCACGCTCTTGATTGTCGGAAACTTACGCATAGCACCTGGCGCACAGTCAACGTTTTTGTAAAAGAGCTCTACCAGCAGCGCTCGATCATTCAAGGAGGCAGCCATTATGGGTGTCTCGGATGCAAACAGAGGAGCAGTAGTGTACACAAAAAAAAATATATAAATAAATAAATAAATGCTCTGAGCACTATGGGACTTAACATCTATGGTCATCAGTGCCCTAGAACTTAGAACTACTTAAACCTAACATACTTTAGGACATCACACAACACCCAGCCATGACGAGGCAGAGAAAATACCTGACTCCGCCGGGAATCGAACCCGGGAACCTGGGCGCGGGAAGCAAGAACGCTACCGCACGACCACGAGTTACAGACAGTAGTCTACCGCTCGACAGTTAGTGTACATGTTCCGACATTTACAGGGCCATTGATTGGTAAGATTTTAGTTACCTTTTTTTAGTGATGTTTCTACAATACCAATAATATTCTGTCCACATTTGTCGTCATTCTGAGCTGTGATTGTCTTCTTACAGCGTTTTGAAACTGGGATTGTAATTATGGACACCCTGGATATAATTTGTCATTAGTATAGCTTGAAAATACATGATACCCAATTTAAGCCATAAGGCATGTCGTCACTCCGACGTAGTGAGCATCACGCCACGGGTCGTCACTCTCCACTGTCACTAGAATCACTAGAATAAAAACAGCATCCTCAGTTGTAAGAGGACGGGGCACTTTTGGCAGTGACACTTATGCAGCTGCTGTGACATATATGCGTGTGTTTCCAACGGTGTGTATGCTGCCTGCGGTGGAATTGGCAACACTGACTCACTCAAGCAGTAAGATTTTCCAATGCTCCTATCTCGTTTTATTATTTATGTAAGAAACAGTAATAACACAATACTATACGTGGTTTTTGTTTATCATTTGCAAAGTTGAAGGATAACCTCAGATATAAATTGGGGCCGGTGGTTCAGAAACGCTGGAAACCAACGGCAGCTAGGTAATATATTCCTATCGGAGTTGGCGACGTGGAAGTCTAAGTTATTAGATGCGACTCGAATCCGTTTGAAACAACCTATATCTCACACTGAATTTATTCTTTGATAGCTTCTGCTTTGAGCAAACATAACGGCTTTTTCTTTTTTTCCCCCAATTAATGTTTCACTGAAGTCACATAATCATATAAGTGTTTCTTTTTTTTATTTTCTTTCTATTAATTATTGTGGAAAATTCCTTTCTACTCTCTGTAACTAATTTGAAAACAGTAAACTTTATTATACATTTCCATTTTAAAACTTTTGATTTTCTGTTTTGCAATATATGAATACTTTATTTAAACTCTGATAATCTGTATGTACACATACTAAAAAGTAATTAACCCATTTTTAAACAGAAAGAAAAAAGTCACTCGTGATTATGGAACTCCTGAAAGGGCGGATAACAAGAATAAAATAGTTTTCGCTCAAGGCCGAATCTGTCGAAAAGCAAATTCATTCTAAGTAAACATGGCCATGAGACTGAACTTCAACCTCAAGGTCAGCAGTTCTCACGAAATTACTTCTGTCAATGATATTTGCTGTTCTGCACGAATTAAATTTCGGCAGTGCTTCTGGATCTTCGTTTCTAAAGGTATCTCTCCGCCACGTGCCGCTTCATAACTGCAAGAGTATGTAGAATGATAATGAAAAACACACTCCTATCATTCCGAAAAACAACTTCCTTTACCACCGTCAGGCTTCTGCGGATTATTTAGGTGTAGAGATGCTTAGAGATCAGTTGTTTTCGTCAATACTCTCTGCATAATCGTGATTTGTCCCTGAAATCTTTCAGTAAACCTATGGCAGATTATGAGAAAGAATATGAGTCATGAGTTTACCATATACGAACAGACACCTTTTAAGCGCCATCGAATATGACGGCAGACAAAAATTGCGTTCCAAATAGTAACCGAATATTAGGCCGTAACATTTAAATATTGACTATGCCTTGTTATTAGCTGATTTGTATTCTTGGCGTAAAACAAACTCTGACATGACTGCAATGAAATTTAATTTTAAGAGGCACAAACGAAATAAAATGTTCTGCCCCACTCTAAAACATTTTTGAGCAGTTCACCGATGCCGATAACGTGCAGAATGTCTTTAGGTAATGTGAAGCATGTACGAATCATACTCACGTACATAAATATCTGGCATAATGTATCTGTCTATTCCGACTTATTAATCACAAGCGACGGGTCTTTGCAGATTAGGTATCTTTGTTTGTGTAATTAGTTCACCGAGGAACGTTTGCCCTTGGGCCGCAAACTGTAAACCGTAATTACGTTTGTGCACATCAGAACCATCTGCAGCCGACAGTTCCCGCGAATCCTGCTGACATCCATGTCATCCATCAACGCAGCTGACCCAGTTTGCCATGGTAATTGTATGCGAAATTCCTACCGCTCATTTGAAGTCCCATGTGAACTTAATCAAACAGGCAACAAATAAGCACACCTCTGCTCCAACTCAGTTAACCAAGTATTTTTTAGGTTGTGTGTATCATTATGCTAATCGATGATTGGAACACTTCATATTGTTCCGCTCTGTAAGCGACGCTCGTTCGAAACAATTTAAATGTGGGCGTACAAATGCAAAGAACGATTTCTGTGAGTCACAGTTGTAATCCTCTTCATAAACTTGGATAAAAAGCCTAAAAAAGGAGATCGTATCAGTGTCTAAAACACACTGATTTGTCCGATATTACTGCTCGACGACTGATTCCTGTCACTGGAACAACTTACAGTATATGCCGCATATTAGATGACAACTCAATACACAAATGATTACATCAGGGCTTTAAATGAAATCTGATTTTAAGAACTCATATACTGCAACTCAGTGACATACGGGCATGTCTTGAGCACAGTTCTTTTTATTACATCTTCAGGACGCATTTCAAACGTATCACCTTCAGATCTCTTATAAATAAGTCAGCCAAGATTGACATACAAGATCAAAATGACGTAGAAAGTCGCGTACTGTAACACTATGCTCACAAAAAAGATGAATAACGTAATCTTTCAGCGGTTTGGTCTTATCACAACGTTATCAAAGAATTCATCCTGTATGGATGCCAAGCAATTTCAAGGAAGTATGTTTTGCAACGTGTCTTCTGAACCTTTTCTTGTGTGCCAATCCTTGTTGTTGAATTACGAGAGGGTTCAAAATTCCCACTGACTGCAACATTTCAGTTCACTACCATTTAGGGGAGCTGGCTTGCTCAAAAGTCACTTTACTTTTTGTGTTCTATGCATGTTTCCATATATTTCTGTTACAATGTTCCGTCAAGATCGCCATTTTATTTTCATTCATACATAAGCAATAAATTAAAGAACTTTAGAAACTAACAGACTTTTGAACTACATCATGACGAACTCGCATGTGATTCTTCGAATAAATTCCACTCTGTCGGAAGTACTATCATGCTCAAAACTATTCGAACAACTTGAACTGACTTTTGCCTGATTTGCATGCAGCCCGCATGACACAAGTGACATAAAAGATCAAAATGACGTAGAAAGTCGCGTACTGTAACACTATGCTCACAAAAAAAGATGAAGAACGTAATCTTTCAGCGGTTTGGTCTTATCACAACGTTATCAAAGAATTCATCCTGTGTGGATGCCAAGGGATAACTCGGTGGCAGAGAAAAACTTAACAGCAATTACTTGGTCATTCTACTAAGCACAAAGATGTTAACATATGCACTGAATATACGGATGACATGAATATATATACGAAAGGAGATGAAGTTTCTGTCATTCATTAAACTTACTTTCAAACAACAAGAATGCAACAAAATTATTAACAAAAATTCTCAAAAATACATAACAAACACTAAATATAAACAGTGTGACACTAAATGGAATCGCCGTAAGGCGCTTTGCCTATAGTAAAATGAGAATATATTACAGTAAAGACTTATTCGAAAATCACATTTCTTTATTTACATTACATAGGAAAAAGGTATTGCATCAAGTTAAATAGCAGAGAGCGTATAATATGGAATATGTGACAGCGAAACGTGACGATTTTACGTTAGGTAACAAATTTGTCTTTACCATTCCCAGTGTGAATGATTCATATTAATTTTATTTTGTTACATTTCGGTAAACAGTACCTCTTTAGCCGGTTCACATTATATCTATGTTGCTTAGTGCAGAGCATTTTCCTATATTTACTGTTAGTAATTTTGGGACGCATCATGGGTTTTAAACGGCTGTGTTGTCATTCCTGTTTATAGTCCAACTGTCTGCTGTTGATTTATTTCGCTGAACGTAAGATCTTGTGAAATACTTTTAATAGGCAAATAATAATAATAATAATAACAGTAACTGTGGCTGTAGTTAGGACAAGAAGTCAACGATAGCATGGATTCAAGAAGTTGGGAAAGATTAGGAAAGAAATAACACAAAAGATGTAACAGAAAGAGAGATTTTCAAGAGGAAAGTGTTACAAATTGAAGGATACAAATGCAAGAGGGAGAAGACAGGGTCAAACTGGTCAGAGAAGAGAAAAAGAAGACATAGCGAAAAGATAAAAGAATATTGGAGAAAAAAGAAATAACCAAAAATAAGGAAGCATTGAAATTCGTGCCTGGTCCTTAGATGAACTCAAACGAAGCAAGAAAGATTCCTATGAAGGATACTACCGTAGTCACAGTCTTCAATAATAATTGTTAAGCACATTGGACATCAGTTTCGCTATCATTTTTACTGCGTGCTGCTTCCAGAATTGCCAGATAAACTTGTGTCCAGGCCAGGGCTAGACAGTCCTTAGTAATTTCAAGGAAGTATGTTTTGCAACGTGTCTTTTGAACCTTTTCTTGTGTGCCAAACCTTGTTGTTGAATTACGAGAGGGTTCAAAATTCCCACTGAATGCAACATTTCAGTTCACTACCTTTTAGGGGAGCTGGCTTGCTCAAAAGTCACTTTACTTTTTGTGTGCTATGCATGTTTCCACATATTTCTGTTACAATGTTACGTCAAGATCGCCATTTTATTTTCATTCATACATAAGCAATAAATTAAAGAACTTTAGAAACTAACAGACTTTTGAACTACATCATGACGAACTCGCATGTGATTCTTCGAATAAATTCCACTCTGTCGGAAGTACTATCATGCTCAAAACTATTCGAACAACTTGAACTGACTTATGCCTGATTTGCATGCAGCCCGCATGACACAAGTGGCTGGAAAGTCTTACAATCCTGTTTTGGGACTGTCAACTGCTTTACCCGTACCACAAGGAGTAAATTTCTCCTAGAGTTTTCTAGATGGCGCACATGTTTGCAAGTTAGCAGGTAGGGGTGATAGCTACCTCTCACATGGTACTTGAATCGTCATGGAAGCTAGCTGGCTGGCTTGACTCCGTGAACGGCGATGCGCGCCAGCGTGCCAAACTGCAATGTTTCTCAAGTGATTGTAACAAGACTGTTCGGTGAAAAAAATTGATTGTTGCACACCTTACAGCTTCATTCGTCTGCTCCATGTTGAACTGCTCATCATTTCAACAAATGGCCACATTTACAGCTATATTTTTAGAATTAAGTAAACCACTGCAACAATTTCGGGAAGTTTGCAGTGAAAAATAAAGGTTGCTAAGAATTTGCGTTTGGCGCATATTGATCCATATATTGCTGCATATGAAATGTAGTTAACATATTTAATTTTTGTTTAAACTTTGAAGAATATTGCTATGTATTACCAGTCAGGAGGAAAGGGATCATATATAAAGCACTTCGTCCCGAACTCACACTCCAGCGAAAAAGCAGGAATGAAACATTCACAAAATCGTTCGTATCTGGTAAAAATTTTCTGATATCGAAACAAGATTTTGGTAAATAGCAGTATGAACAGACGAGAGTATTCCGAGTCTGTTCCGTCATATGATTAATATGCGAAACTTTCATATCTACAGACATATTCAAGCGACATAGACGTTTTCATTGAAATGGTGTAATATCTCAACACAATCGACAGCTGGTGAAACGAGAATAACTGTGATTTGGAAACTATATATGTAAATAAATTACAGTTTATTTTTATACCGAGAATGGACATGTCCATAAGCCACTGACATATCTTTAAATCGCTTGCTGTTTTATGATTCTGTCGCTATTTCAACTGCATTAGAATCTTAGTGACATGAATGTTCACAGGTTCTGCGGTGTTATGGCGAAACAAGCAGATCTGAACGTGGAAACAAGGAAACCTAAGGTATTTCTCAAACCTCGCCACTGATAGCGTCTCTGAATGAAATTAAGGGGAATAAGAAATCTGGCGAAAATAAATCAATACTTCTGTTGAAATTATAATGTTATCCTGTACCCCAGCATGTGTTTAATAATGAATGATGTGTATTTTCACTGCCCAAATATTTCATTCCTGTATCTCAATAATCTGAGAAGTACGAAAACATTTAAACTTGCAAAAATACAGTCAGATATCTATCAAGTTAAACCGCTTACCAGTATATTTGACAAATTAAAAGATATTTGTGGTGAAAAAGTACAATCCCTCATTCTGTTCAGGGATGGTAAAGAAATGCTGACATGCTGTGTGCTTTTAATTATTTTTATATTTCTTAAGTTATTGAGATATAGACATCGATTACCTAGTTTCAATCCATTCCATTTGTCATTAAAATTACTCTGTGGTATGCGATTTCGCCCAAATTACAACGGAAGTAGCGATTTATTTCCCCAGACTTCTCATCAACTTATTTTTCTTCAGAGAAACGTTATCGGTAGCGATTTTGAGTACTATACAGGTGTAAATTTTATGTTGACAAACCAGAATAATTCGAAAAATAAGATTCACACAGGAAAATGTGTAGAATCCAATTTTATCTTAGAGGGGGACATCTGTAGGTACTAAAATTAGCCCGCCACCCAGCCCTGGGAGGTGCGGCGGGAGGTAACTTTAAAATTTCAAATGGGAACCTCATTTTTATTGCAGAATCAGATTCTACATAAGAAATTACTTAGATTTGGTCTTAAACATGTATTTCGATTCATGGTATTAGGCGATGTAATTCAAGAAAATCCATGTTCTCATTTTTGCTTGGAAAATAGTTATGGATAAATGGAAAATACTTATTAACTTCGTAAATTTTGAATCGCTAAAACTAAAACTCTCCCTCTCTCCCCATAGGGTGGGGTTTGAGAGAGAGCAATTAGAGTGTTACAAATGTTGACCCATGAAACTAACAAAACTTATCCGAATCACGTAAAAAAATTAATATGTGGGTCAACAATTGAATAGCTCTAATTCCTCTCTCTCAAACCCCACCTTATGGGGAGACAGGGAGAGTTTTAGTTTTAGCGAATCAAAACTTACGAAGTAAATATTATTTATATTTCGCATTTGAAATTTTAAAATTGCCTACCGCTCCACCCACCAGTGGGCTGGGTATGGCGGGCTAATCTTAGCACCAGCAGATTTCCCCCTCTAAAAAATCGACTTCTGATACTACACATTCTTTCGTGTGAAGCTTATTTTTCGTGTTATTCTAGTTGGTCAACTTAAAATTTACACCCTGTATAAGACTCGCTGTTGCCATAGTTAACCGTTTCTTTCGCCAAAATACAGCTGAGTTTATAAATACTCATCTCACTAACATTCAAATGTTGCTGAAATTGCGACCGAATCAGAAAACACAAATGATTTAAAGAAATGTCAACAGTCTATGAAAATGAAAAATTGTAATTTCTTCGCATATATTCTTCAAAAGCCATAGAAATTCTCGTTTCACCAACTATCGATCGCTCTTAAATATTGGACAA
The DNA here is from genome assembly GCF_023897955.1 of Schistocerca gregaria. Classification (NCBI taxonomy): domain Eukaryota; kingdom Metazoa; phylum Arthropoda; class Insecta; order Orthoptera; family Acrididae; genus Schistocerca; species Schistocerca gregaria. The sequence continues at coordinate 131,443,474 of NC_064922.1, forward strand.
AAATCTGTAGTCAGCTTGAGTATCGCGTAGATATGGAAATTTCAGATTTCACTTATTAACATAGCGACCTCTGTTTTCCACTCCTATTTTTCTTTTCTTTTTTTACTGGGTAAGTTTCTTTACAAGCGTTTGAGGAAGATCACAGGTCGGCCGGCGGGCGCTTGACGTTCTGTTTGGCCTTGAAGGTTAACTGGAGGTGTCTCAGGGGTTCCCACTCTGTAGACTCTGACGTCAGTCGCCAAACAGGACTACTGATTGGTCAGCGCAGGTTGCATGCAGTGAACCCGACTAGGAATCCCAATAAAAATTTCGCTAGACCTATCGCGGGAAACAGGGGAGCTCCATTGCAAGACAACCGGTTAGCAGACGAGAGAGCCCTCAAGGGAGATGCCGCATGAGCCAGCAAGTAAGATTGCTGAGAATCTTACTCCGTGTGAGACGGGGCTTACCTCCAAACCGATCAAGGCGGGGAGCTTTATAATAGGTACTTCAAGACCGTTTTGCAGCGGCATGGCATACATCACTACTCATCATTCACTCATCTGAAAGCAGATATGGTAAGTGCCTGAACAGAGAAATAAAATGTCGAATGTAGATGCGTTTTAACCATCACGGCTCATACAAATGGATAGATATCCTCCCAGAATGAACTGCTCAGTATAATTGAACCAAACATGCTACAATAAAAAAGAGACCAATCGATGTTCGTGTTATGGACTCATGGATACGGTGTACTATCGCATTATAATGCTGGATCCAAGTAGACAGAAATTTAATGTAGCTCATTTGGTACGTATCTCAAAACACAAGACGACATTTGAGAAATCATACCTACCGAACTGGTCAACAGATCTATCTACAGTTTAAAAGATGCGAACAACGAATCGTAGAACTTCTATATTGAAGGATAGTAAAGGAGAAGAAATCCAGGCTGCTTCTACACCGAGGAGCTGCAGAAAAGCTCCGAACCAGATGTTTTCCTCGTGGAGCCATAAGACGTCGTGGAAATAAAGCACTAGTCAAATGGCTTGGTTTTCCTGTTACACAAAACATTTGGATTGATGCCTACGATTTGCTGTTTAAAGGGGGCGCATAGTTCACAGCCATTGCAGTAGCATAACATGCGTGCTAGGAGACGCATTGGAGGACATGGTGGTATTCCAGACAAACTGCCAATGAATGTACACATCCCTGCGTATAACTACTGTGGACTGTGGACAAAGCTTCAGAAACTCTTCACACGAGGTGATAAGGGGTATAATCTGTTCGACATGCATACGCTGCAAATAAAGATCTATCAAGTCGACACATTGCATATATGATTTTAGCTGATAAGGCTGAGGCGATACGGAGAACAAAGGATATTGGTATAGGTCAACACATCGCAGCATTTGCAGTTGATACAAGCATGCGAGGAAAAATTAAGTTGGGTTTACGAGTGATGAACTTCAAACGAGTTAGGAATGCTGAGAGCGATGTATGCAGCTAAAAACGCACTGAAGCAGAAAGATGCGCGAAGAAGAAGAAGAATAGGATCAATTAAAGCACCTAGAGTTCTACTAATACCCAAGACATCTAGCGGTTTTCTTCCATTTCTGACCTCAGCCCTATCCGCGCTCTCGGCGGAAGGTTGCCTCACTTGTGGAACTGCACCTATTGCTCGAACAGTCAAGAACGTGCATGACTCTAAAGCGCAGTTAGAAGATGCAAGATGACATAACGACATGATGGAAGCCGCAGCCATCGGAAAAGGACTATACTTCAAAACGCACAGGAAAGGGGGGTGATTTGGAAATCCACTTAAAAGAACAATAGGTTAAATAAGACTTGTGTCCTTCCTATACAACACAGGCTGAGTCCTTTTCCAGAAAATTTCGAGTAAGAGGTGGCAGTCAGATGGCTTAGGTTAGTGGAGGCAGCCCAGCCCTTTTTCCCGCCATTTGCTTAGGTTAGTAGAGGTGTGCTGCATCGTCCTGATGGAACTTGAGCTTCGCACCATTTTCTGGGGGAGGAGGAGCGGAGGGAAGGGGATTTACCAGTGGATGAATTAATTTAATTAAGTAGTCGATCAAGCTGATGAGTGTGAGAGGAGTTATTCCATTATATCAGACCTGACAGTGTACGTGAGGCAGGATGGTGTGGAGGGGGATTGGGGACGGGGATTGGGTGGGGTAACAATAGGATAAATGTCTGTCAATCAAAAGGAAATGGGGGTGACACGGAAAACCACTTAATAGAGCAACATGATTCAATCAAAGGAGAACAATAGGTTCTCCACTTGGTGCATACCTGCCCCTGATGTAGGCACCCCGCACTAACAAAATGCACTGATGCTCTTCTAGCCCCCCTACTTCTACAGATCATAATATACTCACACTTAGGATTGTGAAAGAGAGTGCATGGAGAAGCCAAGAGTTTGGCTTACATTAGACTTAAGTAGTACCAGTCTTAAAGGAGTATTCAGACATTTTTAAAGCAAAAATGGAAATGAAATTCCCACTAGCAAGCTATTCACCAAAAGTAATCAGTAAACGAACGACAGAGAGAGCGTCTGCTATTGGGTGCAACCAACTGGCAGATGTTAACGTTTTGGTGGAATTACTTCCACATATGTAAGATGGATTGATGGAATATGAGAGAAGGGAAAGGAATAGTGTCAAGAGTGGTGTGATGGAAAGGCAATGCTTTTCGATACCAATCGTATTAGCGAGCTTAAAGGGCAAGCGTAATGCAGAAGATACGAACAGTTCCAAAAAGACAGGTGCCACAGACAAAAGTCGCCAAGTAATTTTTTCAGATTAAGTGGTGAAAATAGCACAAACGGTGAAGATGAAATAGTGTATGATGACCAAAGACAAATACTAGAAAACTACATAGACTAGTATGTGTACAAAGTAAAAGCAAACGTAATACAGTTCTATTTTAGTATAATAAATTGAGGAAATCCTTAACGCCACACACCGTCAGGTGGCTTGCGGAGTATGGATGTAGATGTAGAACGGACGAAACTGTTACAAATGAAACGCATTTCTCTATGTCAGCTGAAAGATGTTAGCAAACACTTCCATGAACTAAAACTACAAATGTATTCGAACAACCTTGTTCTGGAACAAGAGTCTTTGCTGGAATTGGAGAAAAAAGTTTATGATTATGCAGTCGCCACAGTTTCTTCAGATGCAAAGTTAACTGAATGAAAATTAAGATGTGGAAGACGAGAGACCGATAATAATTCAAAAGGACAGCGATCAGGAATGGAATGAGCTGGCTTCTTCTGAAACGACCTAGTAATTGAATAGAATTTTCTATGGAAAAGTCATGCGTTAGATATAGAGATGTATAAGCAAATGATTGAGTCACTATAAACGTATGGAATACACATTTCACAGATACAGGGAAGGAATTAAGCTCCATGACTGAAAGATTATACAGTCTCAGGACTAGCTGTAATTCCAGTATGCCAGAAATAGAAAAAGTTGTCGATACAGCAACAATTAGTAAAATCATTAAAAACAAATATTCATTTGATTTGACGTGCAAGAGCTGATGTTTGAACGTGTGTTTTTGGTTGTGGCAGATCTGAGAACAGGAATGATCCACAGGAGAGACTGTTTCTTAAAATTTTGTCTCTGACTCTAGAAACAAAAACATGTCTTGCGTTCAAGAGTGGGAATAACATACAAGTCAAATGTGACGAAACGAATGATAACGTGAGTGATGAGTATTTACTGCTTCATATTGTTACATTGCCTATCAAAGCAAGAGTAATGAAAGGTGTGAGTGCTATGGTATTCGATATAAAAATGGTGTTAACTGCTTGTAGGACGGGTTGAAAGTATTCTGGGCGAAATATTAGACATTACGTCTGAAGAAACGAAAATGTGTAGGATGTTATTGTGAGAAAGACTTTTCTCAGTTAGACAAGGATATGTACATAGTTACTAAGAACATTTGGATCTCGTAACTTTCGAACATTTCTTTCTACAACTGTATACAGTGCCACTGTTTAACAGAGAAACCATGCAACAACAGACAGATCGAATGTTACAATAAGGTAAGCAGCAGAGAAGCAGCTGCCCCTACAATACCTCATTGTTAGTACCAGGGAAGAACTGTTGTGAAGTCAGGGTGGTTATTGATGAGTGCACGTTTAAAAAGATCGTTAGAAGTGAAACTGATCAACCAGAAAGCATGGACGAAGTGTTACAGAGATTTCAGACTGTACAGTGTGTGATAAGTTCCGCTCTAACTTAGGCTGTTAGTAGTTACCACTTCCATCATAATAGTGAAAATACATCGAATTCTTGATCACGGAAAATGCCATCAGTAGAATTGGATAGAATATTTCTGTGTCTGTATTTATCAGACCTCTCGATGGTACATTGTGAACTAATAGATGAAATACTCTTTAAGAAAGGGCGTGATATAATTCTCTTCAACTCACTACAACTCTCATAAATTTGAGATCACCTGCAACTAGTTAGTCTGTTCCAAAGCGTGTACTTGAGACGAAAATTGCTTTATTCGTCCTAACCTAAATTCTAAGTAAAAACGTTGCCTCTGTTGTAACATTACTGAACCTTCGGCCACTACACTACAGCTTCAAATTATCTACCCACTTTCATACTGATCGTATTAGATATATTGCCATTGATATGAACCTTTGAGTGGTTAATGTTTTCCCATTTGTTCTGTCGTTTAGAAACTATCCCCAATTTGTATTCGCATTGATAAGTAGCTTTTCTGAGGCACTGGTTTCCATCAACTAACACGGCAAATCCTGAAAGGAGAGCACTGCTCATAATAATTTTGACACATTTTGAGGAATACCATTTCAGTAATTGATGTATTTCAGTCGAACTGGCAAGGCAAAATGCGTCATTTCTGACAGTTAGTCTCACATAAAAGACGATATTTTGATTGCTATTAATTAACTATTTTGGTGTACTCATTGAGAATAAGATGTTAGATTTTCATTTTGTCACTTGTCTAATGAGTTTTTTGTATGCTTCAAGCTCTTTCCATCCGTTTCAGTGTGATTCTATCTAAACATTAGCTACACAATTGGCATGAGATTAAAACTAGTAATTTGTGAGTGATTCCCAACATCATATGCGGTCATTAAACTATCTGTATTAATATACATCAACATAATTTAAATTTACACAGTAATTGGAGTCATAAGGCTCAGGACTTCTCTGACACAGTGGGAATGACATCACTGGCCACTTCAATAAAACCGGCAGCCTCCACTGGAAAGAGGGGAGCGAGGTTTTTGTAGCACGTGCATGGGCAGACGTTGTGGTAAGAGTCTTGGCAGATGAGAAGGTGCTGCTGTTTCACTTTCGCCTAAGGTGAACGTCGACACTCTGATTCAGGTAGGCAGCAGTTCAGACTATCGACCTTATGTTGTTGTGTACATAGAAAGCAATAACAAACCACGATTATTCGCACTTTTTCTTATCAGTCATACATCTGAAGCTGTGGACCTGGACAAAAAACCACTACAAGTTAATTACATTCACAGGAGTCGTAGATTTGAGGGGATAGATGTGATGTCAATTAAACGAAACAATAAGTAGTTTTTACGGGACTGAATGAAGCTAAAAATGTCTGAACTTTTCTAGAAGTAGTTGAACTTCGTTGGTCATGAAATTACGACATCAGAAACTGCCGAAGATCCAGAGAATTTAGATGTGATTAAGAATTGTCAACCACCGGTAACCAGAAAGCAGTTTCAAGATTTCCTTGGATTAGCATTTTCCGTTAGAAGTTTGTGCAGCGGCAAGCGTTTAATGACCCAAACCTGAACAACTTTTCGAAACAATAAATGCATTGTTGTGGACTGATGAATAATAGACTGCCTTTGTGAAACTGATGAGCGAACTGTTACAGTGTAATATCCGGTATCGTCCTGGTCTTTAGCATTTTGTATGGCGAATGATTCTTCCTTTTACGCTTTTGGTGTGTTGATGTTTCAAGAGAGAGGACAAGCAGAAGCAAAGGATCATTAGATTGTCATATCTGCAACAAGACCAGTCATTAAATGCAAGTGAAACTATATGTTTTTTGAACAAAAATGTTATAGGGGTTTCCAAGAAATGCAAGGGCCATCTTTGGGAACTCAAAGTAGTGATCCTCACTGACCATAAGGCGTTCATTTTCCTCTAAGAGTAGTTGTTCACATGGAAGACTAACATGGATGTCGTTATTTTTACAAAAATTTTTTTACGAGGTATGTTACATGAAGGGAGCATATCAAATGCTTCGGGAACTCAAATAGGAATCCATGGTGGGTACTTGACGCCCTTTTTTGAGGAACACTACTTGGAATATCTGCATACATGCCTTTCTGAAGGTCATTACCATAGAACTATAGAGACAATGTCAAATACAAGCATTTGAATAACGTGTTCTATTCCTACGCAATAATCACAAGAACGGTGTGCGAGTAATATAGGACGTAGACACTATGATGTATGGAAGTTTGGATTGGTCTGGGAAGTGTGCAATGCCGCGCGGGATTAGCTGAGCGGCCAGAGGCGCTGTAGTCATAGGCTGTGCGGCTGGTCCCGGCGGAGGTTCGAGTCCTCTCTTGGGCATGGGTGTGTATTCCGCCTTAGGATAATTCAAGTAGTGTGTAAGCTGCGGGACTGATGACCTTGGCAGTTAAGTCCCATAAGATTTTACACACATTTGAACATTTTTTTGAACGTGTGCACTGATTGCCAAATTAAGGAGACCGTTCGCGATAAGCGGGAAATACGGATTCGAGACACAGTTTTCAAATGTCTACACCAACCACACAGTACAAAATACAGTCCGATTATTGCAGAGAAAATTAAAACCAACCACATTTTACAGTGCTATTCATTCACATAAAAGCACCGTTGCTGGTTTCGTATCGACAGGTTCACAATTAGAAGGCTGTTTCACGTTTAAAGATACATTTCTATTGGATTATACGTTAGATTTCACATTTTATTCATCCATGTGGTGAAAAACCTTACGATTTTGGCGCCCCACGACCAAAACATGATGAGAGAAACTGTTTACTTACGTATAAATGTTGACGCAAGAAACAGTAAAATGCAAAATACTACCTTTCTTAGGGAGCATATCCTACAAAATAAGAAATGTATTTCATAACACAAACATAAACTTAAGCTTTCACGAAACAACAAACTTCAGCTAGCACCTATCCACAACTTAAAGGACAATAATCTTCCATTCAAAAAATCTGACAAGTTCCAACACAGCTACCAAGTTGCCCCCCCCCCCCCCTACTATATTGAACAAACGGGGAGAGGCTTTGAGACTCAGTTGAAACAGCATGTAGATGCCATATGTTTGAACAACATATCGAAATCCATGTTTGGAGTGCAAACAACTATCAACAATCCTGAAATAAAAACATTGCAGACGACATCCAGATATTCCATGAAGCTGAGAAGTATACCTTTATGAATTTCCTTCAAGACATTAAAATATCGCCACTAAATCTGGTCAATGAACAGACCGAGTTAACCAGTGCAGCCTTTCTTGAAAATTTGATTCACCTGATTTCCACTCTGGAACAAACGCTATTCCTTTCGGCAGTAACAACATGCAGACTCGAACTTAACATGTTTCGGTGGATAAAATACAGGGGATACGCAAAATAATGTGAACACCTGTGCTTGCATGGGAATGGTTTATTAATAAGGGGTTGGACCACCGTTTGCGATTCTTCTTGGAATACTGGCATATAACAAAAGTATAGTCTCCAGTGGAATGTTATGCCATACTTGGATCAGAACCTCTTCTAACTCCTGTAGTGGAGAGGGAGGAGAAAATCTGCTCCAGAGTCTGCCCTCCAATACCGCCAGCAAGTGTTTGGTCATGTTCAAGACCGGGCTGTGTGAATTTGTGCATTATCCTCGTGGAATATGGCATCATTGTTGGGGAACAACATTTGAATCATGGGGTGCATCTGATCACCTAAAATGTTCACATAATCGTTGGCTGTAACAAGGCCTTCGAGAGTAATGATGAGACCAGCAGAATACCGCGATATGGCTGCCCACACCATCTCACTTCCAACTCCATGCTTAAACGTTGGAATCAAGCAATCAGGATTGTAGGCTTTTAGTGTTCTCCGGCCCGATGTGGGAAACAGCGAAAACGTTGACTAGTCGGACCATGTGACGTGCTTCCAGTGATCAGCCGTCCAGAATTTATGATCCTGGCAACATGTTTTACGTTTCTTTTCGTTCGATGTCGTCACTAATGGTTTCGGTATAGGAGCTCTTCTACGAATATTCGCTTTATGGAGTTCTCGGCGGTCAGTATCGATCGATTCGGGGTCTCGTAGATGGCTGTTGAGCTCCACAGTCACTTCAGTCAGAGTAGATATGTGTTGTTTTGATACAAATCGTGTTAGCATGCGAGATTCTCTGTCATTTACTTTTGATTTGCTCCCGCTATTACATTTACACGATGATGTCTTTCCATGTCATGACTGTTGAAACAATTTCTCTTGAAACATTCAATAAGTTGGCTGTCTTGGTTACAGATACTGGAGCTAATCGGACCCACACAATCGGCCTTCTTTGGAACTCTGTTAGATCTTCCATTGCGTGTACGTTCTGAATACGCACATTCCAGCGCGACACATGCCTTACTTGCGTTGTTTAACGTCAAACACAACCATCCCATTAGTGTCACTATTCGCATTATTTTACCTGTCCGCTGTATAACAGCTTGCTTAGTCGCACAGTACCTTCACGTAGGTTCCAATTTTTAATATAATGTCCATGATGTAATATTTATTTTTGTATATTTATCGCTCATCATTTATTTTGCTTATAGCGCATATCAGAATAAAAATTGTAAGTAATGAAGTGTTTGTTTTTTGTAAATTGCTACTGTAACGTCAATGTACATATTGACACATCTCTGAGATACAAAGTCTTTGGCATTATTATGGTTGCGATATCACCATCTTTAAGTAATTCTTAAATATGTCAAAACTTTTGTGTGTGTGTGTGAGTGCCATTCTACATTATGTGTGTACAAATATCTCATAAAAGTTCCTCATATTGTCGACTCTAATGGTTGAACACAAGAAGTCCGAATAGCAACCTAATGGCAAGCAATTTTCGACATGAGCAACTAAAGCATTTTCACTCTCATACTTTGTTTACATCGTTTGCAATTGTTATCAGGCAGGATTATAGTAAAATAGATATATTCTCGCATCATGTTTAGGTTGCAGGTCCCAACAACCCCGAACAATTTTCAACAAATGCGGGAATAAAGAGGGAAAACTAATGTAAACTACAACAAAAATGTATCTTAACGTAAACAAGCCGTCTGATGATGAACCTGTCGTATGACTGATAACGGCTCCATTTAAGGCAATAAACAAGATCATATAAAGTGACTGGTTGCCATTACCTTCTCTGCAAGAATCGACCTATATTTATTTCTTGTGATTTTCATATTATTATTTATTTTGTGCAAATGTTTACTTCTGATTATTTGGTGGTTCGTATTTTGGCGTTGCAGCTGCGCTGGGGTTTGAATATTATTAATACATTCAAATACTTCTATATTATTTAAAACTCGACAATTCTATAATCTATATTTGGGATGTAGGACACTTTCAAGTACAGATGTGGACTGTGGCCATAATTTATTTGTTATGATTACTGATTAAATTGGACAACTTCGAAAAATTTAAGACGTTAAGGAAATAAACTTCAATAAATTGAATCAGGGGTTGCTGACAGTTCCAGACTGATAGAACGGAGAACCGATAGAGGTACTCAAGGTACCCTCTGCCACACACCGTCAGGTGGCTTGTCGAGTATGCATGTAGATGTAGATGTAGATTATTACTAGCAAATACAAAGATTTATAACGTATTTAAAATTCGGCAGTTCTGTAACCTATATTTGGGATATAGGATATTTCCACAGCCACAAATAGAATCTGGTCACACTTAATTTGTTATGAAGTGCTGTTACAATTGAATAGCTTGCAAAAAGGTAGGAAATTTAGAAGATAAATCCTGGATACATTGGAGAAATCAGAAGTTTTTGAGAGTTTCCGAGGGAGCTTTAGGTGGCTTTGATCAGAAATTGCGGAAATGAATTCATGTACTAAGGATTGAGAGAGGGAACAACGAAGGCAGCAGGTGACTACATAGATATATATATAAGAGGTGGTAGAAATTTCTGGATAATACAGGAGGTATTAAGTTTCTTTGACAAATAAAAATGCAGCAAATCAAGAATGTGAAAGGGAATAGAGACCTCTGAAAATGAGAGTCACAGAAACTGTAAAATCGCTAAGCAGGAATGGGTAGAGAACGATCGCCAGGATGTGGATGCTCGCATAACTAGGGGAAAGATAAGTGCCAAAAAATGGTTCAAATGGCTCTGATTACTATGGGACTTAACTTCTGAGGTCATCAGTCGCCTAGAACTTAGAACTATTTAAACCTAACTCACCTCAGGACATCACACACATCCATGCCCGAGGGAGGATTCGAACCTGCCACCGTAGAGGTCGCGCTGTTCCAAGACAGGTGTCACCAGTACGTAAATTAAAGAGACATATGAAGAAAAAAGACGCAGCTGTATAAAAATATCAAGATCTCAGCTGGCAAGCCTGTGAGAAGCAATGAAGGGAAAGCTGAAGGGCCGAAAGAATATATGAAGTGGATATATAATGGAAAATATGAGGATAGTGTTACAGAAAGTGCAAGTAGATGAAGATGGGATGAGAAGCGTGACACTGCGAAAAGAATTTGAAGGAGCACTGAAAGACCTGTGTGGTAATAAGTACCTGGATTTAATAGACATTCCTTGGAATTATTGAGATCCTTGACATAGCCAGCCATGATAAAAGTATTAGACCTTGTGTGTAAGATGCGTGAGGCAAATGAGACATGTGAAACACTCCCAAACTTCATAAAGAAGGTAGTAATCACTATTTCAGCGAAGGCAAATGCTGGTAGGTATCACTACAACCGAAATAGTGTTTAATAAGTTGTGGTAACAAGATATTGAGACGAATTATGTATAGAAATGTGGAAGAATTTGTTGAAGCTGAGCTCAGAAAATCAATTGGTTCCAGAGAAATGCGAGAAAACGCGAGACAATATTGACGCTACGACTTTCCTAGAAGATAGGCTGAAGTGTGGCATATCCACGATTATAGTATTTGTAGATTTTGGACAGTATAGACTGGAGTACACTCATTGAAGTTCCGAAGGTAACACGGAAAAAATGCAGGGAGCATATTGAAAATAACTGGCACAGAAACCAGACAGAAGTTAAAAGAGGCGATGGATATGAAAGGAAAGCCGTAGACGAGAAGAAAGTGAGATAGATTACAATGAAATGAACACCCTTAGCTGCTTACAGGCGTTGACATACGTCAACGGGGACAGATGAAAATGTGTGCCCCGACCGGGACTCGAACGCGGAATCTCCTGCTTGGTCACCGATTGCATCTGTTCTTTCGGACATGTCCGAAAGACCAGAACCATCTTAGTAAATATAAAGTGAGAGAGAGTCGTAGTGTAGCCCCGATGTTATTCGGTCTGTACCCTGAGAATACTGAAAGAAACCAACGAGGAATCTGGAAAGAGCTCCCTCCATCGGAGGTCCGAGTCCTCCCTTGGGCATGGGTGTGTGTGTTGTCCGTAGCGTAGGTAGTTTAAGTTGGATTAAGTAGTGTGTAAACTTAGGGACCGATGGCCTATGCAGTTTCGTCCCATTTTTACGAAGAAACGCGGTAAGTAACGTGCGCGCAATATTTATAAACAAAACGCTGTTTTAACCTAAAACAACCAAAAATATACAAACATATGTATCCAATTTGCAGAATAACCACGAAAGATGCTGTATAAATAAAAGCGAAACGCCTCTGGTGCAATTCTCTTTAATTAAAATGCTGTAAGCTCAAGGCGGAAAACCGATAGTAAGTGACAAAAACTTTGAGTTTGCCGATGGCATCGTAATTCTGTCATAGACAGAAGGGGCTTCGAAAAGCAATTTAACAGAAAGGATATCATCTCGAAAAGAGCTTATAAATTAACTTCAACAAAAGTTCAACACGGGCTGTGCAAGGCCTTCGAATTAATGCAGGCGCTTCTGAGGCAATTAGACTGGAAAATGTCACACAAAAAAATTTGGGCAGCAAAAAAGATTGATGATTGCCGAGGTCTGCATATGAAATGTAAACTGGCGACAGCGACAACAAAATTCATGGAAAGGAAGAATTTGCTAATATACAATACCAGTTTCAATGATACGAAGTATTTGCCTTGCCTGTTGCCTTGTACGCAAGTGAAACATGGACGATAAAGAGGTCACAGAAGCTTTTGAAGTTTAGTATTATAGCAGATGCTGAAATTAGATGGTTAGATCGAAAAGAAAATGAAGAAGCATGCAGTCGAACAGGAACAAAATGGTATTTATAACGCAACATGACAAGAACGGATTGGTTGGTAAGATACATGTGGAAGTATCGAGGAATTATCATTAACGTAATGGAAGAAAGTATGAGGCCTAAAAATTGTAGGTGAAGAACGAGGATAACGTAATCAGATAGATTCAAATGTAGGTTGCGGTATTTATTACAGATGAAGACCTCATGCACAAGATAGACTAACATGGTGATTTCATACAACCAGTCGCCGAACTGAAGGCCGCAACAACCGCAAAAATACATTAGTCCAGAGGTTTTCCAACTGCAGTGGTCTCCGCGTTTAGAAATAACATCGTTGATTTGCTGCGTACTCAATATTCTATCGTAGTTTTCGTTCTCTTTGTTGTGTGTGATTTATCGTACGTTATAAAAATAGTCCAGAATTTTCGCAAGAACAACGTGATGTACGTACATTGGAAATAATTAGGTGTTGTATACTTTCCCCACTAATTAACCATTACATGGAAAATCACTTAGGCACAAGCTATCAAGGACATTAGAGAGCTATGAGTAACCATAGAACGTGCTGGTCACTGACTATCCGCATAATAGGCGATGGTGAGTGGCAGATCTAGTGACAGAGTAAGAAGCTGGTGCAGACACAAGGCTGCAGAGCTGAACGTTCGGGGCGTGTCGTTGTTCATGGGGCTCCATAGCCGACAACACCTACATGATGAGGCAGTAACCTGAAATACGGCTGCAATGGCAACGGGTCTTAGATAAGCGACAGTGGATCAAAGGAAACGTTTCACCCGATCTTCAGAGTCCCGTTGCTTTTCGTAAAACTCTGTGATAGTAGTGTCTGGTTGCGCCACCATCTAGGCGAACAGCTGCTCCATACAATCTCTGTGACATAGCCGCATGACCGTGAGGGCTGTCTGTGGTATGAAACGTATTGATATGGGCATCTGTGTAACGTGTGGTAGTAATCGATTGCTGCATTACAGCTTTAGACTTCGTCAAGATCATTGCCGATCACCAGCACACACTCAGCTTGATACGTTCCCCAGTGGCAGTGGCATCATCTAGCGAGACAACTCCTCGTGTCAGAAGACCAAATTCTCCTGATGTGCACCACATGAAGCGCATCTAGTGCGCTGTCGGGCGGTACCTCAGCGCACACACACCACCAACCAGTCGTGCAAGAATTCAGTTCCAAACAACGGTAAAATGCAAGTTTGTTGCTTGAACAGTAATGATTCAATAAAATATCGAAAATGAACTATTCAGTGTATTAACATTGCCTTTTGTTGTCCAAATAAGTCACTATTTTGAAATACAAACTATCTAGAGTAACGACATACGGTGTGTATTGGGTATAAGTGCAGATATTTTGACATGTGTTACTTTATGCGCGCACCTCAGTGTTTTGGCATTTTTTTACTGCATTGAACAGTCGTCCCAAAAATATGTCACCAATTTTACGACCCAACGATTTCTTCAACGTCCGTATTGCACCACTTCAACATCTGCCTGCCACTCTGTGGAAAACAAGAAATAATGGGTTGCTCTTGCCACGTGTACTTCGATGTACTGACATAAGACCATACGACTCGAAATATATATCATTATTAATCTCCAAATGAAGTATATACTGATGTACTGTTGCTCAGTACATCGTTGTCACTCACCTACAGATGTATCAGCACTTGCACACATTACACTTCGTACTTTTAAGATGGTACATTCTACGCACCATTTTATCGTTAAAAATCTGTCAATGAGTACTTAATAGTGTTTACCTGTATATCAAGTACACTTAACACGGATTACTATTGGCTACAACTGTTTATGTCCTGGGAGAATTAACAAGTTGTACTGTAGAGCATTTTAAAAACACAAATTTAAAAAATTTCCAATTGTTTAAATGTTTGATACTAAAACTTGGATTAACAATTTCTTAAACTACAATATACAAAGTATTATAAAGTTTTCCGACGACATTGTGATTCTGTCACAGACAGCAGAGGACCTGGAAGAGCAGCTCAACTAATTGGACAGTGTCTTCGAAGAAGGATATAAGGTGAACATGAACAAAACCAAAACGAGGATAATGGAATGTAGTCGAATTAAATCAGGTGATGCTGAAGGAACTAGGACACTTAAAGTAGTAAATGAGTTTCGCTACTTGGGAAGCAAAATAACTGGTAATGGTCCGAGCCGAGAGGATATAAAATGTAGACTGGCTATGGCAAGGAAGGCGTTTCTGAAGAAGAGAAGTTTGTTAACATCGAGTACAGATTTAAGTGTTAGGAAGTATTTTCTGAAAGTTTTTGTATGGAGTGTAACCATGTATGGAATTGAAACTTGGACGATAAACAGTGTAGACAAGAAGAAAGTGGAAGCTTTCGAAATCTGCTGCTACAGAAGAATGCTGAAGATTATATGGGTAGATCACGTAACTAATGAGGAGGTAATAAATAGAATTGTGAAGAAGAAGAATCTGTGGCACAAGTTGACTAGAAGAAGGGATGGGCTGGTAGGACACATTCTGAGGCATCAAGGGAGCCCCAATTTGGTACTGGAGGGAAGCGTGCAAGGTAAAATCTTAGAGGGAGACCAAGAGATGAATACACTAAGCAGATTCAGAAGGATGTAGGTTGGAGTAGTTATTTGGGGAGGGGACAAATCTTAGAGGGAGACCAAGAGATGAATACACTAAGCAGATCCACAATGGGGTGGGTAAAAGTCTTAGAGGAAGACCTAGAGATGAATACAGTAAGAAGATCCAAAATGGTGTCGGTTGCAGTAGTTATTTGGAGATGACGAGGCTTGAACATAGACATAATTGCATGAAACCAGTCTTTGGGCTAACGCCCACCACAACAACAACTAGAAAGACAGATCCGAAATTTAACAGAACATAGAATTAAATCTGATAAGCACGTTTAATGTCCCCTTAGAAAAATTATAAATGACTGTGCTTAAACAGACACAGAATATTTTAGCGCAACGCAATCTGACTTTCAAAAATCCCTACAAGGGAATGGCCCTGACAGACAATAACCTATACCTTTCATGAATCACCTCACAAAAATCTTCATTACTCGAACTACTGCAATACAGCGAGCGCCAATACTGCCAGGTAAATAAAAGATTCTAACTACTGAAGGCACTAACTACTGATAGGCATACTTAGCAAATGAAAGATTTTGATAGAGAACAAACAATGTATTTACCTTAATAGTATTCAAAAGTCATAATATATACGTCAGTTCGTGACATCCAGTATTACAAATTTACTGTCTCTGATGGACACACGTCCAGAAAATCCGCTCTCAAAACTCCGCAATCTCTCTCCCTACATCCCCCACTGCTGGCAGCTCACATCAAACTCAGCAACGCTACACGCTGTTAACATCCAGCTGCCCAGCACTACAATAGCCAACAACAATGCACACCAGCCACAGACTGCACACAGCACAGCCAGTGATTTTCATACAGAGCGCTACATGGCGTTACCAATAAAAAAAAAACATAAACAGCCTACTTAGAAATTGTTTTGGGCACTGGCCAATACATATTTCTTAAAATTTTTCCACAATTACAATAACAAAGAAGTCAAAAGCACACACTTATTGATACAATGTTGGTAAAAAGCTAAAATTTTCTTACAGTCCATAAAGACAGTCCTGATGGATCATCAAAGTAAAATCGCAGTGTTTTTCTCAAAGTCCGAGTAGTCAAAGAAAATGCACACGGATGTAGTTGATTCCCATGCAGTCTTGAAGAAGTAGTGTTGTCCTTCCAACGGAAAGACAGTGCTGACTCTTGACATGCACACAGGTAATGGGCCACAACAGAGCAAACCAACAGCAGAATCAGTCGAAGTTTTGAAGAATATTAGTAGGCAGGTCATCACAGAGCAGACCTACTGTTGTCTTGGTAGAGATTATGGTATTGGTGGATCATCAAAGGTGCAGACCCACTGAAGTCCTTGTAGAAATAATGGTATTGGTGGGTCATCAAAGGTTCAGACCCACTGCAGCCATCTGTTGCGGCTGTGCTGGTGCACAATCACTATCGAATAGTGTTGTGGACAATATAGCAAGTCCATAAACCACCACTTGTGTACTCAAAAAGTTTTTGGCGTTGTCCTTACAACCAGCAAAGCTGTTAACCAGCCTCTTGCTGTATTATTAATACACACGCAAACACCAACGGTCCCAACTTCTCACATATTGTGCATATAGTATGACCAACAGAAACTTGTGCAGTGAAATAAATGCTTACAAGTTACTTAATTTGATGACCTGTGTTCAATTACAATTTTATGACATGAGAATACAATCACAAAGATACAGAAAATATCATTTAAAACATAATAATACAGATAAAATTTGTAGTAATACAGGCTTTACAAAAGAATAGAAATAAGCACATACATCAGTGTTAAAGGAATTATGATATAAGTAAATATATAAAAGGTCAGAATAACTCTCTAACCATCAACTTCAGACGTGAGCATTAAAAAAAGAGTAAATAATGTCTAAACATCTTTACAAAGCAAATAACATATTACAAATGAAAATTATAGTTGAGGATAACAGTATTCCTCATCATAGTGAAAGTAGCTTAGTATTAGAAAAATTCTACAACGTAAATCTTATTAGCTAAACACATAAAAACGCAAATACACAAGGTACACAGACACATAGCGGAATAAGACAAACGGACAGGACAGGGTTTGTTTTCAGTGTGACATTTGGTACTGCAGTTGAACCAAAAACTTCATTTCATAGATGTTTCCTCTTATTTCACTTTTTTAAAATGCCTTGTCAATGCATTACTTCCAATTCTTCACAACTCATTCTCTTATATAGCCTACCCCCTCTTAAGCTGACTTAAATCTACTGAGCTCAGATGCTAAACTACAGGACGAGGCAATGCAGGAGCACAAAACAATTAATGCAAAAAGCGATGACAAAAAAATGCAAATTGACAAAGCTAGTAGCAATAATTATAAATTAGCAAAGCAAATGCAACATTACAAGTAATATCAGCCAATGTGCAGCAATAAGAAAAGTAAATCAATAGTGAAACTGTCTTAACAGAGTAATACAAAGTGTAATTCAGTAGCACTATGCCTGGCAAACAGCAGCAACAAATGCACTAACTTATACCTAAATATGACATAGCTCAAGCAGCAAAAATAGTATATTAAAGACAACAATGCAGATAAGGGAAAACGTCTATTCACATCTTAGTGTCTGTGTCATTAAAGTGGTGCACCACAACAAGTTATTCTACCAAAAAATTTACCAAGTAGTTGAAAATAAAAATATGTATGTAGTTACTGTTGTTAGTCCCTTCTTATTGTTCTTTCATTTCGAAGAGCTCCTTTTTCGAAGAATTTGGATCATAAAATTATTATTTAACAGATCTGTTGACAGAAAGTTTTCAGATTAGCAAATGTATTTAATTTTATTTTATAAAACCAATGCTGCAAAAACAGCTGGAAAACAGATATCAAATGAAATAAGCAACTATGTAAAGCAAACCATAAAAACATCATTCAATAGCTATGTAGCATTTCGTAAGTCAGTATAAGTTCTCTCAACTCTCGCAGAAAGACACTTGTCATAATCAGGTTTGCAGATGTAAGAATATATCCCATCAATTCATAAGCATGTCAGTAAGTAGCACCAATTACGAGCTCCACAGTATAATCACATATTTCCAAGTAATGAGCGTGTCGTATTTGCGATCAATAGCGAGGTTACTGGCCACTTTTATCTCCACCTAATGGCTTTTTCTCCAGGCGGCTGGCACAGCTGGACGCATAACACTCATTACAACAAGGTCACTTAGCTTTCTTAACGAAATATTTGCGACAGCAGTTTGCAGTACAGTGACAGTCTCATATAAAATTTCACAAGTCGAGAATATGCAATACAAATGTGTAGAAACAAAATCCTATAAATGTAACAATGTCCAAAAAAAATTCGTCATTATGATACATTCACGCATTTACGCACATTTCATAACTCTTAATGTACGATTCTTGGTTTCCCACATCCTTTTTCACAAATCAGAGTCCCTAACCACTACTCATTATTCCTTACCTTATTACTTATATACATATCCTTCGACAGTTCTTCAATATTTCATCATAATAAATACGTAGTATAATGAAATTCCTGATATACGTTAGCATCAGCTTATTGCTCATAAACATACCTCAACAGCATAATACACATCGTCATCGTAATAATAACATCATAAAACCTCAGCCAAATCTCAAAACCGTCGTAGTTTCCTCCAATAACTTCAAAACCTAAAAAAAATTCTTTGCTCATTTCAATAGTGTCATCTACCTCAAACGTACTTTAAAAATCATGATCCCATACCAAACACATCATTCAAAGCTCTCATAGTATCGCAGTGGTTCCGAAAAACTATGAACAGTTCACAAAGTACATACAAAGTACAATCTCATAACTGTGAAGATATCCATCTATGTAATTGCGTAAACATGTGTCACTGACTTAGAAAAAAAAAAAAAAGAAGTCTCTCTCAGTTAAATGATCAGATAGCTGTGTAATTTATGTGTTAGAGAACTATGGTACCGATGTGTAAAGTTGTATAAGCAAATACCATATCAACTATTGCTCCTTGTGCTTGCCAAACACATGGTACACAAAGTAGGCGTGTACCATCTGAGGATTAATGTAATTATACCCTCAGGTGTTACAGTTATAGAAATGGAATGAAATGTATCACCCAAAACGTTCTTTGTAATTCAAAAATCTTTAGAAATAAATGTTTTAAGTACAAAATTAAACACTCAAATACGTGTACTGCCGCGCTAAATTGTGCGTCTTGTTGTAACATAGTCTCTGTCGTTACTTGAGGGTAAAAAAATGTGCCAAGTGTCGTAATTATGGTCGTCCGCAAGCAAAGTTCTGTGGAAATCAATGTACTTACTTCGTAATAAACAAAAGTGAAATGCTATGCGTATGGATATCGTAGTTATTACGTACAATACCGCGATGAAGAAAGTACTGTAACGTAATGTATTGTTGTGCTACGGAAGAGGCGGACTCATTGTAGCTATACCACAAACGTTACTACTAAAACATGTTTTACTTTCCAGAATAATAGAGAAAAATTGTCCAGATATAAAACAGTTACAACGCAAAAGCAACAATGTAAATTGTGTCATACATTAGTAGTGTCGTGATGTAATCGTGTAGCTGTCAAAGAAACCAAGTGCTAAGTCATCTTCAATCCCACAGAAAGTACTTCAAATAAAGAATGTCTTTTCAAGTAAACCAAAATGTTGCATGAAAGTCTCATTAGCAGTGCATGTTCTAAGTATGTGAGCCTTATAGTCGTTACGTGATCGTGCAACTAACAAGCAAGAATGTACAAATGACAACACTGCGTCGTCTGTTCATTTCGCAGTTTACTTTGGAGCCTAGTGTAACGATTTTCACAACCCATAATTATCACGTATTTCACATGACAACAAGAAAAGCACAATTTGAAGAGCAAAAATTAGAAAACACATTAACATAGCACTGAAAATAATATCTAGTTAATTGCAAGGGCAGCTGCGAAATACTTGCAGCAAATCTACATGCATGCCACAACTGTTTTACTGTACAACAATAAAAAACTACAACTACAAACGAAATTCTCTCTATAAATGGCCGCTAGCTATAAACAATAGCTACACTAATTACACAAACTACAAGAAAAAAATCAGAAGATTCCAGTGAGGTATCCTGGCAGGGCGGATATACGTAACGTACCCTCAGAAAAATTTACTTATTCTGATCATCAATAAACTGAAACACAATACTTCAGCGCAATGCAATCTGACTTTCAAAAATCCCTGCAAAAGAATGTCCTTGACTAACAATAACCTATACCTTTCATGAATCACTTACCTCACAAAAATCTTCATTACTCGAACTACTCCAATGCAGCGAGCGCCAATACTGCCAGGTAAATAAAAGATTCAAACTACTGAAGGCACTGACTACTGATAGGCATACTTAGCAAACGAAAGATTTTGATAGAGAACAAACAATGTATTTACCTTAATAGTATTCAATAGTCATAATATATACATCAGTTCGTGACATCCAGTCTTACAAATTTACTGTCTCTGATGGACACGCGTCCAGATCATCCACTCTCAAAACTCCACCATCTCTCTCCCCACATCCACCACTACTGGCGGCTCACGTCCAGCTGCGCAACGCTAAACGCTGTTAACATCCAGCTGCCCAGCACTACAACAGCCAACAACAATGCAAACCAGCCACAGACTGCACACAGCACAGCCAGTGATTTTCGTACAGAGCGCTAAGTGGCGTTACCAATAAAAAAAACCTAAACAGCCTAATTACAACGTTGCTACAGCACGTAAACAGTATTGGGTGACTTATAATATTTCTGTCGGCAATGTATCACATAATCTCACGTAAACTGTGGTAAGGGCCATAACTTATCATTATTATTTGCCTAAATAAATACTGAAATTATATGATCAGTAACAATTTTAGATGTGTACTTGCTTTCAGAAACATACCCCAGATCATTACCTAGGTCGTAGCTATCCATATTATTCTCAGATTCCTACAAATCGTCCATAAAAAGCATTTTCCTGGTGCGGACACCTCATGCCTTGCTACTCGTGGCAGCCATGGTTTTGACACCTAACCCTATTTTTACACATAGAACAGGACAACGTGAGAATCTGAAATTTGAGATAGACCTGCTATATCTCGGTTTATCCTGGAAGTCTCAGCTAACATGAACAAAGTACCTCATTTTCGATGTTTTGCTTGAAATAAGTCTGTCTCTCATGGACTGTCTCATAACACTGTTTACAGTTGAGGTCTTCAGTTTACAAGAATTGTTTTCACTGTGCTTAGAGAGTTGATACCATGACACCTGCAGGGTGACAGTTATTGAACTATATGAAAAAATGTAAATTAATTACACATTACTTCGTACACACGCTTTATTCAACATGTAAACGTCACTACAGATACTCATATTTAGGTAATGACATGTTCGACATGCCTGCTATCATTGGAGGTGACGTGGCCCAGACGAATAGCGAAATTCTATGTGCCCCATTGAACTGCCGGAACGTCGATGCTGCCGATGACATCTTGTTCTCAGCTCAGCAATGGTGTTGGGGTTATCGCTGAAGATCTTGTCTTTAATACAGCCTCACAACAAGGAGTCTGAGGTGTTCAGATCTGGAGAATATGGCAGCCAATCGAGGCCCAGGCCAGTGGCCCCTGGGAACCTTAGACACACAATGCGGTCCCCAGAGTGCTCCTGCAGGACATCATTGTCCCGCTTCGATGGAGCCGAGGTCCCTTTGCATGAACCAAATCTTGTCGAAATCTGGATCACTTTAGATAACGGGGATGAAATCATCTTCCAAAACCTTCACAAGCCGTTTGGTAGTCACCGTGCTATTAAGGAATATCGCACCGATTATTCCGTGGCTGAACACTGCACAGACAACAGTCACCCGTTGAGAGTGAATAGTCAAATTCTCAGTTCCCAAATGCGCCAGTTTTGCTTATTGACAAACACATAGTAATGAAAGTGCGCTTCGCTGCAAAAACAAACCATACTAACCATGGTAATTCCCATCATGACCCGTAGCCAACCGAGCAGTTTCAACGTCCTAATGCAAACTGTTTCGACGATTTTAATTCAGATAGTTCAATAATTGTCACCCTGTACCAAGGACTTGTGGAATCCATGCCATGACGAATCAGTGATGTACTGTGAATGCGGGCAAACATTCTATTGTACAGGTATTCCTATTGTTTTTTCTGAATGATTGCAGAATATTCAAAAATCTGATACTGCTTTAAGCACTTATGTGAGCGATTTCTTTGAGGCTATCCAGGACAGTCTCTAACTGTCGATGTTAGACAGGTCTTGCTGTGTGTGCTGCGTGGCTGGTGTTATTTGTGGACGTGGAAAATTCACAGCACCGTCGGCGATTGTGAAGCGTCGGTAAGAAACTAACTTGGGAGGAGAAAGTGGACAGACTTTCTGTTACAGTGGGTGGGCGTGCAGCCATTCTGTGTACTGCATTTACAGATATCCGATGAGGGCAGTGCAAAGCTACAGGCAACGAGTGCTGGCTGCCTTTCTGTTTCCTTTTGTCAATGCCGTGTACTGAGTACAGTGCCATAGTGATTGATGTGCATGCGACGTTCCGATAAGAATGAATGCGGAACTGATAGGGTTATGATGTCTGTTGCGCTCGCAAGAAGATAATTCGTGACCACGCCATTGATTGCCAGAGTTAACGATGTGGCCTGTGTATCGTGCTTCACCATGCATTCTTATCTGGTAGAGGCTATTGGGTCAGTTTTTTTTCTATTTACTGCTGCGGGACAGTGCAGCATTGTTATGACTACATAAATTGCTGTTCGTCAGGGTTTGTGGGACGCAATTTGGCCGTTATTTAAGTGACGTTTGACAGACATTGCCCTGAGACGAATTTGAGTTACTCTGTCAGACGTTCTGGTTGATCGGTGTATCAGGAATGTTGTTTTAAGCTTTCAGCGTGTTTTACTACGGTCTTGTCTGTTTTAGTTGTACCTTTTCAGTAACGTTTGCATCATAGTACGTGCCGGTTTAATGTTGCCCCCAGCTTGAGCTCGGCATTTGTTAAACTGTATATTTTAACATATATGATTAGCACAAGTGATGGACTTGTTTTGTATCACCAGATTCTTCCTCGTTCGTCGGATGTTCCAAATTAGTGTTAAGTTTGGCATTTCTTATTGATTACTTATATTGTAGCTGTGTGGCATTTAAGTAATGTAATCGAATGTGATGTTTGATCGAGAGTTTAATTTATGAAGTTTACCGCTAGTTGCTTGCTTTTAGATATTTATTGCGGTATTAGCGCCGACATTGCATAACAGATGGTGAAGTTTGTGTAAAAGCTATTGGTGTAAGGTTATCGCGAATTTACTGTGTTAAAGTTTAGTGCGTTAGTTGTGTTAAGGCTACATGTATGCGGCGAATCAAACTGATGTAATGTCTTTAATGTATGTTCTTACAGCTGTATGTGTCGAAGGGTGATCCATAAAAGAAACTGCGGACTAACTATTAAATGTCTTTAGTGATTCGTAAGGAGAAACATTCTTTTTCGCTATTGGCAATCGTGACATGAAGCTGATTGTTGTTAAACTGTGTTATGTTAGACGATTGTAAAATTGTTCCTACCACGAATTATATCCCTTGTAATACGTAGAGTGAGTATAGCTGGTGCTTTAGGATCAGCTTGTCAGAATATTGTAATCTATTAAATTATTTCACATTTTGAAATTTTGAAGAAAGATATTAATTATTTTTGATGAATTTTTCTACCAGATTTTCACCTAAACTTATCCCAAAATTTTAAGTCTCAGTACTAGACGTCGCTTTCTAAATAAATGTCATATTCAATATTTCCATGTAATTCAGTACGTATCTGAAAAGTATCTTGAGAATAGTTCAGCAACAGTGAACGAAATCTGGATCATTTTTAATTTTGTTTTGTGGTGGTCATAAATTCCATAGTATACATTATTGATAGTGCGTTGATATTGCTAAGGTTTGGCTGGAAGATACTATCGGTGTCTGCACCATACTTGCCCCTCAGTCCGTGCTTGAAAATTCAAAAAGAAATAAGGATTTAAAAAAATAGGCTGGGCGTAAAGCACCTCCCTCCGTACTCCCGCACTATCGTTCTCCACGTCTGGTAATGTGCTTTACGGGAAATATCCTGTTATTGTTTGCGTCAGTATGGTGACTGCTTGTTAAGGGGACCAAACGGTGAATCAGGTCGAAAAAAATCGATTTTCAGTTTTTTATTAATTTCGATAGATTAAGGTTTTATTTAAGTACTCTGAACAGGATTTTTCTGAAAAAAAAATTTTTTTCGACCATTTCAAGAGCATTTTCCAACCACAAGTGTTTATGCGCCACGCCCACTTTTCTGTCACCCACTGTCAACTCTAAGCCATATGGAGATGCCATTATTAGCAAACGAGAATGTGTAGGCCATGTCCAAAAACGTTTGGGAACAAGGCTGAGAAAGCTAACTGTCGATATGAGAGGAAGAAAATTAAAAGATGCAAAATTGTTGACCTGACAGGGTCGGTTAACTAAAGCTGAAATAGAAATTTGCAGGTATAATATGGGCAGGCAATTAGGAGAAATAAAGAATATCTGAAGTCAGTGAAGAGAGATGTTTGGGCCATATTCTACCATAAGTCCTCTACTGATGATGAGCCATGTCATGGATTGTGTCCATCAGAAGAAAATTCGTGGTGCAAATACAACAGGGCTCAGACCACTGGAGAATCTTATTCTCACCAGCGTTCTCTTCCTGATGCTGTTACTACATCAATGAAACCTATTTTTAGAGACTTGACTCATCCTGACCTTCTAAGGAAATGTCTGCATGGGCAGACAAAGAACCCAAATGAATGTTTCAATAGCACAATTTGGAATCGCCTTCCTAAAACTGTATTAGTACAGTGTAACTAGGGGTTCGTGATGCTGTTATTACATTGAGTTGTGGTAAAATGGGAAGGTTTTGGGTACTGAAAAAGCTGGGAATTAATCCTGGTGAAAATATGATCACTGGGCTGCAACACTGCGATAAATTGAGGATAGCCGATGCAGACAGGTCTGCACCTAATATAGCCACGAAAGCAAGACAAACATCCAGGAAGGTTAAAAAGAAGACGGAAGACCTGCTAGAGGCCAAAGAAGGGCCATCATATGCAGCAGGACAGTTTTAATTAACTGTAAGTAACAAATTTCAAAAGTCTTTTCATCAAAGTCAATTTCCCGCAAACTAAAACTTTGAGTACATATACCCCATTATATCAGAAACTATCATAGAAAGAGCTCGCCCGATTGGTCGTGCGGTTTAACGCACGGCTTTCCGGGCGGGAAGGAGCGCTGGAACCCGGCATGAATCCGGCCGGCGGCTTTGTGTCGAGGTCCGGTGAACCGGTCAGTCTGTGGATGGCTTTTAGGCGGTTTTCCATCTGCCTAGGGGAATGCGGACTGGTTCCCCTTATTCCGCCTCAGTTACACTATGTTGGCGATTGCTGCGCAGACAATTTCTCCACGTACGCTTACACCACCATTACTCTACGACGCAAATTTAGAGGTGGTGGTGGTTGTTGGGATGTTTAAGGGGGACTAAACAGCTAAGTTCATCAGTCCTCCAGCAAACATAGAGGTTACACTCGTCTGGTGTGAGACGTTCTCTGGGTGGTCCACCAGTGGCCGAACCGTACGTGGAGCGGCGGGGGAGGGGGGGGGGGGTGGGGTGAAGTGGACAGCTGTAGTCGTGTAGTCGTTGTGGGGTTGTGGACCACTGCGGCTACGGCGGGGACGGAGCCTCTCTGTCGTTTCTATGTCCCCGGTTAACATACAAAACAATCATAAATAAATGAATGAAATTTCAGGGACTCTGCATAATATAAAGAGCCACCTCTGGTACTACATTCATTAATATTCCCCCATTAGCAAGTTCACAAAAAATATTTTTTGCACAAAAAGGTTATTATTTTTTGTTAATAAATTTAAAAAAGTATTTCTTGTGAACTATAAAATGGATAAAGTAGATTTTAGTATAGTTGACTCTATTACCATCATGTCAAAATGAAGGTCCTGTATCAAATGTTTTTTTTTCCAGAAATGGGTTAAATACCTGCCTAAATTGACATGGGTTAGATAGGGCGTGGTCCCCTTAATAAACGACGGTTTGAACTCTGTCAAGCGAAACCGCCACACCGCTCTCTACTGCACAAAGTGTATTCTCTAGTAAGCAATGCACCTCAGTGGCTACTCGAAAACCAGGCACTCTTTGTGGAATCAGATACTTCGGCGGAGGTTCGCCGCAGCGAGCTCATACACGAGGCAAGGTAAGACGCTGGTGGCAGAAGGGCCGATCCTACGTGCAGGTCACGCGCGGCCCCGGATTGGCAATAGGGGCCCCGGTACGCCGCCTCATATCCCGGGCGACAAGGCGGCGCGCCCTTTGATGTCTGCCGGCAGATATTCGGCTCGTCGCCCGGCCTCCAGACTCCGGAGCGCCCGCCACCGCCACCGCCACCGCCGCGACGCCCCTATTGGTTCCGCCGATTTGACTTGGAAAGCGGCGGGCGCTCTGCTCCAACAGGTGAGTCGGCTGCCGGCTCCTCTGCGGCGGCTGTCTCTTGTGGCCGCCGTCACAGAGCGCCGTGAGTCTCCAGGCAGACCGGCAACCGCGCAGGCCTTGGTCAGAACACCTGGATGGGTACCACATTCTGCCACAGGAGAAAGCAGCTGCTGAATGCTTTTTACGGTCCCGTACATAAAGTAGTAAAAATGGAACCATTTTAGGAACATTTTTTTGTTTATTTATCTGTCTGTCTGTCTCTCTCTCTCCGACTGTTAGAAACTATTTTCCCTCGTGGTCTGGTAAACGTATCAAGTTGAAACTTGTATCACATAATAAAGTCTATGGACCCTTGGTGGTGCAGAAACCTGAAAATTCACAGTGTGTAACGCCGGAAATGCATATCCTCCTATTTCCATCTATTGTACTATAAATATTTTCCTTATTTTGTTACCTGAAGATATGACATTTCTGTGTCTTTATATATTTTAATTCTTTGCATTTATGTCGATGTAGAATTGGTTTGTTTTGTAAATATTATTTGTATTTTTACGCTGGGTGGAGAACTAGAGTGTTTCGGATCTTTGGTAAGGTTAACTCTGCCGCATGGACCGTGGGCAGAGGGCGAGTCTGGCTGGAGTAGGGCGGTGAGGCAGGTGTGTTGTGTGACGCTCCCGCGAGTTGCCGCGCTTTCGGGGTTTGGCAGCATGTAATTGCGCTCAACTTGCTATAATAGTGTCTGACACGTTGTCGCGGACGGGAAGCATTAGCTGGAGCACATCGAGAGCCCGTTTCGCCTGCTGACAGTGTTGAGAAGAAGGCGAGCCAACATCCAGCTTCTGCAACAGCGACGGCCGACAATGAGTGACTGTCGCCACCTCCTTGACCGACCACTTCAAACCTTCAATCAATCAACAAGGAAGACTGGAAGCATATAAAGTTTTAGAACTGTATGGAAGACATCAGCTTTTAAAATTCTTCCATTTGTCTTACAAAATTACAGCAATTTAGCATGAAACTTTGTTGCTCGTTGTCCCAATTGCATTACCAAACAGGATCGATTCCATTTCCGGAATGAACCCGAGTGTCGTTGATATTCAAACGCCAGCATTAAAGTAATATCATTCGATTTCACTGCTTTAATTTCCAAGTTCAGTTAAGGTATTCATAGCTGGGTACAATATTTGGATTACACAAGCAAAAAATAAGAGTGCGAGTTTTGTTACCATATTTTAGCTTACCTATGACTGCAGCTCAGCTTGCTATTTACTAAATTTTACTATTGTTAATTGTTCAGAATCATTTAATTCAAGTTCAAGGTTAAACCTTGCGTAGATTCAAGTGGATTTTGAAATCATTGTTGAGGTAGCTCAAGACTAACCTTATTTTATAGAATTTCGTAGTGCTTCAGAAACTAAGTTCACTATTAATTTCAGTCACTAAATTAACTTTCAATTTTCCGGTTTTATTAATTATTTTGCTAAATTAACTCAGAGTGAAGCGAAATTTATTTCTTCTGACAAACTTTCAGTTTTCACACTACACATGTAAACCTTCAGTTTCCACTCTTTTAGTGATAATTATATGTGCATTAATCTTTCATTTTCAGTTATTATAGTAGTTGTCCATAGGACTGGCGACCGTAATTTTCCCCAAATCTCAAATATCTAATTAACGCCAATTAATTGTTATTTCTTTATAAATTTTACACTTTTCTCAAATTTTATTTTCACCACTTTCATTTGCATTTCTCCTTTCATTTAGATGTAACCCTTCCCTCCCTCTTTACCGACAAATTAACTTCGGTGAAGATTGATTTTTGCAAATTTACATTAAGTGCACGCGGTTTAATTTATCACTGTCATTAAGGTCGATGAGTAAGGGGGAAGTTAAAAGTGCAAAAAGAGAAAGGCAGGGGCATTTACGTCACACATTTTGATACTCGCAGACACACTCATCAAAAACTGTAGAGTACCTCCCATTGACCTGAGAATATGAAATTTGCCAAGAAGCCAAATGGTACAATAAACAAAAAAAGGGAAGTAGGAGTAATCCGCTGAATTACAGGCCTGTATCAGTAACCTCGATTTGCAACAGGGTTTTTGAAGATATATTGTATACGAACATTATGATGTACCTCGAAGAAAACGATTTATTGACACATAGTCAGCACTGGTTCAGAAAAATATCGTCCTTGTGAAACACAACTAGCTCATTACAGTCATGAAATAATAAGTGCTGTAGACCGGGGATGTCAAATGGATTCCATATTTTTAGATTTCCAGAAGGCTTTCGACACCGTTCCTCACAAGCGTCCTCTAACCAAACTGAGTGCCTACGGAGTGTCGCCTCAGTTATGCGACTGGCTTCGTGATTTCCTATCAGGAAGGTCACAGTTCGTAGTAATAGGCGGAAAGTCATAGAGTACAACAGAAGTAGTATCCGGCGTTCCGCAAGGAAGTGTTATGGGTCCTCTATTGTTCCCGATCTATATACATAGGTGACAATCTGAGTAGCCGTCTTAGATTGTTTACAGATGATGCTGTCATATACCGTCTTCCAAAGTCATCAGATGATCAAAAAGACTTGCAAAATGATTTAGATAAGATATCTGTATGGTGCAAAAAACAATTGACCCTGAATAAGGAAAAGTGTGAAGTTATTCACATGCGTACTAAAAGAAAGCAGCTAAATTTCGATTACGCAGTAAGTAACACAAATCTGAAGGCTGTAAATTCTACTAAATATTTTGCGATTACAATTACAAATAACCTAAATTGAAAATATCACATAGATGATATTGCGGGTAGAGCAAACCAAAGACTGCGTTCCATTAGCAGAACACTTAGAAGTTGCAAGAGGTCTACTAAAGAGACTGCTTACACCACGCTTGTCCGCCCTATTCTGGTATATTGCTGTGCGGTGTGTGATCCGCATCAGGTGGGACTGACGGCTGATATCGAAAAAGTACAAAGAAGGGCAGCACGTTTTCTATTATCGCGAAATAGAGGCGATAGTGTCACAGATATGATAGGTGAATTGGAGTGACAATGATTAAAATAAAGGCGTTCTTTATTACGACGAGGTCTTCTCATGAAATTTCACTCGCCATTTCTCGTCCGATTGCGAAAATATTCTGTTGGCAACCACCGACATAGGGAGAAATGAACATTACGCTAAAACAAGAGCAATCGGGGCTCGCACAGAAAACTTTAAGTGCTCGTTTTTCCCGCGCGCCGTTCGAGAGTGGAACGGTAGGGAGACAGCTTCAAGGTGATTCATTGAACCCTCTGCCAGGCACTTTATTTGGAGTAGTAGAGTTATCACGTAGATGTAGATGTAAATGTAGAAACTAAGGGGAAAAATCCGAAAAGTTTTGCTTCGTAACTGTAGCATACGATAAGTATTCTTTTGCTCATTTATTATTCGACTATCTGTCTGTCCGTCCGTCAGTAAAGACCAGGCCTTGTATGACACGCCAGACGTGTTTTTCGGTGGAGGATTCGGTAGACTTGCCTTGTCTTCAAACGTTTGCGGTTCCTATTCGAAAGCCAAATCCCTTCGGCTGCTAACAAAGTAGTTATGGAGAATCACGTTTCGTTATAGGTCCCTTCCTTACCTCTCACTGTTGCAAACGAAAGTTAGACCAAGTCACAGATATAAATTCGAATACAGCAAACAGCGAAAAAAAAAAAACTGGCATGATGAAGCTCTGAACAGGTTTCACCCGCTCTGCAGTCCAACACCGTGAAAACCACGACGCCGCGGCAATTGCACATTCCTCTATGTTGCACTTCTTCTGGTTGCACCATTCACTGGTTCAGTTTTCCTTTTTTTTACTGTTCGATACACCTCCTTTTCTTTCAAGCTTGATTTTGTTTGTGTTTTTGACTGTGGGGTTGGGGGAGGGGAGGGTTCTTGCTATACGGAGATTCCCTTGTCAAAATAAGACACTTCACTGAAGAGCTATGCATGAACTATTACTAGATCAGTTAACAAGGAATGAAAAATAAAGTACCCGAAAAACACTTATGCAACGTAAGATAGAAAGAACCGGCTGCCACAGTAAGTGGGAAACCATCCGCATTTACTCGCCTTTCTAAACTTGCCTGTCCGGACTTCTACCTACACCTTAATAGGGACTCCCGTATAGGATTACAGTATCACTGCTGCTGTCACACGGGACTTCATAAGAAATTGCCAGGATATTTCTCTATCTGCTTGGCAGGAAGTCGCACTATATTCTCGAAGGCGGAAAACGATCTACCTCACAATCCCGACCATAACACCACCAGTGACTATCTAATTACAAATTGAGAAATTGGCACAACTAAACAATAAGCATCGTCCTGTTTACCAACAGGAGGATGAGAGAATAACCCACTACATTCGTTTCACAATGCTCTGACATTTCTATTTACAAATTTTCTGCGTACTGTGATGATGAACAAGAAACTTCACTGATATTTACATTATTGGTAGATATTTTGTCCGACATTGTTTGCTTCATTGGAGACTTTCAGACCGCTTTTGAAATAAGTCTTCGGTCATATTAGCTCCTTACACGAGTATTTTTCCAATGGACTATTTTTCTTTTCCTGGCTTCAGGGCTGCTTGCTGCTAATAGTACGAGAGACCACGACCAAAACACGGCCGAAACAACATAAAATCGATGGAGTCAATTGCCCTGAACCAGAAAGTATTAATTACAGATTTTTTCCGGGTCGAGTCTCATCTGATAGTATTTTCAAAAACTTCAACAAACTTTAGTGAACTGTATCATAGCAATATTCAGACTTTTTGAATATATATTGAATAGTACACTTAAGATACACGTTTTTCAGACGCGTTTAGCTTAGCGCAAATGTGGGAAATTATTTGAAAAAATAAAAATGAAACTAAAAAACAAGAACAAAGCAAACCGTCTGAATGTCTGTTTTAGGAATGAATCAGGGACACTTATTGCAAAAAAATTATTTTTAAGAAGAAAATATGAGCACCTTCCATTTTGACGAAAATTATAAGAATTTGCGGTCCGCTGCAAACCATTACGCCAGTAAATTGGTCGATATAAAATAAGTTCTCCAGATGTCCAGCATATCACTAATCACACTACTTTTCTGTACACAAAAATCGTTGCACTATCGTACTGAGGAGTACGAAACTGTACGTTGCAAACCAATGAATAACATCTAACCTTGAAATACTGATACGATTGCTAAAGAACTCAACTAAAGCCATCGTACTGGATTACTTTTTTTAATCAATAACACAAAAAGAGCGCCGGATAAAGTTCGAAAAAGTCGGTTTATTTAAAGAGAAAACAGTGTGAACGTTTTTCATTACTGTCGTGCTCATCAACGTGATCGTCACGTTCACGATCACTCCGCAGGTCACTGTCAACTTCTTCACCGCCTTCTTCTAGAAAACAAATATAATCAGTCAAAGTCACACATTTCTCTCTAAAAATTTTCATTGAAAGTCATGTCATTTATACATTTTGTAAATGTTGATTCTTCGTCTGAAATAAGACAGGTTTTATTTTCTTTCTAGTAGTTTGTTACGAGAGAGCCACGAAAAATCATACCATTCTCGTCATTATACAATAAGAGATCTGTCAAATTTTTTGTATCACCGCTCTGTATCTGCGAAATCTATTGTTTTCAGTAAACACTGTTACAGCTGTCTTTTATGCAGTGGTAGACAGCAAGCATTAAAAAATTAGATACATCCAGATTTGGAGCAATATTCACTTTTCATTTTATATCTATGTTTAAAAATGTTTAATCTAAGCGAAACGTGAAAATTAGTTTTTCTTTCTCGTTATATTATCTGCACGTGAATTCTTCTAAGACGTTCAGTATATTCTCAGTGACAGAAGTAGATTCCCATAAATATGCGACATCATTTTTGTAGCGGTTGTATTTTTCCTTAATTGAAAATGGCCTTATTTTCTTCCCTTGCGATATAATGCGGGACGTTAATCGCAGCCGGTCCTAGCATGAAAACCAAGTAAAGATTTTGCTAGAGCCATCCAGTTGTTTTTATAGTGACGTGAATCGTCAATGTTACGAAGTGAATACAAAAGTCAACATCCATGAAAATCTTTAAGGAACTTCTAACAAATTCTACACTCCTGGAAATTGAAATAAGAACACCGTGAATTCATTGTCCCAGGAAGGGGAAACTTTATTGACACATTCCTGGGGTCAGATACATCACATGATCACACTGACAGAACCACAGGCACATAGACACAGGCAACAGAGCATGCACAATGTCGGCACTAGTACAGTGTATAGCCACCTTTCGCAGCAATGCAGGCTGCTATTCTCCCATGGAGACGATCGTAGAGATGCTGCATGTAGTCCTGTGGAACGGCTTACCATGCCATTTCCACCTGGTGCCTCAGTTGGACCAGCGTTCGTGCTGGACGTGCAGACCGCGTGAGACGACGCTTCATCCAGTCCCAAACATGCTCAATGGGGGACAGATCCGGAGATCTTGCTGGCCAGAGTAGTTGACTTACACCTTCTAGAGCACGTTGGGTGGCACGGGATACATGCGGGCGTGCATTGTCCTGTTGGAACAGCAAGTTCCCTTGCCGGTCTAGGAATGGTAGAACGATGGGTTCGATGACGGTTTGGATGTGCCGTGCACTATTCAGTGTCCCCTCGACGATCACCAGAGGTGTACGGCCAGTGTAGGAGATCGCTCCCCACACCATGATGCCGGGTGTTGGCCCTGTGTGCCTCGGTCGTATGTAGTCCTGATTGTGGCGCTCACCTGCACGGCGCCAAACACGCATACGACCATCATTGGCACCAAGGCAGAAGCGACACTCATCGCTGAAGACAACACGTCTCCATTCGTCCCTCCATTGACGCCTGTCGCGACACCACTGGAGTCGGGCTGCACGATGTTGGAGCGTGAGTGGAAGACGGCCTAACGGTGTGCGGGACCGTAGCCCAGCTTCATGGAGACGGTTGCGAATGGTCCTCGCCGATACCCCAGGAGTAACAGTGTCCCTAATTTGCTGGGAAGTGGCGGTGCGGTCCCCTACGGCACTGCGTAGGATCCTACGGTCTTGGCGTGCATCCGTGCGTCGCTGCGGTCCGGTCCCAGGTCGACGGGCACGTGCACCTTCCGCCGACCACTGGCGACTGTGGAGACCTCAAGCCCCACGTGTTGAGCTATTCGGTGGTACGTCCACCCGGCCTCCCGCATGCCCACTATACGCCCTCGCTCAAAGTCCGTCAACTGCACATACGGTTCACGTCCACGCTGTCGCGGCATGCTACCAGTGTTAAAGACTGCGATGGAGCTCCGTATGCCACGGCAAACTGGCTGACACTGACGGCGGCGGTGCACAAACGCTGCGCAGCTAGTGCCATTCGACGGCCAACACCGCGGTTCCTGGTGTGTCCGCTGTGCCGTGCGTGTGATCATTGCTTGTACAGCCCTCTCGCAGTGTCCGGAGCAAGTATGGTGGGTCTGACACACCGGTGTCAATGTGTTCTTTTTTCCATTTCCAGGAGTGTATATTCCCAATCATTCTAGTTAACTAATTTGACAAACAGGACAAACAGACTTAAGTATCTGCCATCCGGTTCTCTTGACAAGTTAGATCTTCATTAGTTGTTTGATTAACATAACTCATTACTCGTAGCACATATCGTAATTACTACGGATGGTTTTGTTCGCAATAATCAGAATTATGTCTTGCTGTGACCTATTTATTAATTAGAAATTTGACTAAGGCCTCCTCAAAATTTACATTTTTCAGTTCATTTGCGAAATCCGAAGATGTATATTATTACGTTTGTGAGATGTGAGTCGAAAGGCAAGAGCGCAAAAAAAAAATTAGCATTTCTTAAAATAGGAGGGTAACAAGCGTAGGGACATTCTTTGCGTTTTTGGAAGTATAGATGACATCTAATGTGTCTCGAAATAAACATTTCCGTAATAAAATGACAGAATCTAAGTCCTCTTTGAATGTCAGATATATTGTGAAAACACCCTCAGCTCTTTTTTTGATTTTTGTTCTTGACATAGCAGACACGGATTCCCGTTGATCTCTTACGTTTTTGACCGTTACTGCCCAACTGTTTCAGCATCATCTACGCTAACGATTTTGTACAGTTTTGATTGTAAAAGGATGAGGCATGGTTTTGGTCGTCGGCTCCCTCCCTATAAGGGGTGTCGGTTCCCGCAGACTGCGTCTAGCTTTAGTTCTCTCCTATCGTATCCTTTGCCGAGGCTTCAGAAACTTCCCCACGGCAGGCTCAGAGCCTCTGCAGTGGTGACTGGCAGTGTTAGCCGGCCGCTGTGACCGAGCGGTTCTAGGCGCTGCAGTCACGGAACCGCGTGACTGCTATGGTCTCAGGTTCGAATCCTGCCTCGCGCATGGATGTGTGTGATGTCCTTAGGTTAGTTAGGTTTAAGTAGTTCTAAGTTATAGGGGACTGGTGATCTCAGATGTTGTCCCATACTGCTCAGAGGCATCTGAACCATTTTTTGACTGGCAAGTTACCGGGCGCTCTGCCGCCTACTGCTCGCAATGGTCGTATTCGGCTGTTGCATGCTACAACGATATCTGTTTTCAGCGCTTAATTATAGTCCAAATATCTCGTGATCCTAAAGTAGGATCATGACGCGGATTCCACCAGTTAATTTTAAGTAATGAAAATCCCGCACAGAGATTGTGCTCCATACTCTATATAATCAGAATGTCTTAATTGTAGAACATAACAAATCGAAAACAGGTGTGGTCATAACACTGTCACGTCTATCGCTTTCAGGACATGAAAAATACGCAATATGGTTTTAATATGATCGATGGTTTTGGAATCGTTGGTTGGTATGAAGGAATTGGTTGGTATGAAGGAGTTTGAGGAAGTGCGACTGAGAAAGTCCCGCTTTCAGGAATATGACATTCCTTTACATGTCTAGCTGACTATTGTTAGAGGTGTCCCACCTACTTCCACATCTGCACTCTGGATGCCACAGTATGATGGGACGGGAGTAGTGATACAGCAAGAAGAATTGGACTATAGACTCAAAGACCTAATTCAAAACAAGACACATGGAGCATACATGTTTGAGAGAACCAACCATGAGCAACTGTTCCGCATGGTGTGCAAGACATATAAAAATGCTAAATATCCTCTCTCGCCAAGAACAATGTATTAATCACAATTCCTAAGAAGGCAGATGACTAGCTAACACGGTCTATTTGCATAATGAGGCAATAACTATTAGAACCCATCTTCGTGAAAATGAGTTTTGGTTCAGAAGAATGCGAGAATACATGAGAGAAGAATAATCATGCGACGTATCTTTCAAGATAAAGAGAAAAAGGCAAACTCATTTTTATAAAGTTTCTAATTTCAGGAAGAGCTTTGCATAATGTTGATTTTTTTTCCTGGTCTTCAGTCTTCTGAACGGTTTGATGCGGCCAGCCATTAATTCCTCTTCTGTGCAAATCTCTTCACCCCAAATTAGCACTTGCAACCTACGTCCTCAATTATTTCCTTGATGTATTCCAATCTCTGCTCCCTCTACAGTATTTGCATGACACAGATGTCTGTAGTACCATCTTAGTCAGTCTCGCGGTTCTAGGCGCGCATTCCGGAACTGTGAGACTGCTACGGTCGCTGGTTCGAATCCTGCCTCGGGCATGGATGTGTGTGATGTCCTTAGGTTAGTTAGGTTTAAGTAGTTCTACGTTCTAGGGGACTGATGACCACAGCAGTTTAGTCCCATAGTGCTCAGAGTCGTTTGAACCATCTCAGTCATATCCTCAAGTCTTGACAGATGTCCTATTATCCTGTCTCTTCTCCTTTTCAATATTTTCCGCACACTCCTTTCCTCTCCAATGCTGCGCAGGACCTCCTCATTCCTTACCTTATCAGTCCACCTTATTTTCAGCATTCGTATGTAGCGTCATCACAAATGCTTCGATTGTCGTCTGTTCTGGTTTCCACACAGTCGACGTTTCACTATCATACAATGCAGTGGTCCAAGTGTACATCCTCAGAAACTTCTTCCTCAAATTAAGGACTACGTTTCATACTAGTAGGCTTCTCTTGTTCAGGAATGCCCTTTTCGCCAGTGCTTGTCTGCTTTTGGTATCTTTCTTGCTTCGTCCGTCATTGGTTATTTTGATCAAGGAGAATTTCTTAAATTCATCTACCTCCTGACCGTAAATCCTGATGTTAAGTGTCTCGCTGTTCTCCTTTCTGTTACTTCTCATTACCTTCGTCGCCCTACGATTTAATTTCAGTCCATATTGTGTACTCATTAGATTGTTCATTCCATTGAGCAAATTATGTAATTCTTCTTCACTTTCACTCAGGATAGCAATGTCACCAGCGAATCGTGTCATCGATATACTTTCACCGTGAATTTCAGTTCCGCTCCTGAACCTTTCTTTTATTTCCACCGTTACTTCTTCGATTTACAGATTGAACAGGAGGGGTGAAAGTCTTATTCCCTATCCTACACCTCTTTTAATCCGAGCAGTTCGTTCTTGGTCGTCCACTCTCATTATCCCCTCTTGGCTCTTGTACAGATTGTATATTACCCTTCTTTCCCTATACCTTACCCCTATTTTTATCAGAATTTCAAAGACTTCCACCATTTTACATTCTCGAACGCTTTTTCCTTATCGACAAATCTTATGAACGTATCTGGACTTTTCGTCAGTCTTGCTTTCATTAGCAACCGCAACGTCAAAATTGCCTCTCTCGTGGCTTTTCCTTTCCTAAAGCCAGACTGTTTGTCGTCTAACACATCCTCAATTTTCTTCTCCATTCTTCTGTCAGCAACTTGGAAGAATGAACTGTTACGTTGATTATTCGATGATTCTCGCACTTGTCAGCTCTGGCAGTCTTCGGAAGTGTGTGGATTACATTGCCCCGAAAGTCAAGTGGTATGTCGCCAGACTCTGACACTCTACACACCAACGTGAATAGTCCTTTTGTTACAACTTTCCACAACGATTTTAGAAATTTTGATGGAATGTTATCTATCCCTTCTGCCTTATTTGATTCTAAGTTCTCCAAAGTTCTTTTAAAATCTGATTTTAATACTGGATCCCCTACCTCTTCTCAATGGACTCCTGTTTCTTCTTCTATCACATCAGACAAATCTTTTCCCTCATAGAACCTTACAGTGTATTCTTTCCACCTATCCGCTCTCTCCTCTGTATTTTACAGTATAAGTCCGGTTGCAC
The DNA here is from genome assembly GCF_023897955.1 of Schistocerca gregaria. NCBI lineage: Eukaryota > Metazoa > Arthropoda > Insecta > Orthoptera > Acrididae > Schistocerca > Schistocerca gregaria. Next base: position 131,481,354 of record NC_064922.1, read on the forward strand.
TCTTAATGTTACTATCTTTGCTTTGAATGTCACCTGAGAGTGTTTTGACTTTCCTTTACGCTTACTCGGCCCTTCTGACAATCATTTCTTTTTCGATTTCTTCACATTTTTCCTGCATCCATTTCGTCTTAGCATTCCTGCACTTCCTGTTAACCTCGTTCCTCAGCGACTTGAATTTCTGTATTCCTGATTTTCCGGAACATTTTTTTACTTCCTCCTTTCATCGATCAACTGAAGTATATCTTCTGTTACCCATGGTTTCTTCGCAGTTGCCTTCTTTGTACCTAGTTTTTCTTTCCACTTTTGTGATTTTCTTTAGAGATTTCAATTACTCTTCAACTGTACTGCCTACTGAGCTATTTCTTATTGCCGTGTCTATAGTCTCAGAGAATTTCAAGCGTGTCTCGTCATTCCTCACTACTTCCGTATCACACTTATTTGCGCATTGATACGTCCTGACTAATCTCTTAAATTTCAGCCTACTCTTCGTCATTACAACATTGTGATCTGAGTCTATATCTGCTCCTTGGTACGCCTTACAGTCAAGTTGGTACACACTCTTAAAAATTATGATGGTAGCATGGATGAAATACAGCGGGAAGGAGATAATCTATATTTCGTACAGAAACCAAACTGGAGTGGTAGGAGTCGAAGAACATAACAGAGAAATTGTAGTTCAGAAGCAAAGCAAGCATAAATGGATGTAATCGAATGAAACCAGGCTATTTTGAGATATATAGAGTGGGCAATGAGATTTTACAAGTAGTTGATACGTTTGGTTTTTTGAGCAGCAAAATAGCTGAGGATAACAGAAGCAACTAGGATGAATACGCTTTTTTTTGTAATATAAATCTAAGTGTTAGAAAGTCTCTTCTGAAATTATCCGTCTCAGTATAGCCTTGTACGGAACCGAACCGTAACTGATAAACAGTTCAGACAGGAAGAGGACAGAGGAATTTTAAACATGGTGACAGAGAAGAATGTTGGAAATTATATGGGAGCATTAGACTATAATTGAAGAGATACTGAATCAAATCGGGTAAATTTATTGCACTACTTGCCTTGCAGAAGGATAAGGTTTCTTGGAATCTTTCAGAGGTGGTTGACTTGCTATCGGAGGGAAGTGTGGCTAAACACGTAGAGGGGGACCAATGCTTGACTGTACTGAGTGGGTTCAAATTTATGCAGGTTACTGTAGTTAAAGAGCGATGAAGGCCTGTCCGTATGTTACACTAGAGTGGAGAGCTTCTTCAAAGTAGTCTTCGAAGTGATGACCAACAGAACAAATAAAAATATTGTGAGTTGAAGACGCTACGACAGCAGCTATGCCAACAACAACAGATATAGTCTCCTCCTCACAGACCATGCACTACACGATGATTCAATCGATGGTAAGAAAACCTTGTTCAGCAAATCAAAAAGGAAAGTATCGCGATTCAGTGGAGAAACGTGATTTTTCAAGTACACATAAATGTATCGAGAGACAATACTAGAAACTAATTTGATTCGCCACGAGTGATGGGAAATCTGCTATGCTTATCATTCACAAACAAACGTTTTACAAGTTACCTACATCAATATGTGATCTATCGGCTGTACTTTTTTGGAAGAAACAAGAAGCACCGGATGTAGGCAACACCAGAGGCTTCATTAATACATTGCAGTGCACTTACTAACTCGAGACATAACACTTCTCAATCAGCATAACATGCCACCGCAACCAGCAAGGAAACTATCGTTAATTCCTGTCAGGGTAAGCCAAAGATCATAGCGTGGCCACAGTCGATATTGATATAGCTCAATGTAGGTCATACGGTGATATAACAGTCTTATCAAAACGCATGTGCTGATGATGAAAGGAGATGGACAGATGAACAAGGCTAGCCGAAGTATAACAGACTCCAACCACGATCATCACGGTTTTCTCCGATTATACTGCTGTTGTTACGCCGCAGTGTACATGTGGGATAAAGTAAAATATTGGCTGAGTAGTCTTTAAATGTCCACTCTCTGGAACTTTACAGTAAACGACTCTACGTTGCATGGGGCCTTTCTTGCATCGTGTCAACTGGAGTTCGATCATCGTCTCCGAGACAGTATCGTGCTTAATAATAGAACCTGTAGCAAAATACACTCCTTTACATTCAATCTTCTCTATTTCCTGTACTGATATTATTGTGTAAGAGCCAGAAACTGATGATCAATATTCAAGACTATGCCGAATAACTGTTTAGTGTGGTACTTCTTTCTTGAATTCATAACAGTTCGCTTGGATGCTTCTAGTGAATATCAGTCTGGTATTTTCCTCTCCTGCAAACAATAGTTACACATAAGGCCGACATGCGCACATAAATGTAGTCATTATAAAATCACGACTATTTCCAGTGATTAGTGTAATTTTCCGCTGGTTTACTGAGAATTTGTTATCCTTGTTTTTTTCGAATACCAACTAATGTTCAAACGCAACATTATAAGATTTTAATTAGCTGTTTTGAGGGCTACTCATCGTAAGATTTCCACCGGTAGCATCCGCATCACAGATTTAGTCTAGACGTCTACAGATCCAAATAATTTGTTTAACAATATCACATTTTCACTGGGAGAACGCACAGAGTAATGCCAGTCCCCTACAGCGTGTAGATGGTAAAGTTCAGATGAAAATGAAACCTTCAATGCGTGCCTCATTCAGGGTCAGGAAAACTGTGGTTGGTTGGTTGGTTTGTGGGGGTTAAAGGGACCAGACTACTTAGGTCATCGGTCCCTAGGAAAACTGTGATTATCAACAAAAAAGTCGCACTTTTCCTAACGACATTACATGAAAATATTAAATATCAGTTAATCTATTTGTTTCAGCTAAAACATGATGAGAATAAAGGTTAAAAGTTACAAAATTCGGTGTGAATTTAGGCAAGAAGCAGATGTCGTTGTTAAATGGTTTCCATTTTATGTGGAAACCTCCAATTCCCTTTCGTGGTTTATTTACATATGAGTTCTATAATGGCAGGTGTGAACGTAATCGAACTGAGATAAATTTTTGCCATTCGTGTTCTCTTGGCAACTGGCAAATTTAGCGGTGTCACGTTGAAGTTGGGACGAAAAACTAATATCTCCCAAAATCTTGTGACCAACTAAATGCACAATAACGATCACACAGTTAACTGAAGCACAGAAAATAATTTTTTTGAGAATAACATCCACGGACAGAAATGATTTCGGCTAACTTTATCTGAATTATTTTTGTAAAACCCATATTGTCACACTTGCAGTTAAAGAGGCTGATTTTATGATGTTACGAAGCTACTATGCTGACTGAGCTCAGCTGTTACTCTGCAGAATTCCCTGTTTCGTTTATTTAAGACGTCATGGTAATACACGACCCAAAGCGCAAAGCTGGGATCTTTGCTTCTACTGACTCCCCATCCTTCCGGCTCTCCACGTGCCCAGCATCCTGAAACAGGACCTCACGTCACACTCTCTACCTCGCTGGAGCGACAACTTCATGTAGTGTCAGACAATTCCGATGATATTCTCAACTTCCACCAGAGTATAGCATCCAACACAATGCATAGCAACGTATAATGGTGTTAAAAATTTTTCAAGTACACAAAAGAAAATACGGGACTCTAAATGTTTGAAAGCTAACGCCACAGTGGATGCCCGGCAACATCAAAAATCTGTGTGCCAGTAGCGATGATACGCATATCTTGCAAACACACACATAAATGTTTAACTGCTAATGCTACACTATGCCAAAAATATGTTACTTCAGATTTGTCAGAAAACATTAAGACTACAATATTATAGGAAAGAAAGGTGGAAACTTTCTAAAATGTGGAAAATGAGCTATACAAACACCGGAATTATACTCAGCCAGGAAGGAGGGGGAGAGGGGGGGGGGGGCCCAACTCCATACCATCTTTTGGTTTCACCTCTGCCTCGGTGGCCACAAAAATGGCTTAGAGCCATGTGCCTGAGAGCCCAATTCCACAGTCGAATAAACGTATGCTACTGCTTTGAACAGGTTGACCGTCAGCCTTTTTCCAGTATACGTACCACATCCACAGAATGTAAACGTGTTTTGTCAAATGGTTCAAATGGCGGGATTAGCTGAGCTGTCTTCGGCACTGCAGTCATGGACTGTGCGTCTGGTCCCGGCGGAGGTTCGAGTCCTCCCTCGGGCATGGTTGTGTGTGTTTCTCCTTAGGATAATTTAGGCTAAGTAGTGTGTAAGGTTAGGGACTGATGACCTTAGCAGTTAAGTCCCATAAGATTTCATACACATTTGAACATTTTGCAAATGATAGGGACAAATTGTCTGTGCAGTTCTGTGCATGCTTCTTATTCATAAACCCGAGGTCGAAGGTCATTTAGATTTATTTTTTCGTGTTTTAAAGTTTGATACACTGTGGTGGATGTTATTCATTAATGGTGTTTGAAAAATGGGCTATATCAGTTGAACGAGAGCTTTTAAGTGGTAAAGACGTCGAAAAATATATCACAGCAGTAGCTCTCCTCCTCATGTAGATGCTACTGGTAGTTGTGTTAGCAGAAGTGGTAATCTTAATGCATGAAATTCGCGAAAGCGAAGGAATCGCTCCCGTCGGTGTCAGGGTTTTCTCTGCCTCGTGATGGCTGGGTTTGTGTAAAGTCCTTAGGTTAGTTAGGTTTAAGTAGTTCTAAGTTCTAGGGCACTGATGACCATAGATGTTAAGTCCCATAGTGCTCAGAGCCATTTGAACCTTTTTTTTTGTTTTGAAGAAATCGCCCGCTTATAATAAAGTAAATACTTTTTCCATAGTCCTCCGATGCAGTGTACGAAGACGTAGTTTTTAAGATTTCCATTTTGCGTTATTGGCCGAGATCCAGAGCCACGACTCGGATTACAATTAATTGTTAAAAGTTGTAAGAACAATTCTCTCACGTGTGTGGGAAATTAGAAAAGGTAATAAAAGCTCTCATACTTGTTGACAATTTAGCCGAGGCAAAATACAAAAATTATTTCATTTCTTAACTGAAATGCAATATGTTTCAAGATTGGCTCGTGTTATTGTAACTAATGTGAACAAAACGGTTGCTCATGACTAATCATTATCGACCAACTAGTTGTGAAAAGCATAAAAATCTAATTCAAAAAATTATTTACATCCAAACCAAACCAAATCTCAACCGTCTTAAACAGCTCATCGCACACCATTTAATTATTATTTTATTAAAGTACATAACATACGGAATTACGCGAGACTGGGTAGCAATCCAGGGTTCGAATTATGCACAATTATGACTAATGTAATTATGTATATACATAACCATCGTAATGTATCAATATTTGTGTAAATTTTCTTACATGTACACTGAACCATACCCTGAGGCTAACCGGAAGAGGCAAAAATTGTAAAAGAAAACGAAAGTGATCGAAAGAAAAAGAAGAAGGTACAGATTATTGTGCAAGCATCCTAAAGAACTCTGCGTAAAATATTTATGCTATACGCACATGAGATGCCTTTGGTCCAGAACAGTAAGAAGCGTAAAGTGGAGTGAGTGTATCTGTGTGCATTTGTGTACATATATTTCATTTGTGTTAGTGTTTGAACTAATAATTGTCTTGAATTGAATCCAATATGGGTAAAGCTTGGCAGGCTAAAGCACCTGTACCAGATGAGCGAAACTTGTTTGGCATGGAAAGTGAAAATCATATTCAGAATGTAAACGAATCCCATGCCACCGCCTTGGAATACATACCCTCCGAAGCGGGGGGCGAGTGTCTGTGGACGTCAAATTATGCTCCACAGCATAATGACAATGAAATATTAACGCCTCCTCTGCATGTGCCAAGGCCAACGACGTGCTGGACTAGGTGGGGCACCTGTGTGCTCGCCTATCGCAGATGCTTTCGAAGAATTTTTACGAAGGTTTGAGGAAAGAGACAGAGAAAAGGAAAGAATTTTAGAACAAAAATAACGAGAAACGTGACGAATTTTAGAACAGAAAGAGCTAGAAAAGGAGCGAAGATTAGCTCAAATGCTCCGTGAGCGAGAGCAAAGTAACGTATAGAATCCAAACTAAGTGGTACACAAAATGAACTTCTCGAGATGCCGGATATGTTTAAGAGGTACCCTACCTGGCACAATGTTTGTCTAGTGAGTTGCAGAAATTGCATATATTTCATACTAGTCTCAAAGACGATGTTCAGAACCTAACAAATCGTGTAAACAATGTGGAGCTTGAGGCGTTTAAAGACATTGATGAGTATTCAGAAGCCCAAGCACACTAAGTTGAGAAGGAACTTGACGAATGGCTAGAACTTAAAAATTGCGAAATCTCATGAAAGATAGAGAGCGATGTAAAGTCAGCTGTGGAACAGGCGACAGGGGCTATGAGCGTAAACACTGACGCTAGGGATGCCGCAATATAAGCCGAACAAACGCAGATAAAGTCGCGTGTTCCGGCAGAGTTACCAATTTTGCAACTAGATGTCGCACGAAGGCCATCTGAGTAAGAGAATCAGGTAAACAGTGGAGGACCGACAGTTAACCAGACTCCACGTACAGATCGTTACAACATAAACAGTATGCAAGGCGCTTACGCGCGGTCACAACCAACTATTAATAACAGACAGGAACAATATACAATACCGTGTAGTTCACAACATGATTTAAGTAACGAAACGGACAGTAGAAATCCACTGTACCGGAAGGAGGATAATGTTAACAAACATCGAACATTTCAGCTTTTCAATAGTGAAAAGCGTAATGTCCACCCAGTTGTGTTTATTAAGAGATTTCGTAATTTTTTCCCAGGATTGGACAGAGAGGCCAAGCATAGAGTTCGCAGTCTCCTTTATGCAAGTTGGCGCAGTACTGTGGGCGACGGATGTATCTGAAAAATGCCTCACTATGCATGAATTTGCATGTGCATTCTTGAAGAATTTTTGTCGGCCGCGGTGGTCTCGCAGTTCTAGGCGCGCAGTCCGGAACCATGCGACTACTATGGTCGCAGGTTCGAATCCTGCCTCTGGCATGGATGTGTGTGATGTCCTTAGGTTAGTTAGGTTTAAGTAGTTCTAAGTTCTAGGGGACTAATGACCACAGCATTTGAGTCCTATAGTGCTCAGAACCATTTGAACCATTTTTGAAGAAATTTTGGTCACACAGTGTACAAATTAGGAACTTTGCGCAAGTACTTTTTAAAAAATACATAAATGAAACTAGGTATTGGGACGAACCCATGTCTAATCGGGATGTGATCAGACTGATAAAGATGAAATTACCCAACGATATTAAGAAATATTTTATCAACGTACCCGAGTATGACAATGAACAGTTCATGGACGTAGTTGACACCGTGGATATGTTAATCGAGGTCATAAAAGTGAAAATAAGTGGAATAAAGCAGGTTGTAACTAGCAGAAAGCTGATGACAACTGCGGTAGTAATGACCCAGTATCGAGTGGTAATGGGAACAGACATGGAATTTAGGCAACCGAATCGGAAGCCGAACAATGTAATAGTTATAATAATCAAAACCGAAGAAATACGTCATGACGACGGGCGCAGTAGTAATGGTTACAGTGGTAACGGTAATCCGCAGTGGCGGAATAACCGGAACCAGTGGCGCGGATATAACGAGCCATAAACACATCGGCAACAAAATACACCGTCACAGTGGAACACTCATTCAGGATCACAACAAAACATGGCAGGAGGCTATAACCGACAGCCACAGTACCAGAACAGTGCGACGTATCAAAATGCACCATCGGGGAGATAGAACAGCCAATCCAATCACAAAAAAATGGTTCAAATGGCTCTGAGCACTATGGGACTTAACCTCTGTGGTCATCAGTCCCCTACAACTTAGAACTACTGAAACCTAACTAACCTAAGGACATCACAAACATCCATGCCCGAGGCAGGATTCGAACCTGCGACAGTAGCGGTAGCGCTGTACCAGACTGTAGCGCCTAGAACCGCACGGCCACTCCGGCCGGCTCAACCCAATCACAGTAACAACAACCAATATCATAGCGTAACGATAGTGGAGGTGTTGGTTAAGTCAAGACTTTGTCACTCACCCATTAAACTAAAGACAGCCGCAATCCGCTCTCCGTTGTTGGTTCCGAGATGGTGTAGTGAGGGCACATTCAATAATGACAATAATAAGATCTGTATGCTGAGGTACAATGACGGGGTGAAAATAGAGGAGGAATTAGTAAATCTACCGCAAAAATGTAAACAAACGAATAAAGATGTTGTGCTGACGGTATTACAAGTCGAAATATGCGGTGCACCGATCCAAATAATAGAAGACACAGGTGCGTCAACTAATGTCTTCACTAACGTCTAAATGTTTTACAAGTACTTGAGTCAAATGACAGGTGCAATTCGCGCACAATCCCAAATCATAAAGCACCAGGTGCAAGTCGAATTTGTGATAGGAAATGAGGCAATAAAAAGCTCGTTCTTTGTTGTTAAAAGACTACGGGGCACTTTCATTCCGGGAATTGAGCTTTTACGCCAGAGGGACGCAAAAATTGACCTTTTGTGCCGTGAATTGAGCATTATGAACAAGGGTAAATGCGTGACAATGACAATGTTACGAACAAGTTAGGTTTGAGGACCTATAGGTTATGAACTTGTACTCTGACGTACGTGGAAGAAATGAGTCTTATAATGAATCTATCATAGAAGACAGTGAAGAGAAAAGGAATCTGATAAACATAAAAGTCATGCAATCAGAATATTTGTCAGTGGCACAAGAGAATGTATTATCTCAGCTGCTCATATGTTGTGTGAATGTGTTCTCAGAGAAACCTGGTGCTATCAAAAGCTTTACTTACAATGTTGAGGTAGTGCCTCAGGATACATTTTGCCATGCCAACTACGTCTTTCCGTAGTCCAAAAAGGAGGCAGTGACGAAAGAGATAAGAAAGATGCATGACTGGGGATAATTGAACCATCCTTATCTTCGTATAAGCAACATTTCATGAGCAAATCATAAACGAGACTTTTAATAATCTAACGAGGCGTGCGGAAAAGAGGATGGAGAAAGATGACAAGAAAATAAAAACGGTAACATTATATCAACCTGGTGACTTGGTGTTAGTGAAGACCCACCCCAAGTCTTGGATGTTGGCTATGAGACATAAGAAGTGGCAACCGGTATACACCGGACCTTACAAAATAATGGACGTACCTCACGGGTGTAGTTGTTTGTTGGATGATGTCCAATAGGAGGAGGAAAAAGGACTATACCCATATATGAATCTGAAAAGAACAGTGTTGAAATTAGTAAATAGTAGATTAAGTTGTAGTATACATTTCATATGTAAATGCCACATATTACAATGTAGTATGTAAGACAAGTTATGAAAAGAGTTTGTGCTATTCATTTCTGTAGATGTTAAAAGTAGCAGTACCATGAAAATAATTTCCATTTTGAAAGCAATAGTAAACGTAGGTTTAAGAATATTTTTCAAATCTTACTCAAGAACATTCAACATCGTATAAAATTGAATGAAATTCGATTAGTGTGTATAAAGTGGTTTAGTTGTAATAGTAATGAAGCTTCTGGAAGCAAATACTGTATATATTGTTCCAAACTTGAGACACGATTAATCTTCATTTCCTGTGAAGCATGAGTGTAAGGCGTGTATAACACCAAAGTTACCTCAAGTGTTGTGAGCAAACAATGAATTATAATTAACAAACGCGAGTAATGCTAGGCCCTGATGAGACATAAATTTTAAGTGCGTATAGAGAGATATTTTCACGAGGCATCACGATCTGTCAATGGATCCATAAAGACTCACGCACTCTCCTCTACATAGATATGCTCCACGTCCTGTTAAACTCACATCAATGCGTGACACAGTGTAAACGCCCTACTGCTAGGGTCGTCTACTGCCGTTCCTCCCGTAGTGGGTGACAAAGTCTCTTAGCTGCCCATGGGGGAAACACGCTTCCAACACTAGCACAATTCCTTCACCTCAAAATACTGCAAAGAAAATTATATTACAATCAACACCACGCCTAATCACTGTCAGTCTACCATACTGTTCACTGAACTGGTCACTGTGCTTTCCTAATCTTCATATAGTTCTTAATTTTGAACATTGAGGTGAAAGAGAGCCGAACCCAAAAGACTGCCCACCTTCCCTGACTGGGTTGTTATTCTGGTAGAGGCTGTATAGCAATTTCGTTTTATGTGTTGGTGGGATAGCACAGTTTTCGGTTTCCCGGGTTATTGGAAATTAAGCTTCAGTTGGTGTAACAGTGAGTACGATGTCCAAATCCCAAAAGGAGTGTCTTCCCTCCTTTGCTGAAAATTTCCCAGCTGTGGCTGATGTTGCACATGGAACAATGTTTGTTGTATGAGTAACTCATGCACATGTGCACCAAGTGGTTAGACAGAGGGTGTCGTTGGTTGTCCTATACATTCTCCCCTTGTATGCCTTTCTCATTTGTCTGTGGTCTGTTGGTCTAAGTTATTGGTAGCCAGAATCACTAGGCGGACTGAATTGTTAGTCATACCAGCATGTGTTGTCTCCATAATCATATTGTTGGTGTCTTCCATGCGTCTCTCTGATGGTATTAGAAGGGGTCTAAAACGCAAGTGCACTACACGCTTAAGAGACCTATCTGCCCACATACAAAAAAAGTTTTGTGTTAACGTTCATATGAGGCCAGGTCTCAAAGACCTCATATTAACGTAGGATGGGAAATGCTTTCCTAAATCAATGAAGATCTTCCGAGCACCGTTAAAAACACTGAAGTTGGCATTTTTCGTCCACTTCTCTTGTTTGATTTGGGCAGTTCGACCGTACGGCGTCAATAACGGCTGAATGAGTTCCCGTGGAATTTCAAAGGGAACGTACCCTCACGATGCGTAATCCCCTTTCAGCCACTGATATTGATAGAAAGGTAATTTTTCCTGAGCGAGTCAAAAAAAAAAATGGCTCTGAGCACTATGGGACTTAACATCTGTGGGCATCAGTCCCCTAGAACTAAGAACTACTTAAACCTAACTAAGCTAAGGACATCACACACATCCATGCCCGAGGCAGGATTCGAACATGCGACCGTAGCGGTCACTCGGTTCCAGACTGAAGCGCCTAGAACCGCACGGCCACACCGTCCGTCTAGAGTCACAAAACATACCTCTTCTTTAGTTTTGTCCACGCGTCATTGACATGTTACTTCTGAGCTGATTTTACAAAAAACTGCATCTTGAATTAAGTCTGACATGCATATATATTTTCAGCAGGTAAACCTGCTTTCACAATGAGCCAGACACCACACTCAGCTATCTGCAGTTTGGTGCAGCCATATGGGAATCTGAATCTTATCATATTCTTTCGAAATTCTTCTGTGTTTACTAAGTGCTCAGTTGTTACAATTCCCGCAGTCGAACGACTTAATCTCAGTACACTCTTGTGATGTATTTTTCTCCACCCGACCACCTGCCGTACCTCTGGGATGCTACATGGCACAGCCTCACACGCCGATAGCCGCAGTCAGACGGTGTTGTCCGGGCGGGCTGGAAAACTGCGAGTGCCTCTGAAATAAGACACCCAATCAGTGTTCAAATTTACGCGTAAACACCTTCCATGTGTATCATATGACACTACATCAGCAGATTATCTACGCGGTATTTCGGAAGACAGGTGGGGCCCTGTCGCTCAGGGCTGATGCGATAACACGACAGTAGATTCGTTTTTCAAGGAATTATTTTTATCGATAAAGCTACCTGCACAGATCAGGTAGATCTGAATGGAAGAACTATTGATTCTCAGGTCAATGCGAACCCGCTCTGTCTATGTTTAACATCATACACAGTGGAGTGCCAACTTTCCTTGCAGTAATTTTGGAGACTACGAGATTGGACCTTATTTCACTGGAGAACTCCTGAAGGATGATAAATAGGCACAGTTTCTTACCGCAGTGCTGCTGCAGTCCTAGAGAAAGTACCACTTCAAATATGCAGACCTGTGTGGCACGAGCAAGATCACTGCCCGGTTTAAAACCGGCTCGTGGTCAAATGGCTCTGAGCACTATGGGACATAACGTCTGAGGTCATCATACCCTTAATCTTAGAACTACTTAAACATAACTAACCTTAGGGCGTCACACACATCCATGCCCGAGGCAGGACTCGAACCTGCGACCATAGCAGCAGCGTGGTTTCGGACTGTTGTGCTTAGAATTCTCGGCCACAGCGGCTGGCGCTTCTGGTCAGGACGGTGCTCGGGTAGTGTTTCCTGGTAGCTATACTTACAGGATGAAGGGCTGGCTTAGACGTTCGCCTGGTGTGACTCTGTGGTAAACTCAATCACTGAACGAATACCGACGAAACGAGACGATTTAAACGTTGCAGCATATGCGATGATATCAGATTAATCTCTTCACCCTGTCCAGAAGTATCTTTCCAGCGACTGCAAATTGGCATTGCAGCAGGTGTTAATAACGGTGTCATAAGGCAGCTTTTCTGACAACATTCTTGTGTGAATTGCTTTCTTCTGCTGTTATTGATGAACATAATCATTGCAATTGTTTATCTTGTCATTAAATTTACGAGATCCAGTTATTGTTTAAGATTATTAGCACCTAGATTCGGCGTTTTCCAAATCCATTCAATTTTTTATATGAAACGTTCGTAAAAGGCCTTGGGAAGAAAGCAGAAGTTTTGCCGTAGTTTGAGCCACATGTAGCCAAATACGATTACTTTCAGTTTCAAATGAAACTTTTTTCCACTCTTTCAATTTCTTAAGGAGGCTGTCTAGCATAAATGACCGCACCCCATTAGCTTGATGCGACAGTTCTGCGTGACAACACAAACGTCAGCGTAACACTGAAACTGTTTTCACGTACATAACAGATAAATTATGACGCCTAAATATTATAATTTCTCCTACACTATTAATAGTATTTTTAGAATGAAACTCCGTTGAAATGATACTAGAATCAGAAATTACTGTAGTCTTAGGTCATACCAACATCTCTGTAATTAATGTAGCTATGAAAAGAAATTTTACGTCATTCGGCGTGGACTTTTTCGCAATACTTTTAGGTGTAAACAGAATTATACTATCACAAAAACTTCAGGCGTTACCTGAGATGTACAGCTTCGTTGAATGAAACTCTACATGAAAAAATGAAATGTCGTATGGCGAGGGCCTCTCGGCGGGCAGAACCGATCGTCTGGTGCAAGTCTTTTGAGGTGACGCCACTTCGACGACCTGCGTGTCGATGAGGACAAAATGATGATGGTGAGGACGACACAAACATCCAGTCCCTGAGTGGAGAAAATCTCCAACCCAGTCGGGAATCGAAGCCGGGCCCCCCAGCTTTACAGGCCGGCGCGCTGTACATTCAGCAACTGTCGCGGTCTCTGTATAAAATAACTGGTAACATAAATTGAACGCCAAAGTCTGCATACCGCACAAAATCGCTCGAAACTGAAAGCTGTATTATCCACGCTTCGTAAACATAAGCGAAAATTATCACTGAAGGCATTAATGTACCACAACAAACCATGGATGTAGACAGACATGAAAGTCCCTGTTACGTGCAGCAGATTTCGGCGCGGAACGTGAAATAAATCGCAATAATTCGTAGATATGAGAAAATCGACTTCGCTATAGATTGGAGCTGTGAACAAAGTGAGTGATGAATAGCAAGGGTGCTGTACCGTGGCGAAGCAAACAAAAGAACAGCGCCAAATACCCAACGCAGATTGGTCTGTATCCCAGCAACGAACAGGCATCAGTCACAGCGTACGTTCGTAACAGGGAGATGGGCTCAGCAAGGAAGCGCTCGCGAGCGTTACTCTCTGTTCTCTAGCGGTACGCTTGCGAGTGCACGCGTGCTGGGACACTCCACTAGACGGAGTCACTAATTTGTTTGCCTATATACGCTTCCACACCGGAGTATTGAATGTGCAGTCACGGATGGAAGATTCGAAGAAAACCGTGAAGTCGGTATCGAGAAATAAGCCGTCGACTCTGAGCAAAGAAGAGTTTCGTAAACGTCTGAATTTCGTCACCAACAGTCCTAGACGCAGTTCGACATCTGAGACTGCAGAGGAGAATAAAGCTGGTAGCTGCGAATCAGTTCTGGGAGGTAAGCTACCGACGAGAACTCCGTAAATGTTTGAGAGTAGCTTATTGACAAATAGATAGGCAAATTACGTCGGCCTCTGTACTTGTTGCGGGAAGGTCGACTGGTGTCAACAGACAGAGACAGTTCGAAGAAAGAGAGAAAACCAGAAGCCAAGAAGGCCGCTCAAAGGGCAACAACCACTGACATCCCTCTCAGTAAAGAAAAAGAGATAAAAACACCACACACGGACTACTGAAAAGAGCAAATTGAAGACAGAATCAGCTATGGTGTCCTTCGGAGGAACCTCAGGGGCTTCTTCGGATGAAGAAGGAAACACCATCTCCAGGTATGACATAAATGTTTGGGGGATTAGCTCTTGCAGTATCACGCTTTTCATTAATTTGGTACTAGGAACACTGACATCTGTAGTTGTGAATAATTTCTACAGCTTTTAATTTGTTTGGATTAGATGTTATGTTCAGCCGGCCGGTGTGGTAGAGCGGTTCTCGGCGCTTCAGTCTGGAACCGCGTGACCGCTACGGTCGCAGGTTCAAATTCTGCTTCGGGCATGGATGTGTGTGATGTTCTTAGGTTAGTTAGATTTAAGTAGTTCTAAGTTCTAGGGGACTGATGACCTCAGATGTTAAGTCCCGTAGTGCTCAGAGCCATTTGACCCATTTTTAGATGTTATGTTTTCTTAATTATTAGAAGCAGAGGAATTAGAGCTATTGATACGCTTGTTTTACAACCGGTACTAGCCCTGATAGTATGCTTAAGACCCGTGACATGAATAGGTAGTTTGTTGTTACTGTTAGCTGTGTTTGTTTTTTGTGTAGGTAAAATATCTGAGTAGAATGAACAGACATGTGGCATCTACATTAGTTTCACTGACGAAGCGTACTGTAGTTGGACTGAAATCATAAGCCAACTTTCTAAACTCAATCACAACTAGCGGCATTAACTTGGAATCTAAACCTCTTATGGGGGCTACATGGAATTCCTTGTAATTTTCTTCAAATTTTTATTCCAGAAAGCCCAGACACGTCTTTTCTAGGAATTTACTTAATCAGTTGTCAGTGGCACAGGTATTTATTAAAATAATTTCTTGACTAGTTTCATCAAATCAATTTGTCGTCTTCAGAAGATCATACAATTAAGCCCGCATCGGAAAGCAATCGTCAAGCAAACATTGGAGGATACAGTGCTACAAAACATTTAGTGGTTATCAGGGTTGGATAAGAATTAACAGCAAATTAATAACAATAAGTATATAGTAATAAACAGATTATGAACGTACATTGATTAAAATTTTTTTAAAGTCATACTGTCAAGGAGTTAAAAGTAACGTAAAATTGAACGTACATTGATTAAAATTTTTTTAAAGTCATACTGTCAAGGAGTTAAAAGTGACGTAAAACATGGGACGATATGGTGCCCGAAGAAAACTTCGCATCATAAGCAAAATATTAAAACATCACGAGATATATGATGATTAACGCCAGCAGATTGATGGTTTAATTAAAAAATATTACATTTATATAAGGAGCAACGAGAGCCAGTGTGCCTAAAAGCTTACGAAGACCACTATCAGCGCGTTCCAATATACAACGTAAATCAAACGAAATTGAAAATCAATCGTAAAGAAATGAAACACCATTAAGACCTTATATTACGCACTAATCTAGCAAAATAACATAAATAACACAGCTTGTAAAAAGTGCCAAAGAATGGGTACAGCGATCAGTTTTATTTAACAACCAGATGATGGTGTCACCGTGAGTCGATCGAGAAGCGGGGCTACATTGAACTTGACGCAGAGGCCGGCCGCTGTGGAAGAGTTTTCAGCTACGCAAGGGTCCGCTTCAGTTGAGACATCTGTCTTTGTAACGAGAGGGAGGTCGCAGTGCGTGTTTGCAAGTCTCTTTCCGTTTGGGACCTGTATCTGTAGCTCTTATAAATACTAGCCGCACCAGGGCACATCTAGGTTGGTAACCTAAGACCTTAACCAGATAACAGCCTAACGTAGAAAAATGTGTTAGGCACACCGACCTCTATACAAAGAGGTGGCCCGCAGCTCTGATTAGCCATCGAAGTTGAAACATATTTAATATATATATATAAAAAAATAAATTACGTTAAAAACCACTAAGATGTCTTCACTAGAAAACAAAGTTGAGGAAAAAATGAGCAAACAAGAGATGCATTTGCTCCTTCTCAACATGCAGTGAACATATCAAGCAAATAACGAGGTTACAATTCATTTGAATCAACTGGTATAAATAGTTGTGTTTATTACTAATATAAACCACTGTTTGAGCAAATAGGCCGGTGCAACTCATTTGAAAAAAGAGCAAATACAATCAAAAAAACAACCTATTTCAAAGCGAGAGCTGATGATTCAGCAGAAGCTTGTAAATTTCTGTGTCTTCTAAGAGTTTCATGTTGCATCCTTTATCCATTATGTGCAAGTAACTAAAGCGGTAAGTGTCAGTGCTTTTCAGCTTTAAGGACTTCTGTGAATGTTGACTTATAAGCATTCTCGCCCACGCCGTCTTGGTTGGATAAATGTTTATGGAAACGAGTCTAGATTATTTGCTGATTCCCTCCAGCTCTTATTAGATTCCTTTACAGCAGGGCCGGCCAGAAATTCTGCAAGCGTGCGGTGCTCCTGCACATGTGCAACTACCGGGTCACATCGTGCACGCCGCAGCCGTCAGCGTTTATGTGGTGCATGTCTCTACGCACAGTTGTCGCTTTGTCCACTTGCTGGGATACTCTGTACCGGCGTATTCTAGTGCTCTTTCAACAGCTTGCAAGCCAACCATGGGAAGATATTTCGCGTATTAAACATTTAAAATACTGTCACAGTCTACTCATTAAGACGTCTACTTTTATGTTAACAGTTTAATCCAGTAAGACAAGTTACACAACTAACAACTGTGGGTTTTCAGTAAGGCAGTTTGACTGATGGCAAGTAAATACGTGTAATGTTCTGAGCTAGTACTCATTGATACACTCCGCAACACCGCTCCTGGTCACGATCGTGTCACCTATCGCCACCTTCATGAAGCTCCTGCCTCTTTCCTCTCCACCTTGGCCAGGCTCTACAATGTAGTGTGCTCCCTGCCGCCGTTGGATAAGCAGCTGCAGCAGCAAGTCGTATAACCCTAGCTTACTTGTTTGTTAGATAGCTTAATTAATTTCTTTGCGTGTTTTTGGGTACTTGCATTGTTTAATTAATATATTTCGGGCGTATTATAGTATTTGACAGTTGTAGCATCGCGCTTTAGTGTTTACTTCGTAGATTCTTATTTAAATTGCGTGTGAGTTTCGTATAGGAGGTGCAATTTCGAGTTTTAGTTACTGTAATCGTAAATTCAGCAGATTGTAGCGCAGTCGTCAGGTTAGTTGATACATTCTTTGCGTGTTTCGCTTGCGTTATCTAGGCACGGACTCGTGTTTCGGTAACTGTTGTTCAACATCGATCAGAATGGACAGGGACTGCGATTGCTGTGTTCGGATGAGGGCTGACTTGGCATCCCTTCACTCACAGCTGCAATCGGCGCTGACTTCGGTCGCGCAGCTTGAGGCTGTTGCCAATGGGCACCACTGTGGGGAGCCGGACTCGGGTATCACGGGGATGTCAACCTCGTCCCGTCTGTCCCCAGATCGGTCTGCCGCTGTGGTTGCCCCGGTTGCTGCCCGCAGTGGGTCTGAGCCCTCGCCTGTGGTTCATTGGGAGGTCGTTCCAAGGCGTGGCAGGCAGCGAAAGGCGTCCCCGGAGGCTCATCAGAAAGCCTCCCCGGTGCGTCTGACAAATCGGTTTCAGGCACTCTCTCTGGCTGAGCCAGATGCAGCTGCCTGCCCTGTTTCAGAGGATCATTCTCAGCCTTCAAGGTCCGGGCAATCGCAGAGGGTGGGCTTACTGGTAGTTGGGAGCTCCAATGTTAGGCGCGTAATGCGGCCCCTTAGGGATACGGCGGCTAAGGAGGGGAAGAAATCCAGTGTGCACTCCGTTTGCATTCCGGGAGGAGTCATTCCTGATGTGGAAAGGGTCCTTCCGGATGCCATGAAGAGCACAGGGTGCAGCCAGCTGCAGGTGGTGGCACATGTCGGCACTAATGACGTGTGTCGCTTTGGATCTGAGGAAATTCTCTCTGGATTCCAGCGGCTATCTGATTTGGTGAAGGCTGCCGGTCTTGCTTACGAGATGAAGGCAGAGCTCACCATCTGCAGCATCGTTGACAGAACCGACTGCAGACCTTTTGTGCAGAGCCGGGTGGAGGGTCTGAATCAGAGGCTCAGACGGTTTTGCGACCGTATTGGCTGCAGATTCCTTGACTTGCGCCATAGGGTGGTGGGGTTTCGGGTTCCGCTGAATAGGTCAGTAGTTCACTACACTCAGCTGGCGGCTACACGGGTAGCGGAGGCTGTGTGGCGTGGACTGGGCGGCTTTTTAGGTTAGAAGGCCTCGGGAAAGTGCGGGATGGGCTGCAATGTCAAAGGGTGCTTGGCAATTACAGGACGTGCTTGGATCAAGGAACAGTCGGAATTATAGTTGTAAATTGTTGTAGTTGCGCTGGAAAAGTCCCTGAGCTTCAAGCGCTAATAGAAAGCACAGAATCTGATATCGTTATAGGTACAGAAAGGTGGCTAAAGCCTGAAATAAGTTCTGCAGAAATTTTTACGAAGTCTCAGACGGTGTTCCGGAAAGACAGATTAGGCAGAATTGGTGGTGGAGTGTTTGTGTCTGTCAGTAGTGGTTTCTCTTGTAGTGAAGTCGAAGTAGATACTCTGTGCGAATTGGTATGGGTGGAGGTTATACTTAACAGCCGAATTAAGTTAATAATTGGCTCCTTCTACCGACCCCCAGACTCTGATGATACAGTTGCGGAACAGTTCAGAGAAAGTTTGAGTCTCGTAACAAATAAATACCCCACTCATACGGTTATAGTTGGTGGGGACTTCAACCTACCCTCGGTATGTTGGCAAAAATACTTGTTCAAAACCGGTGGTAGGCAGAAAACTTCTTCCGAGATTGTCCTAAATGCTTTCTCCGAAAATTATTTCGATTAGTTAGTCCACAAACCCACGCGAATTGTAAATGGTTGCGAAAACACACTTGACCTCTTAGCCACAAACAATCCAGAGCTGATAGAGAGCATCATGACTGATACAGGGATTAGTGATCACAAGGTCTTTGTAGCTAGGCTCAATACCATTTCTTCCAAATCCATCAGAAACAAACGCAAAATAATTTTATTTAAAAAAGCGGATAAAGTGCCACTAGAAGCCTTCCTAAAAGACAACTTCCATTCATTCCGAACTGACTATGCGAATGTAGACGAGATGTGGCTCAAATTCAAAGATATAGTAGCAACAGCAATTGAGATATTCATACCTCATAAATTGGTAAGAGATGGAACGGATCCCCCGTGGTACACAAGAAAGGTCCGAACGCTGTTGCAGAGGCAACGGAAAAAGCATACGAATTTCAGAAGAACGCGAAATCCCGAAGATGGGCTAAAATTTACAGACGCGCGAAATTTGGCACGTACTTCGATGCGAGATGCCTTTAATAGGTTCCACAACGAAACATTGTCTCCAAATTTGGTAGAAAATCCGAAGAAATTCTGGTCGTATGTAAAGTACACAAGCGGCAAGACGCAGTCAATACCTTTGCTGCGCAGTGCCGATGGTACTGTTATCGACGACTGTGCCGCTAAAGCGGAGTTATTGAACGCAGTTTTCCGAAATTCCTGCACCAGGGAAGACGAATGGAATATTCCAGAATTTGAAACACGAACATCTGCTAGCATGAGTTTCTTAGAAGTAGATACCTTAGGGGTTGCGAAGCAACTCAAATCGCTTGATACGGGCAAGTCTTCAGGTCCAGATTGTATACCGATTAGGTTCCTTTCAGATTACGCTGATACTATAGCTCCCTACTTAGCACTCATATACAACCGCTCGCTCACCGATAGATCTGTACCTACAGATTGGAAAATTGCGCAGGTCGCACCAGTGTTCAAGAAGGGTAGTAGGAGTAATCCATTTAACTACAGACCTATATCATTGACGTCGGTTTGCAGTAGGGTTTTGGAGCATATACTGTATTCAAACATTATGAATCACCTCGAAGGGAACGATCTATTGACACGTAATCAGCATGGCTTCAGAAAACATCGCTCTTGTGCAACGCAGCTAGCTCTTTATTCGCACGAAGTAATGGCCGCTATCGACAGGGGATCTCAAGTTGATTCCGTATTTCCAGATTTCCGGAAAGCTTTTGACACCGTTCCTCATAAGCGACTTCTAATCATGCTGCGGAGCTATGGGGTATCGTCTCAGTTGTGCGACTGGATTCGTGATTTCCTGTCAGGAAGGTCGCAGTTCGTAGTAATAGACGGCAAATCATCGAGTAAAACTGAAGTGATATCAGTTGTTTCCCAGGGGAGCGTCCTGGGACCTCTACTGTTCCTGATCTATATAAATGACCTGGGTGACAATCTGAGCAGTTCTCTTAGGTTGTTCGCAGATGATGCTGTAATTTACCGTCTAGTAAGGTCATCCGAAGACCACTATCAGTTGCAAAGCGATTTAGAAAAGATTGCTGTATGGTGTGTCAGGTGGCAGTTGACACTAAATAACGATAAGTGTGAGATGATCCACATGAGTTCCAAAAGAAATCCGTTGGAATTCGATTACTCGATAAATAACAATTCTCAAGGCTGTCAATTCAGCTAAGTACCTGGGTGTTAAAATTACGAACAACTTCAGTTGGAAGGACCACATAGATAATATTGTCGGGAAGGCGAGCCAAAGGTTGCGTTTCATTGGCAGGACACTTAGAAGTTGCAACAAGTCCACTAAAGAGACAACTTACACTACACTCGTTCGTCCTCTGTTAGAATATTGCTGCTCGGTGTGGGATCCTTACCAGGTGGGATTGACGGAGGACATCGAAAGGGTGCAAAAAAGGGCAGCTCGTTTTTTATTATCACGTTATAGGGGAAAGAGTGTGGCAGATACGATACACGAGTTGGGATGGAAGTCATTACAGCATAGACGTTTTTCGTCGCGGCGAGACCTTTTTACGAAATTTCAGTCACCAACTTTCTCTTCCGGATAAGAAAATATTTTGTTGAGCCCAACCTACATAGGTAGGAATGATCATCAAAATAAAATAAGAGAAATCAGAGCTCGAACGGAAAGTTTAGGTGTTCGTTTTTCCCGCTCGCTGTTCGGGAGTGGAATAGTACAGAGATAGTATGATTGTGGTTCGATGAACCCTCTGCCAAGCACTTAAATGTGAATTGCAGAGTAGTCATGTAGATGTAGATGTAGTCCTGTCCACCGGTTACTACCCCGACCTGTGGAAAACCTCCCGTATCCTGATGTTCCTTAAACCTGGCAAACCGCCGTTCGCCGTCTCTTCCTACCGTCCCATCAGCCTTACCTCGGTCTTCAGCAAGGTCCTGGAATCTATCCTCACCCGCCGCATCCAACAGCATCTCCGCCGGTACCGCCTCCTTCCGGTTACCCAGTGTGGCTTTCGGCCGTCCTTCTCTTCCGACGACCTTCTCCTTCACCTCACTCGTCTCCTTTCCGACCAGCTTAATTCCCGTCGCTCCGCTATCTTCCTCTCCCTGGACCTCGAACGAGCTTATAACCGCGTATGGCATTCTGGTCTCCTCTTAAAGCTCCAAACCTTCGCCTTTCCCATTAACTACGTCCGTCTGATCGGCTCCTTCTCTCCCACCGTCCTTCCTACGTCACCACCCATAACACGGATTCCTACACCTTTTTTCCCTGCGCCGGTGTGCCCCAAGGCTCCGTCCTCTTCCCCCTTCTGTACCTTTTGTATACGGCGGACATGCCGCCGCCGTTACCCCCGTCCACCTTCTCCAGTTTGCCGATGACACCACCTTCCTTGCCCTTGCCCCCACCCTGCAGCGCTCCCAACACATTCTCCAATCCCATCTTGACCAGTTCACCACTTGGTGCAACCAGTGGTTGCTTAAGGTCAATCCCTCCAAAACCCAGGCGATCATTGTAGGCAAAACCACCCCTTCCTTTTGCCTCCTTGATTTCTATCTCACCATCTATGGCCCTCCTATCGCCCTGACTCCCACCCTAATGTACCTTGGCGTCACCCTCTCCTGGACCCCCATCTCCGGACAATCCAAGCCAAGGCACACTCCCGACTCCGTCTCCTCAAGCTCCTTTCAGGCCGTATGTGGGATCTGGACCCCTTACCATCCGCCACACCTATAAATCCCTTATCCGCCTTATCTTTTACTATGCCCATCCGGCCTGGATCTCCGCCCCCCCTACCTTTTATAAATCCCTTCAAATCATTGAACGCCATGCTCTCCGCCTCGGCTATCGCGTCCGTCTCCCCTCCACCACGCAGATCCTGTACGATCTCATCCCTTTCCCCCACCTCCTCTTTTTCCTTGAAAGGATACGGATCCTGCACACCTCCTGCAAACTCGACCATTCCCACCCGCTTGTCTTGCCCATCCTCTCCCACCCCCACCTGCTGCCGCACCTGTATTCCTACATCCCACCCGGTCTCCATCTCTCCACCCGCCTAACCCTCTCCCAAGGTGGCTTCCGCCAGCTCCCCCTCCCTGATGATGTCCTCCTCCCCTCCATATACCCCTCCTACCAACTTTAATCCTCCTTCCCTCTTCCTGTGTCTGTTTCTTTGGGCACCCTCCCTCACTCCTCCCTTTCTCCCCACTCCTCCTCTGGGCCTCCCCTCCCCTGTCCCACTCCCCCTACTCCCATGTCCTCAGCCATTGGCGTCCTTGTTCTCCCCTCTCCTGACCCCTCTCTTTTCACCCTCTTGGCAGGTCCCCGGACTCGCACACGCTACATGGACTTTCGCGTGACAGAGATCATCGCCATCAATGTCTTGTGTGTGCCGTCGTGTTTAGTGTTCAGTGTTCACCGTCACACTCCATCGTTCACCTGTGCCATCGCCGTCTTCAGTGTTTGTGTGTCGTGTCAACAGCTTCAAGTGTGGATTATCGTCGAGTGTGAACGGCTCCGTGTTTGTCTTTCTGTGTCAACTGTTTTCGTGCCCACCGTTCTGTAACCTATGTGTAATCTTTCTGTTCTTTCTCATTGTGTATCCTATGGCTGAAGAGCAGCATAGAACCCTGCTGACAGCCTGCCTGTTGTACAGGCTTTAAAATAAAAATAAAGAAAAAATACACTCCTGGAAATTGAAATAAGAACACCGTGAATTCATTGTCCCAGGAAGGGGAAACTTTATTGACACATTCCTGGGGTCAGATACATCACATGATAACACTGACAGAACCACAGGCACATAGACACAGCCAACAGAGCATGCACAATGTCGGCACTAGTACAGTGTATATCCACCTTTCGCAGCAATGCAGGCTGCTATTCTCCCATGGAGACGATCGTAGAGATGCTGGATGCAGTCCTGTGGAAAGGCTTGCCATGCCATTTCTACCTAGCGCCTCAGTTGGACCAGCGTTCGTGCTGGACGTGCAGACCGCGTGAGACGACGCTTCATCCAGTCCCAAACATGCTCAATGGGGGACAGATCCGGAGATCTTGCTGGCCAGGGTAGTTGACTTACACCTTCTAGAGCACGTTGGGTGGCACGGGATACATGCGGACGTGCATTGTCCTGTTGGAACAGCGAGTTCCCTTGCCGGTCTAGGAATGGTAGAACGATGGGTTCGATGACGGTTTGGATGTACCGTGCACTATTCAGTGTCCCCTCGACGATCACCAGAGGTGTACGGCCAGTGTAGGAGATCGCTCCCCACACCATGATGCCGGGTGTTGGCCCTGTGTGCCTCGGTCGTATGCAGTCCTGACTGTGGCGCTCACCTGCACTGCGCCAAACACGCATACGACCATCATTGGCACCAAGGCAGAAGCGACTCTCATCGCTGAAGACGACACGTCTCCATTCGTCCCTCCATTCACGCCTGTTGCTACACCACTGGAGGCGGGCTGCACGATGTCGGGGCGTGAGTGGAAGACGGCCTAACGGTGTGCGGGACCGTAGCCCAGCTTCATGGAGACGGTTGCGAATGGTCCTCGCCGATACCCCAGAAGCAACAGTGTCCCTAATTTGCTGGGAAGTGTCGGTGCGGTCCCCTACGGCACTGCGTAGGATCCTACGGTCTTGGCGTGCATCCGTGCGTCGCTGCGGTCCGGTCCCAGGTCGACGGGCACGTGCACCTTCCGCCGACCACTGGCGACAACATCGATGTACTGTGGAGACCTCACACCCGACGTGTTGAGCAATTCGGCGGTACGTCCACCCAGCCTCCCGCATGCCCACTATACGCCCTCGCTCAAAGTCCGTCAACTGCACATACGGTTCACGTCCACGCTGTCGCGGCATGCTACCAGTGTTAAAGACTGCGATGGAGCTCCGTATGCCACGGCAAACTGGCTGACACTGACGGCGGCGGTGCACAAATGCTGCGTAGCTAGCGCCATTCGACGCCCAACACCGCGGTTCCTGGTGTGTCCGCTGTGCCGTGCGTGTGATCATTGCTTGTACAGCCCTCTCGCAGTGTCCGGAGCAAGTATGGTGGGTCTGACACACCGGTGTCAATGTGTTCTTTTTTCCATTTCCAGGAGTGTATTTGATCTAGTATTTAAGAAAGAGTACTCTTAGTGAATTCCAACGAACCTTATTCATGATTTCAAATAACATTAAACTAATGCAAGGTTTCCTATAACTAATTCTCGGTGCCCTGAGCTACACCCACATAATTTCTGTCTCATTGACCTCTTAACAGAATAATAACCGCAGACCTCTCGATGATTACCTGTTACTCTAGTACCATTATTGCTACATCTTTCATCAGTTACGTCTGAAATCTGCATAATAACCGACTCTTAGATAAATTTTATGTTTTATCGACTTCAGCTGACCGTAGCCCTTCACACATTAAAAAAAAAAAACCTAAATGTAAGTATACATTGGAACAATCGCTTTAATGACCAAATTTCCTGATAATAATGTAACATGGAGCAGAATGAGGCAATAATGCACAGCTAGTAAACAATGATTTTTAATTATGAAAGGAATAAATAAAAACAGACTTATCACTGGTCATGAGAAATGATATAGTTAATATCGGGCACAAAAGCACGGCTCATTGACGAACGCAAGCAGTTGCGAAGCTTTTCATCACTTATGCTTGATCAAAACCTTGATTTATTCATATTCATCACCGAGAAAAATCTTTCACAAACATATGTCGACCCGAAAATGGATATAAGCCTCGCGTCTTCTCGGCGCAGGCGTGGAAATTATTGTTGTGACAGATTTTCGTAGAATTCTTTTGTACTTCGCATTGCAAGGAACTACACTGTAGGTCGATCAATTCCATCTGTAGGTCATTCGGAGCATCTTCAACTGACGAAAAGAACGGTCGAGCAACAAGGCGAATGACAGGAGAGAAACTCGTAAAATCTGCAAATCATGCTCGAAATTGTCCCTTAATTTTTCCAATTGTTGACACGTATTCTTGAAATCTAGCACTTTCATGGACGAATCCAAGAATCGGGAAATGTGTTGTGTTTTCTATCAATAGCTGGATCTCCCAAAGCGCTCTCAAAGGCATTTTACTTTTTCCAACATGTCAGAAATTAAATTATTTTCACCTTCCAAAGGGACGTTTAGGCAGTTCATGTGAGACGTAATGTCCACGAGAAATGCAAGGTCTGATATCCAACAAGGGTGTTCCAACATAGGTTCACTTTTCTTCTTCTCATGTAAGAATGTTACTGTGACAAAACGTAAATAAAAAAATATTTTCAGCATTTTACCTCGACTGAGCCAGCGTACTTCCGTATAGTAAGGTATGTCGCCGTACTCCGCTCCTAGTGCCTCCAAGAATCGCCGAAACTGGCGATGCTTAAGTCCATGTGTCTTCAGATAGTTTACAGTACGCACATTTGCATGACGTTTACTAACGTTACAGATTTTGCACAAAGCGCCTCTCGATGCAGAATGAAGTGAATTATATACAACGTCTCGTCTGTGCCCCTTAGCTTTCTGCGCGTCTGTGCTATGAGTCCTCTCTGATGGCCTTGCATTGATGGTGCTCCATCTGTGGTCACTGAGACTAACCGATTCCAGTCCATACCGACACCGTCAATTGCTTGCTCGACAGCTTGGCGTAAGTCCGTACCTGTACTAGTCCCATTCAAAGGTACTAAGTACAAAACGTCCTCTGTTACACAAAGTGGTTTATCGACACCTCGTATTTATATCACAACCTGGGCTCTATGTGTTAGATCTGTTGCTTCATCGAGCGCAACAGAGAAAGCAACAAAGTCTTTAGCCTTATTTATTAGCTGCCTGTGCACATCGCCGGCCATAGCACTGATACGTCTTGTCACTGTTTATTCGGATAGACTGATTTCTTGAAACCTGCTAACGTTCGTGGGATACACAAGTTCTGCAGCATCAATCAGACACCCTTTCACAAACTCCCCTTCCGTAAAGGTTTTCCCAGATTGTGCAATTCTTCATGCGATTTTAAAACTTGCTCGCAGTGAAGATTTAGTGTGGTTGTCATTCTGTAAAATTGAAAACTGTATATTGTACAGGGTACAGTAAAATAGACATAAATGTAACACAATAAAATAAGAGTTCAAGAAGTATCAGTTACTTTGACGTACAGTAAAATCGAGTTGATGAGTCTCATCCGTTTTCTTAAGGACATTTTATTTTGCTGGCCGTTCTTCACTGTTGAGTACACTACGCTCGTCTTTGTGATATGCATTGTAGTGTCTTTCAACGGAGAACTTACGCTGCCCGCCTATTATTCGGCGGCACTGCAAACACTCTTGAGTTTTCGCCAACGGCTACAAAAAAAGAATTGTAGGTCCCAGTCATTTTTAAATGACTGAGAACATAGATCTTCCGTCCTTTGCTTTTTCATATTACCTGCCATTTCTCAGTACTTCTCCGTTAAGGTTACGGTAACCAGAGGTAAACGAGACTGGGCATGTTGCGCTCTTGCTTGCACCACTTAAACAGGGAAGTGGAGCCGCCACCTTTCATTTAGGACACATGTCTAATAAGAGATGTCGCTGTCGCACATCTGCAGCACTTCTGCACGTCAGCACAGTGTGCAGCGTTTGGCCGGCCCTGCTTTACAGTGTAGTTCTAGGAATATTAAAACGATCGGCAGCATCTCTTAGGGTCATTTCGCCTTCGAAAGCAATTGAAACTAATTGCTCGTTTCCAGTCTCGGACCACTCCTCTCCTCACCGGCGGGCTTTTTCTTCAACCTATATACATTAATTTTTGCAAATCATTGTATTTTAGCCTGGAAACTGGAAGGAGATCTAGAATAAAGAGTAGAATTGTCTGAGCCTGATTACAGCGTGAAGTTCATATAGCTCATCCACTGCTTGACGTTATTATTGTGTCCTCATGATGGCAGTTTGCATTACTCCGTGACGTATGGTTTGATATTTCAGCATACAACAGTGCCTGCATCCGGATGATACTGTTTTAGAGTTCTCGAATGGCATTTGGC
Source organism: Schistocerca gregaria (assembly GCF_023897955.1). Classification (NCBI taxonomy): domain Eukaryota; kingdom Metazoa; phylum Arthropoda; class Insecta; order Orthoptera; family Acrididae; genus Schistocerca; species Schistocerca gregaria. The sequence goes on from NC_064922.1 coordinate 131,509,015, forward strand.
AGCATACTTGGAGTCCAGCAGTGTTTTCCATTTCTTGATGAAAAAGTTGCCGCTAGTGCCTTTGCATCCAATAGTCCGACATTTTTTTTCACTCTAAGTACAAAACGGTATGCATAGAAAACGTAATATTGTCTTCTTCAGGCCACTAATTTGATTGAGAGTTCCATAGTGAAAGAAGCTGAAACACAATGGTATTTTTTAACCGCCGCACGAATCACAAAAGAGAAAGGGGGTCTCAGGAGGAATGATCAGTTTTCAAGGATGTGACAGGAACGATCATTCAAAGCACAAACGCGCAGCAAACATGGGCGCTGGAATGCATACCTTCTCTACCACTAGTCTTTCATTTATTTGTAAATGCCAAGAATCATCTTACACACATTTTCAGATATTACGCATTCAATATATAACGTGCGTCAACTCTCTCCGCCCCACTGAATCAATAGGCCTCTGGCAGCACCTTCGCCGAGTGTTCTGGAATAATGCGCTCCAGAAACTTTAGAACGGCTGGACTTCCCCGAAAACATCAATGTTCGGGAGTCACCATTCACCTTTAGCAGCGACAGAAGAACAATGACAACTCTAGCAGTTGCATTAAAAAAGTCTCTATGAAAACAGCTATATCAAAAGAGAATGATAACCACGGAAAAAGTGTTAACATCAGAGAATCTGCCGTAAGATGTATACTAGTCTAATAAACTCATTAAAGCATCTACCAAAGGAAAAAACTGTATCTCCGTATTTTATAGTAATTAGTATCGACTATGATGTACTTGTTAAATCATCTACATACTTTACTTTATTCTATGCGAACAGGACCAACGGGCCGCACGCTGCTATGACAGATGGCCTCCACTTCAGCCTGTCTTCAGCTCTTTTCTGCCATCCTTCGAGCAGTCCCACTCTCTGAACGTCTTTGGATACGCAGTCACTGCGTACAGTTCTAGGTCTTCCCAGGGGCCTTCTGCCTGTTCGCTTGGTGTCGACAACATTTTACGGCCATCGGTTGTTCCGCCTCCTAGCAACATGCCCTGCCAATTGGAGTCGTCGTGTCTTCAGAATTGCCACGGTGTTCGGCTCTTTGCACACTACTGGCCAAGAAGGAATGCAGATGAAAAACGGGTATTCATTGGACAATTATGTTATACTAGAACTGACATGCAATTACATTTTCACGTAATTTGGGTGCATAGATGCTGAGACATCAGTACACAGAACAACCACCTCTGGCCGTAATAACGGCCTAGATACACCTGGCCATTGAGTCAAACAGAGCTTGGATGGCCGTGTACAAGTACAGCTGCCCATGCAGTTCATCAAGAGTAGTGACTGGCTTATTGTGACGAGTCAGTTGCTCTGCCACCATTGACCAGACGTTTTCAGTTGGTGAAAATCTGGAGAATGTGCTGGCCAGGACAGCAGTCGAACATTTTCTGCATCCTGAAAGGCCCGTACAGGACCTGCAACATGCGGTCGTGCATTATGCTGCTGAAATGTAAGGTTTCGTACGGATCGAATGATGGGTAAAGCCAAGGGTCGTAACACAGCTGAAATGTTACGCCACTTTTCAACGTGCCGTCAATGCGAACAAGAGGTGACCGAGACGAGTAAACAATGGCACTCCATACGATCACGCCGGGTGATACGCCAATATGGCGATGACGAAAACACGCTTTCAATGTGCGTTCATCGTGATGTCGCCAAACACGGATGCGACCATTATGATGCTGTAAACAAAACCTGGATTCATCCGAAAAAAATTACGATTTGCCATTCGTGCACCCGGGTTCGTCGTTAAGTACACCATCGCATGCGCTCCAGTCTGGGATGCAGCGACAAGGGTAACCGCAGCCATGGTCTCCGAGCTGATAGTCCATGCTGCTGCAAACGTCGCCGAACTATTCGTGCAAATTGTCTTGCAAACGTGTCCATCTGTTGACTCAGAGATCGAGACGTGGCTGCATGATCCGTTACAGCCATGCGAATAAGGGGCCTGTGATCTAGACTGCTAGTGATACGAGGTCGTTGGGGCCCACCAAAGCGTTCCTTATTACCCTCCTGAACCCACCGGTTTCATATTCTGCTAACAGTCATTGGATCTCGACCAACGTAAGCAGCAATGTCGCGATACGATAAACCGCAATCCCGATATGCTACAATCCGACCTTTATCAAAATCGGAAACGTGATGGTACGCATTTCTCCTCCTTACACGGAGCATAACAACAACGTTTCACCACGCAACGCCGGTCAACTGCTGTTTGTGTATGAGAAATCGGTTGGAAATTATCCTCATGTCAGCACGTTGTAGGTCCCGCCAGCGGCACCAACCTTGTGTGAATGCTCTGAAAAGCTAATCATTGCATATCACAGCATCTTCTTTCTGTCGGTTAAATTTCGCGTCTGTAGCACGTCATCTTCGTGGTGTAGCAATTTTGATGGCCAGTTGTGTAAATATCATACGACCTGTATTGTGACGAATCCTCCATTTTTCACTCTCGTTATCGTAAACTGGTCCAAAAGTGTCCCGAAGGACTTTCCTTTCAAATATCATCAGTCTGTGCAGATCTTGCTCGGTCGTACTCTAGGTGGCACAGCCATATAGGACTACTGGCTGTATGAGTGTTTTGTAGATGTTTATATGGAAATGTCTTGACAAATTTGTAGTTTTGAGGAGAGCATTAAGGCCGCGGTAGCAGCGATTACCTGTCTCTAGTCTTGGCTGTATTTCCATTTTACTGGATGGTTCATCTCTGAATACTGCGCCAAGATATTTGTACTCCCTGACCTGACCATAAGAACCTTCAGTTGTCTGTAAGGGTGGAAGTGGTTCTTGAGTTTCATAATGTATGCGTATTCCATCTTCTCACGATTGATTTGAAGTCCAATTTTCCTCGTTGTTGTTTCCAGAATGTCAGTCATCTCCCCTAAATCTTCTTGCGATCCACAGATAGTAGCACTGTATCATCGGCATATCCGAGGTACTTGATGTTCACATCCCCTGCCTGGACTCCTCTGAGTTCATTAGATGACATCTCTCGCATTACCTTCCCCAATGCGAGATTGAAAAGAACAGGTGACAGTCCATAGCCCTGCCGTAGCCCAGTTTTTGTTTTAAATGGTTCAATCACCTAATATCCAATTTTTTCCTTTGCTGCAGTATCCATCAGGCCGGCCTTCGTGAGGCTTACTAGTTTCTTGGCAAAACAGATCTCTTCGAGATACTCAGCATACTTTCCCATTGAACGCAATCGTATTCTTTTCTGAAGTCGACAAACAGCGTGTGTAGTTCTTGGCCAACTCCCACCTATTTTCTACAATCTGGCGTAGGACAAAGATTTGGTCGATAGTAAATTTCCCGTGACGAAATCTTCCTTCATATTCTCCAATGATGGTGCCTGACAACGGTTGGATTCGGTCTAGAAGACAGTTTGAGAAGGTCGTATAAGAAATATTGAGCAGAGCGGCACCACAGTAGTTTTCACGTGCCATTCGGTCACTCTTCTTGGGGATGGGACAGATTAGTGCATTCCTCCAATCGTCTGGAATGTTTTCAGTATTCCAAATTGTCTCTATTAATTTGTGAATCCTTGCGTCATCTATCACAAAGTGAAAAATGTGGTCCAACTAAAACATTCATATTTCTTTAATACTACTCGAATATGTAATAAAAAATGAGGTTACTATTTAAAAATAACGCAGTTGATATCAGTTTTACGTATGGCAGCGCCATCTAGCGGGTCAACCATAGCTCCATCTGGTTTCCCCCTTCAAGCTAGACGAGTTTTGTTCTTTGTAGTTTTTCCGTTTGATGCTTATTTCGTGAGATATTTGGCCCGGTCACTATCAATGGACCACCCTGTATATGTGGTGCACTGCTGCTGCTGCTGCGATTGAGGATTGGAGTTGAATGAAGAAGAACCAGATGGTGGAAACATGATGTCTGATAAATCAGGTGGTTGCTGTGCAGATATGGATGGCTGACTGCATACCACTAAATGAAAAAGTTACTTAATGACAGTAATAATAACAATTTTAATTGGTAATGAGAAAGAGATGGAGCAATTCGTACTTAAATTCAGTTGTAAAAGACCTCTTCTTTTTTTTTTCTCCCTAGAGACAATGGGTGATCTCTTCAGCTGCTGATGCTTCGTGGTATTGTTACTTGAGCAATGTAAAGAGTGCGAGCGTAGAAGACTGTAGCTTTTTCTTTCTTGTTTTTCTTTTTTTTTTTTAAAGGACAGACAACCGAACCAAAGGACACAACAGAAACACTCCTATTTCAGAGTTATGGCTCCATTTAAATTTAATACCCTTAACACATGCAAGACCTAAAACCAATAGCACTGAAAATTATTCACTTCTTACCGCTCGTAAGTGTTTACTCTTACAGGCAGACCCCAAAAACAAACATAAAGTCTGGAGAAGTTAACGGCCTGCCGAACCAAGAGCACAAAAAACCCAAACACAGGACACCAAAGTCACGGCGCCTTCTAACGGAGACAACAAAGTAAATTATAAGATACTCAAGCAACATTACAAGCGCACTATCCTAGAATAGCTCATACAGCCTTCACAGTACTCACTCTTACTGCTACCGTCAATCAGCAGTGTTTTACACTCTTAATGGGGTATATATAGCAGCGATACCACGGCGTAGGTGCAAGTTCATAAGTTGGCACTACGAGACACACACGACAGCTCTCTCTAGCTAGCCGGCGCTGTGCAGCTCTACGAGCGTCGCTCCGGATTCACTCCATTTGTTTCCGAGGAGACGACCTAGCAAAATTGTTTCTACTTCATAGGGGCCCATTACTGACTTAGTTACTTCATTGATGGTTCGTAATACTAGAGGCTATTAACGTTGATGCCTATCCAGTCGCAACCACGGGCTCTTCAGTGTAAAGTTACGAATGTTCTTGACTAATAATTAAATGTACTTTCACGTAAAAAGCTGTACCGAGAATCTTACCTCACCTGCTCCTACTCGCTTCCTTCATTCGGCCAACCTTTCAGTTTTCAGGAGCAGACCCACGCGGCGCCTTCCAGAAGGGATACAAAACTTAACACCACTACTCAAAATATACTGGAACCAAGAGTGAATTCCTTATTCCTGCCACGACGGGGATAATCATATACAAATCACTGTTTCCGGCTGTGAACACAACTTCAAAGAAATTACAAGTGACCTCTATTAGCAGCAGTAAACGACGAGAATCCACATACCATACATAGGCATCCAGCATTGGGTATTATAATATTCACACTTGCTAGTGCATTGGAGGCCATCACCACCAGCCCGCCGCCGACATATTAGTCAATTCATACCACAGCGCCGCGGGGAATCACTCCAAGGCTCGCCAACACAACATGTCGAAGCAACTGGCAAGCACGACCACCAGGGCCTCGGAGCGGAAGACCCAGAAAAGCACAGCCGGAAGCGCCGCTCTTAAATAGTGGACAGAAGAGGAAAACCAAAGGGAGGACGGGCATGGCAGAACGAACGGAAATATTCCTTCTACTAGATAAGAGAATCACTGGTGCCAGCGACTACCCCACGGCTCAGTCTGGAATCAGACATATACGCGATTTCGGTTTCGGTTTTGATCTGAAATCAGTCACTTTCATATACATTAGAAGTGCGAGTGTTGAGCTCCGAAATATCGTTTTCGTTTTGCTTGCGTCCACTAGTGTCGTCAGAATGCAAATTTGTCAGCTATTTCTCCTTCTAGCACGGGTCTTTTAGGCGTATGTTTACATTCTTTTGTAGCTCTGCATATTTCCAGGCTTAAAGCATGGCTACGTATTCCACTACTATTCCACATAAATGTTTCAGTGCATATCTATGACAATATTTATGTTTATACTCGAGTACGTGTCTGTACTGTACGCAAGTTACACGATAGATGCGGAGTTTATTTTACAAAAAAAAGAAAAAGAAGACTGTTCTACGGAAGCTATAGGCACCATGGTCTGACAAATGAGGAGAGAAGTCAACATCTAGTTTCTTAGCATCACAAAATCTGTCAAGATTAACAAACACCAGTTCGAGATAAACCAGTGAATATTACTGAGAAATAAACTAATGAGATACGCGGAGAAACGGTTATCAAGGAGGAATCAGCAGAGACACACAAAAGACAACTGTGAAATAATTTCGATCCTATGACGCGTTCTTGTGAGTCACATTAAAAAACTGTTTCCACAGAAGGTGAGTACCTCGTTTGAAGTTAGACGCATTGTGATCACATCGATTATAGGCCTTCTGCGAGACTATGTAACTGTGACGGCTGTCGACGTATTGTACGGTAGCTCACATGTTACACACTACAAAAGTTATTTTCTTCTTCAGTGTCTCTGCCCGACAGTAGGTACTGACAGGAAGCTATCCAATGTTCAGTGTCGTGTAGCGTTTCCTTCATATGCTACAACCTTCGTCCACTTTTAGCGTCATCCAGCACTCTTCGCTTTCTACCTTCTGTCTCCCTCTCTCTCCTCTCTTCGCTTAGTCCTTATTGCAGACGAAATGGTTTCCCCATTCTCGCCATTACCACTGGACATACCTCACTATGAACCACAGATGAACCAAATTCACTATAAAGGCTGATATGATGGCTAAAATCGAATAAAAATGACCCTAAAATATGTAGATGTATCTGGTTTACCACCCATAAAGGTCAGTTAGTTGTAAAACAGCTTTTCTATGCTGGTAAGATAATGGATATAAAGACGACAAAAATGTAAGTTACGACAAGGAATGAGAGGGATAACGCGGGAGGGATATACATGCGTGTGATAAATCCCCCCCCTCGACCACAAAGACCTGTCAGGTGATCTCATTTGCACTACAACTGCAGTACACGCCAGATGACTAGTCGCTTCCACCGTTCTGAGAGGAACGCATAAGTTCTGTATAATGTTCACCAACCTGCAGTCTTCTATATATGTTCTTCCCTGCGCAGAAAGTGGGATGTACATCATTAATCCGTTAACTTGAGGCTGTAATAAACACTTAGCGAGGAACTGATATTTTATAAACAATTAATTTTTAATTAGTTGGTTTTTATGGGATGTCACTCACAGAATACGAGACCTGCACAATTATAGTCCACATTACGAATCACAAATAATTTCCATTTTTCACGCTGTCATGGGAAATGAACAAACCAATTAACTGTGTATTTGTGTAATTACTATCACACTGTTCTCAAGTAGATGTCGAAATAACCAGAGATTGCTAATTAAGTTCTTAATTGATACCAAGCAAGGTAGGCAGCAACTGTTACCTTACGAGACAGCCGAACTAGCTCTGATCTAGGGCTGGGCTAACGATGCTCGCACTCCAACGGTACGATATTTCCCGATACACCGCTACGTTCGCTAAAGCGTCGAGCTCGTTCAAACAATCACGTTACATTCCGACTCACGCGTGTGCAGGGGATGTGCAAGAAACTACAACTAGTCACAACAATGGGCTCTGCGTAAGTTTTACAGATGCGTGAAACAGTGTAGAAAGATGCATTAAGTCCTATCAATGCACAAAATCCACTTGTTTTTGCACATAATTACTATACGAGTTCTCATACGGTACCGGTATCTATGGATATAAGGTGTAAGTATTTATGATGATTTTTAAGTATAGGTAACAGACAAATACATAAATGTCGTCCTCCGAATAGGTTGCTTGACAGAACCGACTGTAATATTTCATTCGCTTATGGGAGGCACTAATGACTTACCAAGGAGATTTTGAATGAGCTGGGCAGTTACCTGTTCACATATAGTAATAAAGGATAAAAACTTTACCAGACGTTAATCAGTTTGAAAACAAGACGACAACATTCAGATGAAACATGCAGACAGTTGATCAAGAAGGAAATGCAGAACAAACATAATTTATCGTAATGTAGTGACTGTAATTTTTATCGGAAAAAAAAGTTACAGCACTATGACCGGTCAAACCTCACTAGATCGCAGGACGAGCGAAAGCTCGGGAACTGATCTGAATCGTGATTGCCGTAGAAGATATTTCAGTCCCTGTTTCAGTTATTTTTATTGTCAAAATTCGTAGTGTGTCAATGACGCCGAGAAAGGTCGGTGAGTACCAAGAAAAGCCACTAGATCGCAGTCCGATCAGAAGATCGATCACTTCCGAGTCGTGTTCAAACACAGTCCTACACTGGTCATACAGCCAAACCACTTTTCCCGCGATCCAAGTTAGGTGGGAACCGAAGATCTCAGAGGTGCCAGAACTCTGCCTTTCCGTTTAGCAGTCGTTTATTATTTTCCTGGTAATTGACACTTTCGAAATAATGGAATGATAGCCTGCTATTCTCCCCCATGAACCATGGACCTTGCCGTTGGTGGGGAGGCTTGCGTGCCTCAGCGATACAGATAGCTGTACCGGAGGTGCAACCACAACGCAGGGGTATCTGTTGAGAGGCCAGACAAACGTGTGGTTCCTGAAGAGGTGCAGCAGCCTTTTCAGTAGTTGCAAGGGCAACAGTCTGGATGATTGACTGATCTGGCCTTGTAACAATAACCAAAACGGCCTTGCTGTGCTGGTACTGCGAACGGCTGAAAGCAAGGGGAAACTACGGCTGTAATTTTTCCCGAGGGCATGCAGCTTTACTGTATGATTAAATGATGATTGCATCCTCTTGGGTAAAATATTCCGAAGGTATGTCGTTATCAGGAGAAAGGAAACTGGCGTTCTACGGATCGGAGCGTGGAATGTCAGATCCCTTAATCGGGCAGGTAGGTTAGAAAATTTAAAAAGTGAAATGGATAGGTTAATGTTAGATATAGTGGGAATAGTGAAGTTCGGTGGCAGGAGAAACAAGACTTCTGGTCAGGTGACTACAGGGTTACAAACACAAAATCAAATAGGGGTAATGCAGGAGTAGGTTTAATAATGAATAGGAAAATAGAAATGCGGGTAAGCTACTACAAACAGCATAGTGAACGCATTATTGTGGCCAAGATAGATACAAAACCCACACCTACTACAGTAGTACAAGTTTATATGCCAACTACCTCTGTAGATGACGAAGAAATTGAAGAAATGTATGATGAAATAAAAGAATGTATTCAGATAGTGAAGGGAGACGAAAATTTAATAGTCATGGGTGACTGGAATTCGAGTGTAGGAAAAGGGAGAGAAGGAAACGTAGTAGATGAATATGGATTGGGGCTAAGAAATGAAAGAGGAAGCAGCCTGGTAGAATTTTCCACAGAGCACAACTTAATCATAGCTAACACTTGGTTTAAGAACGATGAAAGAAGGTTGTATACATGAAAGAACCCTGGAATACTAAGAGGTATCAGATAGATTATATAATGGTAAGACAGAGATTTAGGAACCAGATTTTAAATTGTAACACATTTCCAGGGGCAGATGTGAACTCTGAACACAATCTATTGGTTATGACCTGTAGATTAAAACTGAAGAAACTGCAAAAAGGTGGGAATTTAAGGAGATGGAATCTGGATAAACTAAAAGAACCAGAGGTTGTACAGTGTTTCAGGGAGAGCATAAGGGAACAATTGACCAGAATGGGGGAAAGAAATATAGTAGAAGAAGAATGGGTAGCTTTGAGAGGTGGAGTAATAAAAGCAGCAGAGGATCAAGTAGGTAAAAAGACGAGGGCTAGTAGAACTCCTTGGGTAACAGAAGAAATATTGAATTTAATTGATGAAAGGAGAAAATATGAAAATGCAGTAAATGAAGCAGGCAAAAAGGAATACAAACGTCTCAAAAACGAGATCGACATGAAGTGCAAAATGGCTAAGCAGGGATGGCCAGAGGACAAATGTAAGGATGTAGAGGCTTATCTCACTAGGGGTAAGATAGATACTGGCTACAGGTAAATTAAATAGACCTTTGGAGATAAGAGAACCACTTGTATGAACATCAAGAGCTCAGATGGAAACCCAGTTCTAAGCAAAGAAGGGAAAGCAGAAAGGTTGAAGTAGTATATAGAGGGTCTATATAAGGGCGATGTACTTGAAGACAATATTATGGAAATGGAAGAGGATGTAGATGAAGATGAAATGGGAGATACAATACTGCGTGAAGAATATGACAGAGCACTGAAAGACCTGAGTCGAAACAAGGCCCCCGGAGTAGACAACATTCCATTGGAACTACTGACGGCCTTGGGAGAGCCAGTCCTGACAAAACATTACCATCTGGTGAGCAAGATATATGAAAGAGGCGAAATACCCTCAGACCTCAAGAAGAATATAATAATCCCAAACCCAAAGAAAGCAGGTGTTGACAGATGTGAAAATTACCGAACAATCAGTTTAATAAGCCACAGCTGCAAAATACTAACACGAATAATTTACAGACGAATGGAAAAACTAGTAGAAGCCGACATCGGTGAAGATCAGTTTGGATTCTGTTGAAATACTGGAACACGTGAGGCAATACTGACCTCACGACTTATCTTAGAAGAAAGATTAAGAAAGGCAAACCTACGTTTCTAGCATTTGTGGGCTTAGCGAAAGCTTTTGACAAAGTTGACTGGAATACTCTCTTTCAAATTCTAAAAGTGGCAGGGGTAAAAGACATGGAGCGAAGGGAAATTTACAATTTGTACAGCAACCAGATGGCAGTTATAAGAGTCGAGGGACATGAAAGGGAAGCAGTGGTTGGGAAGGGAGTAAGACAGGGTTGTAGCCTCGCCCCGATGTTATTCAATATGTATATTGAGCAAGCAGTAAAGGAAACAAAAGAAAAATTCGGAGTAGGTATTAAAATCCATGGAGAAGAAATAAAAACTTTGAGGTTCGCCGATGACATTGTAATTCTGTCAGAGACAGCAAAGGACTTGAAAGAGCAGTTGAATGGAATGGTCAGTGTCTTGAAAGGAGGATATAAGATGAACATCAACAAAAGCAAAACGAGGATAATGGAATGTAGTCGAATTAAGTCGGGTGATGCTGAGGGAATTAGATTAGGAAATTAGACACTTAAAGTAGTAAAGGAGTTTTGCTATTTGGGGTGAAAAATAACTGATGATGGTCGAAGTAGAGAGGATATAAAATGTGGACTGGCAATGGCAAGGAAAGTGTTTCTGAAGAAGAGAAATTTGTTAACAACGAGTACAGATTTAAGTGTCAGGAAGTCATTTCTGAAAGTATTTGTATGGAGTGTAGCCATGTATGGAAGTGAAACATGGACGATAAATAGTTTGGACAAGAAGAGAATAGAAGCTTTCGAAATGTAGTGTTACAGAAGAATGCTGAAGGTTAGATGGGTAGATCACATAACTAATGAGGAAGTATTTAATAGGATTGGAGAGAAGAGAAGTTTGTGACACAACTTGACCAGAAGAAGGGATCGGTTGGTAGGGCATGTTCTGAGGCATCAAGGGATCACCAATCTAGTATTGGAGAGCAGCGTGGAGGGTAAAAATCGTAGAGGGTGACCAAGAGATGAATATACTAAGCAGTTTCAGATGGATGTAGGTTGCAGTAGGTACTGGGAGATGAAGAAGCTTGCACAGGATAGAGTGGCACGGAGAGCTGCATCAAACCAGTCAGTCTCAGGGCTGAAGACCACAACAACAACAACAACAACAACAGCCTGCTATTGAGAGGCGCTCAGCAGTGGCGGTTCTATGTCGATGTCTCGTTATTACTACCGGTCGCTTACCTTTGGTTGTGCGTAGCGTGGCGTCCTATGCGGTCGAAGAGGGAACTGCCTAGCGTTGCGGAAGGGGGTTGGTTTCGGCTGGCCGATGAATGCAGAGGAGAGGCCTATGTGAACACGACATATGCTTGCACGTAGCTGAGTGAGGGTTCCCATGAACACATTCGTGGGACCTGTTGGCTTTTAGGGCGCGATAGCCGGACTCCAAGTTTTTAAAGGCTGAGGATGTAAGCAGTGTGCTACGAGAGAATTTAAGGGGAAGTGTGTTCCCTGGGTTGTGTGGACACGTTCTCGTCTCCAGGTCAGTCTGTATCTCCCGTGGAGCCATTAAGAACGCAGTTTATTCTTGAGAATTCTCATGTATTTACCTGACACCGTTCGCGTCCGATCTGGTAACACTTGTGTACCAAGTTTGTACTGTGCCCTTAAATTTCTTTTCAAGGAGAATTAGAATTATTTCAGCTGATATTTTGTGAAGGTGCTGCTTGAAATTAATTATGAGTTGTTGATGCATATATAAGCAATATTCTTGGGTCTTGCTTTATTATCTAGTTCTTGAAAATTTTTCCCGTGGCAAGATTAAGGGGAAATTATGAAAATAGCGTAGTCTCCGCCACGCACCATAATATCCCTACTAGAAATGGCGCAAAACCTTTCTTCCAAGATAACCAACCTGCCTGTGAAGAACTGTGCTGGCTGCAAGCGGAGCTTGCGCATTGGAGTAATCATTTGGGGGATTTGAAAAGGATACAGCTAAATGCCGATCAGACTAATGTAGTGGAAAGATTTATTGGCCAGGTTAAGGATTTGCACGTTATAGTTAGCGTTATTGTTCTATATGAAGGGAGAGGCGGTAAGTACTCAGGAAGAGGGATACTAACCGAGGCAGTTATCGCTGAATCCCATGGCTTTTGCAGCGGCAGCAGCTAAGACAGTACGTAGGTGAAACGTGGATGAGTATGCTAGGCTACTTAACCCTATTGTGCTTATGTTGCAGGGAGTTACTGATGTCTCTATCGGACATCTGACTCAAGTTGAGTATTTCTTATGGCTAGAGGTGTGATTTCAATACCATGCGAGACTTTTGGATCTACCACGAAGAAAGATCAAACAGTTATTGTATCCTCTAACCCGTGGATTGCTGAGTAGAGCTTTTTTGTGAGGTTTTAGAAAGCCAGGGACTTTGCGTGAATTAATGAGTCGAAGAATGCAAATAAAGCTGCCACCCCGAGTTATTACTGAGCTGGAACAAAAGTATTTTCGGCGTGTGCAGCCCCCTCGCGAAAACCTGGCAGACCACCTCGGAACGGTACGCACGGCTGTTGCCGCCTTGGAACTTCAGGTCACTGAATAAAACATCGTTCAAACTAGGTTGTGTGAGATCCGAAGACCATTCACGAGTAATGTTTTCTAGTAAACCTATGTCCTTGGTCGAGTTAGATGAGCTTGTCACTGTTATTGAAGGGTTGAAGTCTACCGTTGCAACAAGAGATAAATATAGTAATTTTGCTCACGGATCTCAGTAAATGGTGAAACAATCCGTGGATTCCAAAAATGGCTCTGAGAACTATGGGACCTAACTTCTGAGGTCATCAGTCCCCTATAACTACTTAAAACCTAACTAACCTAAGCACGTCACACAGATCCATGCCTGAGGCAGGATTCGAACCAGCGACCGTAGCGGTCTCACGGTTCCAGACTGTAGTGCCTAGAACCGCACGGCAACCTCGGTCGGCCATGGATTCCACATTCCTTCTATCTACAGCTACGTATTGTTGTGGTAGTGGTGGTGTGTTGGGGCTTATGGGCGCTCAACATCGAGGTCATCAGCGCCCTGACACACATTAAAAGGAACGAACGTGGACAGACCTAAGAAAACTAAAGCACACACTCAAAGAAAGCAGGAAAAGAAGGGAAATGCTACATAAGAAAGTAAAACCTAAGGAAAGGGAAAACATAGCAACAAGAATGTCACAGGAAATTGTTATGGGCTGGCCACTTACATAAAATACGGGCTAGCTTGTCACACAGTGAGCAAATTAAAATCCTCTCCCTAAAATCTTTGTAAAAACATTTGACATGGCACAGAACTTTAAAACATTAGCCACATTCGTCCGAGTGTTGCCTAAAAAAGATGGCAGGTCCGCTGGCAAGTCAGCTGCGGCCCGCTGGTCAGAAAATAAAACGCAATCTAATAAAGCGGGGCGCACAGTGACCTGGACGCCGCAAGCACCACACATTGGAGGGTCCTCTCGCCGGAGCAGGTAGCCATGCGTCATAGGGCTGTGGCCTATTCGAAGCCGAGTGAGGAGAACCTCGTCCCGTCGATGGGACTGAAAGGACGTACACCACACACGCGTGGTGGGCTTGATTATACGGAGCTTATTGTCAGTCACTTCGAGCCACTCATCCTCCCACCGACGCATAACCCGGAGCTCAACAGCGAGGTGAGTGCGTGCAAGGGGATAGCACACTGTGATACTTGTGGGGCGAGACACGCCTCCTTGGCTGCGAGATCTGCCCTTTCATTCCCAGCAATGCCGACATGCCCCGGAACCCAGCGGAAAGATAGAACCTTCCCCAATCACTGTAGTCGGAGGAGAGCATCCTGGATGGTCTGGACAGTTTTGTCTGCCGGATACAAACGTTGCAATAAGTCAAGTGCACTGAGTGAATCGGAACAGACAAGAAATTTAGGAGAGGAAGAATGTCTCATGTGCTCCAGTGCCCGCAAGATCGCAGACAATTCTGCATCAATGACAGCGAAAGTCTGAGGCAGGCGGACCTTGAAGACACGATCTGGAAAAACAACTGAGCAACCAACAGAATCCCCTTGTTTCGACCCATCCGTAAAAACAGCTACATAGTCGTGGTAATCAGATAAAATGGCAGAGCTTATTGTCAGTCACTTCGAGCCACTCATCCTCCCACCGACGCATAAGGAAGTAGGTTACAGTACGCTTGTTCGCCCAATGCTTGAATACTGCTCAGCAGTGTGGGATCCGCACCAGGTAGGGTTGATAGAAGAGATAGAGAAGATCCAACGGAGTGCAGCGCGCTCGTTGCAGGATCATTTAGTAATTGCGAAAGTGTTACGGAGATGATAGATAAACTCCAGTGGAAGACTCTGCAGGAGAGACGCTCAGTAGCTCGGTACGGGCTTTTGTTAAAGTTTCGAGAACATACCTTCACCGAAGAGTCAAGCAGTATATTGCTCCCTCCTACGTATATCTCGCGAAGAGACCATGAGGATAAAATCAGAGAGATTAGAGCCCACATAGAAGCATACCGACAATCCTTCTTTCGACGTACAATACGAGACTGGAATAGAAGGGAGAACCGATAGAGGTACTCAGGGTACCCTCCGCCACACACCGTCAGGTGGCTTGCGGAGTATGGATGTAGATGTAGATGTAGATGTAGAAGTTACCGTCGCTCGGTTCCGTTCCTTCAGTTCTTTTCATCTGCACGGATGCCGATCTCTCCAGATAAATTTCGTTGAAGGGTAATAAACTAGGCACGTCTCCACATTTTAGAATCATTTTTATTCTGTTTCAGCCATTGGAAGTGACGGACATAGGTTGTAAGAATTAATTTACAGAGGCAACTTTGGTATGACATGCGGTTACCGTCCCTCGGTTCCGTTCCTTCAGTTCTTTTCATCTGCACGGATGCCGATCTCTCCAGATAAATTTCGTTGAAGGGTAATAAACTAGGCATGTCTCCACATTTTAGAATCATTTTTATAGGAAGTGACGGAATAGGTTGTAAGAATTAATTTACAGAGGCATTTGATCATCGACTCTAAATGAAGTACCCACTCAGAATATTTTTTAATAGGCATTTTCTACAGTTTATTACAAGGAGCTGCTGCAGACACCCTTATACTCAACAAAATTTACTTACCATCGTTGCAAACTGGTTATATTCCCGTGCACTTGAGAAGTGCTGCTGACTTTGAACTAATGAAAGTTTATAAAATCTGACAGGCCTGTACGGGGTTGACAGAGGCCCTTGTGTCTCCAAACAGCGGACAGGCCGAACTCGAGTCAAACAGTGCGAACTTATCGCCGAGTGAATGGATTTTGTTTGCTTACAGTTGCCGGCGCCGGCACAAAGCGTCAGAGCCGTGACGGAGTCAAAGCGCCAGTAATGTGTTCACTGCCCCTGGCCTGGCGGCGGGAATTGCCGGCCCCGGAAGCTGCCACCGCCCACAGCCGCCACCCCCCAGTGTCAAATAGACCAGCCAGCCAGTGCACAGTGCAGAGTGTGGCGGCCTTTCTCCGCTTCGCACAAAAGAAAACGCACGTGCGTGACGGGGACAGGTCGCTGAGAGGCTTTGAGGTCGAGCCATATGGCTGCCTCCGTTCGGGACCCGTTCGCGCTCACACACACTTACACGAAGCCACTGCGTCGCTTTAGCGCTGCAGCCACAGTAACGGGAAAAGCGCCGCTGCACTGCTAGTCAAAAGCAGAAATCGTAGCGTGCAAAGAATAGCAAAACCTTTATTAATGCCACCTTTCCAATAGCAGTAAATGATGTATGTCAGAATGTAAAGCTGCTACAAAATATTCGTAAATGGCATCGTTGACTGTAGAGAATGCCGCACTGAAACATAACTGAAAACAAAGTTCGAAATTTAGCGCGGACATCAATGTGCTAGACGCTTATACTGGTTTCCACTACGAAACTTTGTCTCGAAACCTGGCAAAAGATCACAAAGAGATTTTGGTTGTACGTAAATTACGCTACCAGTAGGACACAGTGAATGCCTTCTCTGCGAGATAGCAATGGAAGTGCTATGAACGACAGTTCTGAGAACGCAGAATTAACAGACATAGCCTCTCGAAATTCCTTCACCAAAGAAGACGAAGGAAATATTCCAGAGTTCCAATCAAGAACACTTTCCACCATGACTAACTTAAAAGTAGATATCCTCGGCGCAGTGAAGCAACTTAAATACCTTAATAAAAGCAAGGCGTCTTGTCCAGACTGTATGCAAATTAGGTTTCTTCCAGAGTATGCTGTTGCAATAACTCCATACGTAACAATCATATACAACCGCTCGCCCGAGGAAAAAGACCGTTCCCGAAGACTGGAAAATATTCAACAAACGTAGCAGGAGTAATCCACTAAATTACAGACTCGTATCATGAACGTCGATATGCAGCAGGATGTGTTCGAACATTGTGATTACTTCGAAGAGAACGGCCTATTGACAGTCAACATGGTTTTAGAAAACATCATTCTCGTGAAACACACCTAGATCTTTACACACACGGTGTGCTATTGACATGGGATCTCAAACAGATTCCGCAATTCTAAATTTCCAAAAGGCTTTTGACACTCTATCACACGAGCGGCTTGTGTGAAATAGCGTGCTTGTGGAGTATCGACTCAGTTATGTGACGGGTTTCGTGATTTCCTGTCGAGAGAGGTCACAGTTAGTAGTAACTGGCGGAAAGTCGTCGAGTAAAGCAGAAGTTATTTCTGGCGTCCACCATGGTAGTGCTATAACCCCTCTGCTGTTCCTTATCCATATATACGATTTACGAGACAATCTGAGCAGCCGTCTTAGGTTGTAAGCGTATGTTGCTCTCGTTTATCGTCTTGTAAGATAATCAGCAGATCAAAACAAATTTCAAAACGACTTGGAAAATATATCTGAATGGGGTGAAAACTATCAGTTGACCCTAAATAATGAAAAGTGTGAGATCATCCACATGGGTGCTAAAAGCAATCCGTTAAACTCCGGTTACACGATAAATCAGTCTAATCTAAATGCCGTAAGTTAAAGTAAATACCTTGGATACCTTTCAATCATAATTACGAACAATTTAAACTGGAAAGAACACATAGAACATGTTGCGGGGAAGGCAAACCAAAGACTGCGTTTCATTTTCGGGACATTTAGAAAATTTAACAGGTCTACTAAAGAGACTTCCTACACTACGCTTGTCCGTTCTCTTCCAGAATACTGCTGCGCGTTGTGGGATGATTACCAGACACGATTTGTGTTATCGCGGAATAGGGGAAAGAGTGTCATGGAGATGATACAGGAGTGGGGATGGTGAGCATCGAAAGAAAGGCGTTTTTCGTTGCGGCGGAGTCGTCTCAAGAAATTTCGATCAAAAGCCTTCTCCTCTGAGTGCGAAAATATATTATTCAAGCCGACCTACATAGGGATACATGATCATAATAGTAAAAGAAGGGAAATCAGAGCTCAGGCGGGAAGATATAGGAGTTAACGTTTCCCCCTTGCTGTTCGAGAGTGGAATAATAGAGAATTATTGTGAAGGTGGTCCAACAAACCCTAAGCAAGGCACTTAAATGTGATTTGCGGAGTATACAAGTAGATGTAGGTGAAGATTTAGAAATCCATCAGAATTACATCTGCATTATCTATTTTCGGCAACGGCCTTGCCGCAGTGGACACACCGGTCCCGGCAGATCGCCGAAGTTACGCGCTGTCCAGCGTGGCCGGCACTTGGATGGGTGACCATCCAGGCCGTCATGCGCTGTTATATTTCGGCGTGCACTCAGCCTCGTGGTGCCAATTGAGAACCTACTCGAGTGAATAGTAGCGGCTCAGGTCAAGGAAAACCATCATAATGACCGGGAGAGCGGTGTGCTGGCCACACGCCCCTCCTGCCCGCATCCTCATCTGAGGATGACATTGCGGTCGGATGGTGCCGGTGGGCCACTTGTGGCCTGAAGACGGAGTGCTTTATCTATTTTCACTCCCATTTAATTCAGACGACATGGTGCGAATTTGTAAAGGGAATATATGTAAGGTGGCTAAAATTTCGGACCTTACAAGCACTCATCCACATACTTTGCCGTGAACTACAACTACAATTAGATATCATTTGATAGGTTGCACATCGTATATGTGAATACTTAAAGGAAACAGACATTGTCACGTACGACTTGTAAATAAATGTTAACGCTTATTGCATGACAGGTGACGGAGTGTCTGTTATAAAAACGGCGTAGTGAATGATCACCTATACTAGTACATGTTGGACCGCCAGTGGAAATCAAACGGCAGGCGGAAATCAAGCTTTGGGTGGAAGGCCCACACAGGTGCGTTGGTCCTGCTTAAACACAGGAAGCAGCAAGGCGGATGTTGTGACACCTGAGCGCTGGGGCACAATAGAGTCGCGACCGTCCGTCCGGAAGGATAACCGGATAATACTTCCGAACTTTGCAAATCTTGGGCGCAGTTGAAAGGAACGAGGAAGCGTCACCTCGGAAACCACGCAGGCTGGGTTATTTCCAAGGATTCTTACTCAGAGGCATACCATTGTACGAGTATCGGTTTTTTCCCGCAATCTTTCCGCGCTGGACGACATAAGATTAAAATATGGTTGGTTGGCGTTCGGAAGAATCCCTAAAGAGGGAGAATAGATTGTCGTTTCGGGAATATGATTCGTGTTCGGAATTACGAAGGTGGGGAGCCGAGCCTTGCTGGGAGGCCAGTGGTGGAGAGATGAGCTCTTCCGTTGTGAGAGCCCGTGTGTGACGGTCGCTCGGTATCGACTTTGTTGGTACAGACGGACTTGCTGTCTTTGTTTTCAGGAGAGTTTATAGTTAGAACTGTTAGGCACTGTACTGTTGCGAACCTATAAATTCTGGTCTTTATCTCCAGATTGGAAGTCGTCGTTGAGTACGCAGCGGTCAGTAATTGAGAACACTTCATCTGCCTATACTTACGTTGAGACGCTACCTGAACTCCGGCCTTGTGGCTGGGAGTTCGCATTTCTCGTCTGTAGAACACAGAGATGAGAAGACAGTATTAGAGTATATTAGTCAGAGGACCGCCTTCTGCCATCATAATGTTTGAAATAGTTTATTTGTGGCTGGAGTTCTTCCATCATCGAAGACGAGAACGAGAACCATTATTCCGATGCACTGGATACAGTACATACGGTGGCATTGCAAAAATCTTCGGCTTATTAAGGCTATAAAGGCTAAACAGCTGTGATCACGTTAGATTATTTCCATTGAGGTTCCATACCACCGTAGATCATCTTCGAATGTAGTGTCTTATAGTGTTTGGTATGTAGGTTATGTCAGTAATTTCGCATTATTGATATTAGACCGCGCAGTCATAATAAGGGATAGAGTTGGGCAATTGATTCGTAATTTTATTTAGGAAATGTTAACTATGTAATCAATTTTTTTAATTTGCAATAAATATATAAGCGGGAACCGCGTTTATTTATTTGTAGAATTAATTGCCTTCATTATTCATTTATTTTTAGATTGTAATTTACAGAATTAAGAGATCCTAAGATTTGCTTCAGGGGGCAGTCAGACAGGGCCAGATACTCATTTAGCGTTTATTATATTATGTTGCACACGTTTATTTTACGCCCGCCTGTAGTAGCATCTTTGACTTAAAGTCACGAGCAAAGTCACTATGAACATCGCCAACTCGAGGCTAAATGCCACCTGTTGGCGTGCAGCGCACGTAGCGTCTTAAGGGAAGTGTAGAAGCAGAGCACTGGTGTGAATGACTTTGAATCAGGACACAATTGTAGCCCAGTGGGTGGGACCAAGTGTCACGGAAATGGTAAAGCTGGTCGACTGCTGGCGTTCCACTATCGTTAGCATTGTAGAAAGTGGTCATGGACAGTGAATGCAAAAGTAGGTGACAGGGTTTTGGACATCCACTTCTCGGGACCGACTGTGGAGTTTGGAGGCTTGCCTGCTTTCTAAATAAGGACAGGTGGCGGTCTGAGGCAGCTCTGACGACAAGTTACGACGTTGGTACAGGGACAAACTTTTCGAAGAACAGTGTCCGCTGCACACTGCGGAACATCGAGCTCTTCAGTAGACAATTGCAACGTTGACACGACGAAACCGTCAATCACCATTCTGTCATCGATATTTGGCTGTGGAGCAACGTAAACGTGTCGCCTTTGTAGATAAACTAAGTTTCTTGTTGCACCTGGTCAATAGTAGTGTCCGGATACGCAGTCATCCAGGTGAATCGTACTCTAAACATGTACCGCCCCGTGAACGCTCTCTGCTGGCGGCAGCATCATGCTACGGAGGACATTCACATTGGTTTCTACGGAAACTATGGTAGTAGTCGAAGGCGCCATGACTATTGTGGACTACGTGAACTTCACTGCGGACCACGCGGATCCTCTCATCTCCCGTGACAGTGTGGTATCTTCAAGCAGGATAACGCTCCATGTCACAAGGCCAGAATCGTGCTGCAGTGGTTAGAAGAGCATCAAAATGAACGAACGATGATATCTTGGCAACTAACTTGGCCTTTTCCAGCCGTGATGAACGCCAGCTCTACGCCGACAAACCAGCGTGCTGTAATTAACGGGAGTTGCTTCACGAATGTGTAGACGTGGTGCCCCAAACCTCCCGAAACCTAGCAAGCACGTGTCGAATCCTTGCCACCCACAATTGCAGCTGCACGCAGGTCCAAACACTGAGCATCGCGCTGTCAAGCGGGTGGACAAAATGTTTCTACTCGTCAGTGCAGTCTGATACAACGTTGTCATCATCGCTTGCGGTAGATGGCTTTAAATTACGTTCGTTAAAATCTAGCGTGGTAATACGGTTGGAACAGTAGTTTTGGATTGCTGCTTGTTTCAGTACACAGTTGATTTCTAAAATATGATGGAGTTAGCCTTGAAAATTAAGGCCCCTATTAGTTTCCTCCATTTGTATTTGTTTAAAATTGAACAGTAGAAATTCGCTTGTAAGTGATCATATAACGGACCACATTTTAGTCTAGACAGGGGGCCTTGTTTCTTGTCTTCAGCATAGAAAACTAGCCTTGTAAATTCCCAACCTTACACTTTTGTTCCATTAGCGAAGGATGCACATCGAATAACTAAATACGACAAATGCCTTTGTGATGGGGAAGATCTCTCTTGTGAACGTAGCCTTTAATAAGTTTAACGTGTCTTTCAAGAAATGGGACAACCGTGATTGAAAATGTTTGCAAAAGCTCATACATTTAGATGAATTATACACTGCTAGTTATTCTCAAGGAATCTGGTAGGTCGAAAATTATAATAGTGATACTGTCTAGATAATGCTAATGGAATGTCTGAATTAGTAATTAGAAAAATATAACAACATTGCTGTATTAGGAGTAGGCGGTCAATTAATATTCTTTTATTCCCATGGTATGTACATTTTTAATTCAAGGGGCTGACTGGCAGTAGACTTACTCCTGGTTTAATACCTAATTTAAGATATAAAAACGTTTACCGAGGTATAACTATGAAGAGAGACATGGCACAATGTTGATGTGTATTCATCTGCACTTCGTTGATGACAATGGTGGAGGTTAAAGGTCACTGTAGGTAAGGAATTTAGATGTAGTAGGCATTATAGAAAAAACAACAATGGCAGCTTTGTTTAAGGACAATGGATTCATATGTGGATTATAGGAATTAGGATATGAGTGGGTTTGCAGTAAGGTAAGAAAAACGTTGTGTTGGAAAATACAAATTCCAGAAAAAAATTTGAAAATTTTTAAAAAATTTGTTTATGCCACTGAACAATACACTTTGTAAAATATTTTTAGAGGAGCAGGGGACTATGTAAGTAGACTATTTATGTGTTTGTATGTTGGTAGCGCTGTGCAGCGCTTTTAGGCTATATTAAAATTTCGGACAGCACTGTGCGCAGTCTGTAAGAGGCCCTTTGTGGCTGGCCAGACTTGCAGTTGGAGGGGAACAACCAACAGTGATGGAGGTAGGAAGTGAGTGGTTTGCATTGATGGAGGTTAGAGGTTTGAAGTGTTAGCGGTAGCGGAAGATCTGAATGTGTCTGACTTGGAGACTGAATATTATTCATGATTATATAATTTTTGGACCTGGATGTCACGGACGATTATGTGTTTGTCTTGAACTGGATGACATATTATTGAGGTAAAAATACATTGTTTGCTTTGCACCAAAATCTTTCCTTTGCTTACCACGTGACTATCAGTCGTTAGAGCCTTCCGTAGTTAGAATCTTTTATTTAGCTGGCTGTATTGGCGCTTGCTGTATTGCAGTAATTAGTGTAATGAAGATTTTTGTGAGGTAAGTGACTTATGAAATGTATGGTTAGTGTTAGGATTTCTTCTAATTCATGTTCATTCTTTCGTATTGATTATTTGAAGTCAGATTACCAATTTTAAAGCAGTCAGATTGTGTGATCCTTGAATATTGTCAGTAATTAATGAAAAGGAAAAGTTTGAGTTCTGTTAGTCAGGGCAGTTTGTGTAGGTCAGAAATGAAACGATAACGACAAGCAAAGAGACAGTATAGAAAAATTTACTCATCACTTTAACTAATAAATTTAATTAAGAAGTCTCAACACTATTGAGAAATTTTAGATGGGACATTTGAAGCTGACCGCCTATCGATGCTACTGCCTCTAACATACATTGCACAGAAGAGTTTTGCCGCAACCGACGTACCTGTCTTGTAAGGCAAGCAAAGACAAAATAAAGAAAGTAGGGCTTTTATAGAGTCGTAGTACTGGAGCAAGATACACTCTGCCTTGCACTATAATGTGGCTTGCTGACCTTGCATGTAGGTGCAGACATGTAGAAAAGGCAGAAATTGCTTCCAATAAGACAGTGAACATACTAATTGTAGCTCTTGTTTCAATTAGTATGCTGCAATAGCATGCTTTGTTAAGTGATAGCAAACATCTATCCAAGCCTCTCTAATATCTTTGGAAACCACAGTGTCTCTTGTGATACACAGACAGAGATCAATCCAGGTAAATCCTACCATACTATCGTTCTATAATTACTGATACAGTGCAGATTGTGGTGTGCAGCCTAAATACAGCGCCATTGTGTTTCTCCAGCTGTCAAGAGAAAATGTAAATAATTGAAAGATAAACGACACAAAACATTCAAATATTTGTTTGGTATAATACAAAGAAGTAGTCACATGTACATAAGAGTGATAAAAAAAATTCCAAGACACTCCCCACATTTGAATCTTGATGGCCTTATCAGTGGAGATGACAACAGAAACAGAGTATTAAATCTGAAGTTGCTGCTACATCTCACCAATTCTCATTATGGTTCCTGAATTCTTACATATAATGTTCAGCAAAGTAACTTACTTCACTATTTGCTATTTTTTACTTGGAAATATCAATGATGATGAGAGAGGACAAGTTAACTCTCTCACCTAGTTTCTGTATACAGAAAATTATTATAGATTTCATTACAACCTGGGGCACCTTTCACAGATGTTGATGAGCCTGGTAGGGCGCTAAAAGCATGAGGTACTTTTATGGTTCTTAGCTCATAGAAATGGCATGTTGGGAGTTGAAATCAACTGGCGGCCACTCTATCCCTCAGTAAATCTTGCAAGACAAGCCCATAGCCGTACAGGGCAGACAGGGCAGCCCCTCGTCGAGGCAGGGCTCCAGCAGAACAATGCTGTGATACCTGCTGTGTCGCCAGAAGAAGGTCTGGGCTGGTGTGATGCTCTAAAGGAACGTGTCTATATAGTGGTCTCATAAACTGGGCATTGTGTGCAGAGCAACATGTAATCAAAAATCACAAGTTTTCATGTACACTAATACGGCAAATAGACCAGTGAACCACCTCCCACAGCTACCTTGGCTGTTGAAGAAAAATTCGGCGTCTAAAAATGATTTAGAGATACTAAAAAGCGAGAATCTTTGAGATTGTATCTATTCGCTTGTTGCTGTGGGAAGTGACACGACCTCAGAGAAAAACATCTCTTCCCCCTCTGTAAGAACTTAAAAAAAACCGAAAAACATCTCTTCCCCCTCTGTAAAAACTTTTTAAAAAAACAACCATAATTGGCGGTTTCTTTTCTTCAGAGACGAAAGTTTTTTAACTCTTACCCTAGTTCGACATGGGTTTGTGCTGTCGTGTGGGAGGGGAAATTTAGCGCCTCTAGAGCCCTGTGAATTGCTCAAGACGGCATGAAGGTGGTGCTGTTCGTACCCTTCATGGGAAAATGGATTTTCTTCCTGCAGAGGTGCAAATCACTTAGCTGCGGGACATTGGTCTGGAAACACTTCGGGTAGAATTTCTGGCATGTGTGCTTGGTACTTGGGACCTGTCCTAAGACTGAGTTCACTTGCGAGTAGTTTAGACTGGGAGCCTGTGGCGAAGACTTTTTACTGTACCGACAGTGTGACATCAAACTTCTTGGAGTACTTGTTTGCTGAGGGCACCCTTATTCGTATCTGGTTTACCAGTTTTGACGTGTGGTATCCTCGTGCACACTGTCGTATAAGTGAGTCAGACTGGTCCTTGGTACGACCAGCAAACGGGTGTAGTACACACTGAAATCTACTGTGATTTCAGGGCTCTGGTAGAGATGAAATTTGCGATCTGTCTTCCTGATCTCTAGATTGTGAGATTTTTGCATTTCTTTCGTGGCCGCGATCGATTCACAGGTACCGCCTCTATGTCTCACCTTCTCCGCACACATCACTCCAGCTGCAAGTTACATCGCCACATGAAACAAATAGGTTAATGTATTGCCGCTCCTGCATTTTAAGGGCATACATATTTCAATCGCCATTTGCTCTCAGCTGCACCTATAAAGAGAAACTGCAGCAGATTTTATCAGTCAAGGTATGGTCTTCGTCAGATCAATTAAGTTTTCATTATCGACATTTTTAGGGCCAGAATACTTGACTCACTCCACAAGTTACACTGTCTCTGTCACACAGGTCTTTGTCCATTGTAGTCTTGAACAACCTGTTAACTGTTTACAGTATTGAAACAACAATTCCTTTTGCATAATTTATGTCTGTTTTAAAGAAAAAATAAATGTTATTATAAAACCGAAATTATGCCAACATTGTCAGTCACTTAAACAGTCCCCACTAGGGATACCTTTCAATATCACATTCGTCTTTCATCTTTTGTGTGCAATAATATCTGTGTGAGGCACTGTAATTAACTAGTGAGAATTGTAATGAAAATATCTGTCAGCAAATTGCTAATTTGGACAATACAGTGTTGTAGTCCCAGCACAAATTCTCTATCCTTGAGAACGTATGATCTCATTGACATCGGCCTGAAGATACATCTTAGAATTAGGAAAAATCCCAAAACGATAATTTAAATGTGTGTGCAGTGAAGGAAATTTCAGGAATGAAGAAAGACAGATGTCTGTTACCGTAAGGTAAACGTGAGTTGAAGTCTATGTCACTTGATAGGGATAAAGAATTTTAGAGTTACCAAGGGAATTGCCAATTAATATTAGAAGGGGATAAAAGATAACCACAGGCTTAAGTGAATAAAGAACACGATTGTATAGTGATAAATGAGATTTAATGCTACACTGGAGCTCGGATCATAATTTCCTGTTTTTCTACAGAATGTGCGTTAACCACTACGCTACTTGAGTCCGCCCCAAGGGCATAATCAAACTTTCAGGATCAGTAACGATTCTGTGCGTAGTTTCAGAACACTACTACTAAAGATTCCGTCACTGAGTTCATTGAAATTGCAATAGTTTGGGAATGGAGAAGAAGAAGAACTCCATAGGAGAATCTGTCGTATCAGAGTTTGAAAATCATGGATGGGAAAATCAGCGCCAATGAATGTTGGCCTCGAACGTGAAGCCTGCTCAGGCAGCTTCATTTTCTAAAGTGAACGCTTACGAAGGTTAGGATATGATTCGAGTAATGGCCTTACAGATTTCAAATCCCAGTGTGGTAACAATTTTTACTTGTAAATACATACCACTTAAATACAAGTTCAAATTATGTGAACGATCTGCACTGATATCATTTCAATACATTGTTTCGTCACTGCCTTTATCCAGATCATTGCATTTATTTCATTTCATTGCATAAAATGAATTTCAAACCAAGAAGAGTACAGAGGAAATAGTCCCACAATAAATGATATGCAAATAGTTTAAGAACAAAATAGCGTGATTTTTTATGAGAATCGGCCTAAAAATACACTACTGATGCATGGAAAAATGGAGGGACATTGATGAGATGTTATGCAGTTTTATTTAAAAACTGAGAACAGGAAGGACTGAGGTTATCTTCTGTCAGGTTGGGTATCACGTATGCACAGATATCTGTATCGCTGTATGCAGGAGACACGATTGCCGAAGGAGTTGAGATGGTGATGTTATACGCACGTGAATGTGACTGCAGAAGGAGCTCAAGTAGTCCATCAATCAGTGCATCGAAGAGAGCAGGTATTAAGCCGGAGGGGCTACGGCATGGTTATGGAAGGAGTCGGGTTATCCTTCAAATAGCTCGTGATGGGTAGGTTTTCCTGAAAATCGAGAAGTTCAGATAGTGTTGTAGAGCTCCAGGTAGTCCCTCAAATAGTCCACTAAAAGAAGGCGATGGACGGGGTAGCATTTATTGAAGCTTAAGACACTCAGATGTCATTGCATAAGATATTCAGGTAATTCCTCAAGCAGCCAGTGAATAGGGCTGGTTGGTGTTGAAGCTGAAGGAGTTAAGGTGTCATTCAAAGAACCGAGGTAATCTCTCAAGCAGTCCCCCAAGGTGTATTAGGAGTTGCTGAAGGTGTAGATACTCAGAAGTGCTTCCAAAAGAAGTGCATGTAGTACCTCTAACAGTCCGCAGAGGGAGGTATGTGTGACTGAAATTGGAAACACTCAGATGTGGTTGCAGAAGGAATCCAGCTAGTCCCTCAAAAAAAGTCCACCAGAGTTGGCGAGTTACTGTTGAAATTGTAGACGCTCAGGCACTCCAGGTAGCCCATCAAGTAGTCTTCCAAGGAGGGTCAGGTACTGATCAAATGGAAGACGTTCAGACATGGTTGCAGAATCAGCTTGTTCAGTAACAGAAGCAGTGTCGCAGAAGGCGCAGCTGTTGTGGCAATTGGGGACGCTCAGACGTGGTTGCAGAAAGAATAGGTGTAGTCCCACAGGCAGTCTGTCCAGGGCGACCAGGTGTTGTTGAAGCGGGCAGGATCGGCAACTGAGTTCTGCAGCAGAAGGTCTGCCTGCCGTACCCAGGGCGTCCGCAGGGCGACGAGGCGCTCCAGCAGGAAGTCCTTGAGGAGGGGCTGGCTACCGGCCACCACGCCCTCCTGCTCGCAGGGGTCCTCCCTCAGGTTGAAGAGGCACGCCTCGTAGCTGGACCTGGGCACGCACCGCGGCGTCGACGAGTTGGACGCGCAGCTGACGGTGGCGTCGCGTCGCAGCCGCAGCATGGCGTCTGCAGGCGTCGCGGCGCCTACAGCTCGCGACACTGCGCGCCCGCAGGGGCTCGAGGCTATGGCCTCTGGGTCGTAAGGCGGCGTGTGGGCTGCGTCCTCTCTCCCAGAGGCACCTAAGAAGCCGTCCAGAGAGCCGTTCTGCAGCGTTCCTGCTGGTCATAATTACTTTGTTGTTACTTTTTCTGTCTATCTCCTAATTTCTCCCTCCCCCCCCCGCCCCCCCCCCTCTCTATGTCGCAACCCTGTTGCTCAGACACGCGAACCCATAGTGATACGAACACACATACACATACACACACACACACACACACACACACACACACACACACACACACACACACAAACAAACAAACGCACACAGACAAGCACATCTTACAAGAGGAGGCCATGACTTTGGGATCACGGATTCACTTCAAATTTCGTACACCTTTAATAGCCCATTAGAACAATACAGGGTGGTCCATTGATCGTGACCGGGCCAAATATCTCACGAAATAGGCGTCAAACGAAGAAACTACAAAGAACGAAACTCATCTAGCTTGAAGAGGAAACCAGATGGTGCTGTGGTTGGTCCGCTAGATGGCGTTGCCATAGCTCAAAATGATATCAACTGCGTTTTTTGAAAAATAGGAACCCCCACTTTTTATTACACATTCGTGCAGTACGTAAAGAAATATGAATGTTTTAGATGGACCACTTTCTTCTCTTTGTGACAGATAGCGCTGTAATAGTCACAAACATATGGCTCACAATTTTAGACGAATAGTTGGTAACAAGTAGGTTTTTTTTTAAAATTAAAATACATAATGTAGGTACGTTTGAACATTTCATTACGTTCTTCCAATGTGATACATGTACTTTGTGAACGTAGGCCTACATTTCTGAGAACGCATGCTGTTATATCGTGATTATCTGTAAACCACATTAATGCAATAGATGCTCAAAATTATGTTCGTCAACCTCAGTCCATTTGGCAATACGTGTAAGGACATTCCCTTCAACAGCCAGTAGTTCGCCTTCCGTAATGTTTGCACATGCATTGACAATGTGCTGACGCATGTTGTCATGCGTTTTCGGTGCATTACGATAGCAAATATTCTGAAACTTTCCCCACAGAAAGAAACCCGGGGACGTCAGATCCGGTGAACGTGCGGGCCATAGTATGGTGCTTCGACGACCAATCCACCTATCATGAAATATGCTATTCAATGCCGCTTCAACCGCACGCGAGCTATGTGCCCGACATCCATTATATTGGAGTACATCGTCATTTTGTCATGCAGTGAAACACCTTGTAGTACTATCGGTAGAACATTACGTAGGAAATCAGCATAAATTGCTTCATTTAGATTGCCATCGATTAAATGGGGGCCAATTATCTTTCCTCCCATAATGCTGCACCATACATTAACCCGTCAAGGTCATTGATGTTCCACTTGTCGCAGCCATCGTGGATTTTCCGTTGCCCAATACTGCATATTATGCCAGTTTACGTTATCGCTGTTGGTTTAAATGGTTCTGAGCACTATGGGACTTAACATCTATGGTCATGAGTCCCCTAGAACTTAGAACTACGTAAACCAAACTAACCTAAGGACATCACACAACACCCAGCCATCACGAGGCAGAGAAAATCCCTGATCGCGCCGGGAATTGAACCCGGGTACCCGGGCTTGGGAAGCGAGAACGCTACCGCACGACCACGAGGTGCAGGCACCGCTGTTGGTGAATGACGCTTTGTCGTTAAATAGAATGCGTGCAAAAAATCTGTCATCGTCTTGTAATTTCTCTTGTGGTACGGTTGTAATCGATGTTGATGTAGCATTCTCAACACCGACGTTTTTGATTCCCGATTCTCGCGCAATGTTTGTGCTACTGATGTTCGGATTAGCCGCGACAGCAGATAAACCAACTACTTGGGCATCATCATTTGTTGCAGGTCGTGGTTGACGTTTCACATTTGGCTGAACACTTCCTCTTTCCTTAACGACGCAACCATCCGGCGAACAGTCCGGACACTTGGATGATGTCGTCCAGGATACCTAGCAGCATACATAGCAAACGCCCGTTGGGCATTGTAATCACAACAGCCATACATCAACACGATATCGACCTTTTCCGCAATTGGTAAACGGTCCATTTTAACACGGGTAATGTATCACCAAGCAGATACCGTCCGCAAAAGCGGAATGTTACGTGATACCACGTATTTACATGTTTGTGACTATTACAGTTCCATCTATCGCAAAGCGAAAAAAGTGGTCCAACTAAAACATTCATATTTCTTTACGTAGTATATATAATAAAAAATCGTGGTTCTTATTTTAAAAAATGCAGTTGATATCCGTTTGGCCTATGGCAGCGCCATCCAGCGGCCCAACCATAGCGCCATCTGGTTTCCCCCTTCAAGCTAGACGAGTTTCGTTCTTTGTAGTTTTTTCGTTTGATGTTTATTTCGTGAGACATTTGTCCGGTCACTATCAATGGACCACCCTGTGTAATGGGGAAGTAGTAAAGTACTCTAAACTGGCAGTTCCGAGAAAATCGCAAGAGACCTTTGACGCTCGTATTATGTAAGTGATGTATCTGTGGGAAGGCGGCGGCTGTAAGAAGTCACAGTGGTCAAGTGGAGGAGGCGCATAGACACTCACCACCTTTTATGCACTGTACCAGAGCATGCTTGTCGCTGGCCCAACTCTATTGTTCCACTCTTGACTTCTGCCCTGCTTTCGGGTGCGGTAAAGGCGCCGGAGAAACCGTGGCCAGGCCTCACATGTTGACCACTGCCCACTCTGCCTGCACGCCCTACCTGGCGAGCAGGCGATGCCTGCACGTCTTACCATATCCCCCTTTGTCTACGGCCTCTCTCATCTTCGATTGCTTTCAGTACTATTGTTTTTATTTTTGCTCCACACCTTGCTAATATAGAGTTTTGCACCCCTCGTTAGAGTTTAATGTCTCACGTCGATTCCCCCAGTAGTATGGCCTTCCTATGTAGAAATAAATATGTTTTGTTTTCCTTACATTAAAAACATTAAAAATAAAGAAATAAACAAAAAACGAAAAAAATACTAGAGGACAGCGGTTCAGAGACAAGAAGAGGGAGCATCGTGGACAGACCCACACTATCTCCACCGACTCAAAGCGGATAATTCTATTTCCTCGACGAAAAGTGGTTACCAAGAGGGT
This sequence comes from Schistocerca gregaria, assembly GCF_023897955.1. Taxonomy (NCBI): domain Eukaryota; kingdom Metazoa; phylum Arthropoda; class Insecta; order Orthoptera; family Acrididae; genus Schistocerca; species Schistocerca gregaria. Next base: position 131,540,061 of record NC_064922.1, read on the forward strand.
CGTTGGCGAGGAGATGGTTCGAATCCCGCTACAGGGAGTCATTTTCATTCGTGTAGTATAAGTGTGAATTCTGTGATTAAAAAAATTTCCACCTATCCTATTCGTTCTTGCTGCGTTAGCAACGTCTCCCCGCTATGCAGGTTAACTGAAAAATGAGGCCTGCCTCTGTGCCTAAAGCTCGAAGGGTCGAGGTGCAAAGTAGTTTCAAGTACCTTATCTGATTTCGTTTATAATGGGTTTCGCAAATCATGACAGGCATACGTTTTCAGCTCTATGGGTTTCTTCGTTTACTTGCCGATAGTTGTAAATACGTTTCTTCTAATAATTAAATTAATTAAAATTAATAGGTAGTCAAATAGCATAAACTTCACTAAAAATTCATGCAAATATGTAGTTTTTATAAATTATATTACCTCTCATATGACATTAATTACATAATATGACCAGTGATGAAAAAAATATAGTTAAAAAATAACGTTTGATGTGAAGTCCAAGCATCGCCTCTGACACGTCTGTCTTCCTTAGGGCCAGCGCTAGCCGCTTGCCGACGGTGAACAACAACATCCGGCACCACCGAAGCAGAGTTGCATAAGCCACAAAATAGGTGCGTAAAACATCTCTTGCGATTTTAGCGGAGCTGCCAAAGTAATGTACTTCACTACTTGCACGCTATGTTGTTTTTAACGGCCTACTAAAGGTGTACAAAGTTCGAAGTAAATCTGTGATCCCAACGCCGTCGGCTCCCTTTGTTTGGTATCCATTTCACAGTCTGACCTGTGACTGAACACTTGGACTCCTGTCTCTTTGAGGTAGAGTAACGTCCCAGTTGTCATAAAATGCTCTGCCCGCAGTGAAGAGTGCATTAGGGAGGATAGCGAATAAAGAAATTTTATTTATTTTGCATTTACAGTTTCATAGGAAGAACAGTTGATAAACAGTGTCAGTACAGAGAGATACCACATCTGACTACTTCGCTCTACACCAGATGGGAATAGAGTAGAATTGAGATTGGTTAACAGATAAATGTACATCATTCCCTGCTCCATCAGCTTTATGACTGAGTTCATGGGCCATCGTGGCTGGCCTGTGGTAGCGTTGCCGTTTCTCCGAAAACATGACCAGATGCAATCAGTGAAGCTCTGAATACTAGTTGAACGCCCCCAGTATCGATGTATGTCAGAACAGCACAGATAACATGCTGTCTTGAATTATAGTGTTGAATGATAACATCGCGGAGATCGCAGTGATATGAGAGAGCTATTGGTCTTATCACCGTTATGAAGCAATGGCTGCTGTCAAAAAACCAGTTAAACGAATTAGACGTGACCATGTTAAAATGCTAACAATATCCCATGCAATCACACCAACTGTTGAGCCCATTTGACTCCCAAGGGTACAATGTGACAACGTTAGTTCTCCTTGCAAACTCTTTACATGGATACATCGATCATAACGCTGTACACACAACTAGGCCTCTTCTGAAAAGACGACGTGCTGTCAAATATGTCCATTGTCATTGTGGGGCACACTGCCGCCCGCGAGCCACTCTCAGCTGCCATGACGAGGAAATCCTCACAATAGTCACGTTTAGACGGTCTGGGGCTTGTGCTGCAGACATCGTCACATTGTCCCCATCTATTCTTGCTGCTAAAAAGTGCGACGGTAATCCTAAAAGTAAGGTCCTCTATTTTTTATAAGTACATAGGCCTGTTTATTTCTACAGTGATTTACATCAGATTACAGCTTGAACATTTAGCTGTTTTTCGACATTATCACCATTTCGGTCGATGCATTTTTGTAGACGCTGTGACAGTTTCTGTATGCCCATGTCATACCAGCTCGCCGCCATGCTGTTCAGAAAGCTATGAACCTCTTCTTTCACCTCGTCGTCGGAGCTGAATCGCTTTCCGGCCCAATGTTCTTTTAACCTAGGGAACAGGTGATAGTCACTGGGTGCTAAGTCAAGACTATAGGGTGGATAGGTGATTATGTTCCACTGAAACTATAGCAAGAGAGCAACGGTTTGCCGAACGATGTGTACGCTCCTGCTCAACATTCCTCTTCTCTTGTTCTGAATTGCCCGTTTGAGTTTTTTCAGAGTCTCACACTACCTATCAGCGTTAATTGTGGTCCCAGTGCTTCAGTTACAACGACGAGGTGAGAAGAAGAGGTTTATAACTTTCTGAACAGCACGGCGGCAAGCTGGTATGATATGGGCATACAAAAACTGCCACAGCGTCTACAAAAATGCATCGACAGAAATGGTGATTATGTCGAAAAATAGCTAAATATTCAATGTGTAAGCTGATGTAAACCGCTGTAGAAATAAACAGGTCTGTGTACTTATAAAGAAAATAGGAGACCTTACTTTCGGGATTAAGCTCGTAATTAAGCTATGTGATGATGCTGGACGATAACCAGCAGCAAAGGGAAATGTGTGTCACTTCTCTCTGGCGCTGCTCTAGTGGAGCCACTGAGATCACTCATGTCAGTATGAGTAGTGCACCTGAACTCAATCATTCCATATCCACATGGCATTCGTCAAATCTCGACCAGTAGCAAGGGCAATATTGTTGACCGATGATCCCTGTCTTCATAGGGCAGAGTTCTTCCGATGTTGAATCGTGACTTCTGCTGGTGGTCGTTTCTGCTTCTTATCCAAGAATACAACACGATATCTTACAGTGAGAAAAAAAGGAACCCGCAATATCGAGAAGGAGTTATGCAAGGTAAGCGAAAATTGTTAGTTGTGTGCCCTACATCTGAAAGATGACGTCTATTCTGATTTAATGCCAGTGATGACAGTGAGTTGGTTAGCAGGCCAATTCAGCACCTGCAAACCAAGCTGTCTGCAGCCTAGACTCACAGGACCTAGACATGGACTTACGCTCAGGTGTGCGATTTCGTATGACAGCAGGAACACTCTCGTGGTTATCCCACACACCCTAACTTAAAATTTGCACGTCATTCTGATGTCTCTACCTGTTGTGATGCCATTGACGAACACTGCAGAGGGCGTTTTTCTATTGCACACATACATGTTTTGTAATCCAACATGTTCTACAGAGTGTCAACATGAATGTTTACATGTTGCCTTGCACTGCTCAGTCACCAAATATGCCTCCAATCGAGCATGCACGGGGCATCATCGGACGACAACTCTGGTATCATCCACAACCTTCACTAGCTGTCCCTGTGTTGACGAAATGCCACAGGAGTGGTAAACCGACGTCTGGTACCTATATAACACAATGATTGCAAGTCGATAAGCTCTTATTCAAGGTTATACCAGTTATTAATATACAAGCGTATAGCATCTGCAATGACTTCTCCTGGGCTTACATTAACCCGTGATTTGCAAGTTAATCAATTATATATGTCCAGTGTTTTCACTTCGTTGATTATACCACTGGCCGCTTGAATTTTTGGTGTTAGCTAATAATTGTGTGACGTTTCGTTGGTATTGGTATTAGTTGTAGGTTAGTAGTATTATCGCAAGTAGTTGCTCTCTTAGAAGAGAGAGAATTTTCAGACCACTACTGATAGTCCTATAAATAGCTCTAATGGTGTAACTTCGCTTAGGTAACGAAGGTCAATTTCACACCTTATATAAGAACTTCATACATCGCAACGGGAAGGTGAATAAAACATCTAACTTAATTCGGTGGTAATGAGCAAATTTGCCTATCAGTATGTAATGCAAAAAGGGATGACACTGAATCGACGGTACTAATATGCTGATCCTATATAATGCTTGTCTATGAGCAGGATGTGGAACAAACAAGAAGAGGAAATGTTTTGGGTTCGAGACAAGGGCAGACAGAAGCGAATGCTGCGCCACAGGAGGTGCCACAGAAACCACTTTAGGGGTGTCCCAGGTGAGAGTCAACAACCGACCAAACAGGTGACAGGCGGGAGAGAGAGTAACGGGCTGGGGCACCAGGAGGAGGGCAGAAAAAGCTTTAGAAAACTGCATTTCAGAATTCGAAATGGATGCGAACAAAGCCAGTGATGCATTCGATGACGTGCACTGCAGATCGTACACACATGATAGGCACATGTAACTTTTACGCGTCTGGAATGGGATCAATTCGTCCAATTGGTGGAGACTCACTGTGAAAGAGTAAAGTGCCGAGATTTCGATGCAGTTTAATGGCAGGACCCTTGCAATTGGTAGAGAGAGTTTCCACAAAATAAGAGGAATGCTTCTATGGGTCGAAAAAAGCCGGGACGTGGAGAACGAAATAACCCAGGTAGGCAGACAGTTCGGCGATGAGAAAGACAAGACGGAAATTTTCGGGGAATCTTCTCTGAACTGGCGTCCAGTGCAGAATGTGGAGCATAACGCTCTGTACGACACATAGGGGAAATTTGAATGAACACTTTGTTCACAGTGCTGACATCCAACTAGAAATTAGCTGTAACATCATTGAGCACCAACTGTGGAGAAAGAAACCAGCCAGTTAGTTAACTGTTTTCCTTGTGAAAACTGAGAGGCCATTATATTATGCACACTGCTCCAGTCATGTGTGTGTATATCGCCATAGTCTAAGACTAGGGATGAGTTCATGTTTCCTCGCATATCAAGAAACATACAGAGAGTTTCTGCTGAAAAATTCAGCAAAGATTTAATTAGTTTTACTGGAATTTTAGAGGGTGAGAGCAGCCTGGCAGATGACAGCTCATCACAGCTAAGTTACATGCCTCGTGCATAGGCATAAACTTGTTGGTTCACCAGCTTACGTAAACTGTAAACATGAGCGACCTTGGGTAATCTTTTGCTCAACTTGTCACAGAACTAACCATTCTATGTAGACTTGATTTTTATCCTAAAAATGGTACTGAACCAGAATCGGATGATTCATCATAGTACTGGCCGACATCCTATCTTAACAGTAAGAATAACTTTGTAAAGAAACTTCTAGTTAAAAATTAATATTTTTGTGTTTAGGTTGATTTAACTTTCTGATAGTTAAAATTTGAGGCTGTTTTGTTTAGGATTAGTTCACTTTCAGAGGACGAGATGAATCATTTTGACAACTGTCTTAATTTTGTCACATTGTAAACTGTGTAAAAGCATGTATTTCCGTAACAAGATTGCAAAATTAAACAATGTTATTACAGCTTACACAGTTGTGTTCAGGTATAGAATAAGAAACCACCTAACCGTAACCTTACAGTAGGCATATAGCTTTTTTCAGTAACTACAAAATTTTACCATGAATGAGAAGTATGGGCTCTTTTGTAGGTTTGTGATTAGTGGGTTACGGTGTGAGATTTCATGAAAGTATTTTCATTGGAGGGGGGGGGGGGGGGGAGGATGCAGTGAGGAAGCCTGTGGGCATTCTAGCGGGATCCTCTCCTGCGAATGCAGAATCTGTAGCAGAAATAAGTTGATAGAAGAGCAGTAGTGTAAGATCTGTGCCCTAGAGATGCACTTACAACACGCAAAGAAGGAAATGGATATGTTTAGTAGGCTGAAGGGTGCTGGGGAATGGGAACTGGCAGCTGACAAGAAGGCAGTTGGGAGGAGGAGGTATTCAGACAGTTATACTTTGTATATATACAATAGATTTGACTATCTGTCTGAGTTGAATGGAGAGGAGCCTGTTGTATCTGTAGGTGTAGGGAACATGCAGCAGCCTTTAGCAGTTAGGACGCCTAGGTCAGTCGCAAAATCTAACAGGAAGAAGAAGAATGGTTCAAATGGCTCTGAACAGTATGGGACTTAACTTCCGAGGTCATGTCCCCTAGAACTTAGAATTACTTAAACCTAAAGAACCTAAGGACGTCACACACATCCATTCCCGAGGCAGGATTCGAACCTGCGACTGTAGAGGTCACGCGGTTCCAGACTATAGTACCTAGAACCGCTCGGCCACTCCGGCCGGCAGGAAGAAGAAGGTTCTGCTGCTAGGTAGTTCCACAAGTTGCAGGAAGTATTGGGGAGTTAGTTCCAAGTCACCAGCATTACGAAGCCTAGTGCAGGGTTGGCTTAGGTGACTGACACCATAGGGGAGTTATGTAGAAATTTTATGATGGAGGATCTGGTAGTGATAAAGGGTGAAGCAGGGAACAATCTTGATACGGACAGGGAATGTGATGTAGGTGGTACAGAAAGCGGGTAAGGATTGCTACTCAAACTGGTGGCACTAATGTGCATTTCAGGCAACAGTTTCAGCGCCATGATCAACCTCATCGTAATGCAGCTGTTAGGTGCGTTAACATGGGGCTGGAGAAGCCACTCATGGCAGAGGGCATGGGTCACATTTCAGTGGTGTCAGTTGAGTCTGTCAGTGGATCGGGTTTCAATAGGCATGGTTTGCTCCTCAGTAGGTATGGGAAGGGGAGGCTGGCAAAGCTTATAGGTGATAGTGTTGTGGGTGGTGGTGGGATCGCTCATAGAAAAATTCCTGGAGTAGATGGTGTTAGAGCAGTTACGTTTTTGGATTGAAGTCAGCTGATGGGTGTACTTTCTTAAAGGAAGTCTATCTGACTAAAGGCTGACATTCAGCGGACGTCATGTTTCCAAGTAGATAGGAATTAGCATATTTCATCAAAATATAGGAGATAAATATTAGAGATAAAGTTAGTGAACTGCTTATAGGTGTTTAATCTGACATTATTGCTATATCAGAGCACCACTTCAATAACGTGACAGTTCAGAGGCTTCCTTTACCAGGGTATAAATTAGATGGCTGTTTTTCAAGGAGTTCCTTGTGGGGTGGGGGATTAGCCATGTTCGAAAGGAACAGTATTCCACTTGAGTCCATAGACATATTACTGCACTGCACTGGACAGATAGTTGAATGTTCCGCAGGGGCAGTTGTATTTAGTGAAAGAAGACTTCTATTTGTTTTTCTTTATCGGGCTTCTCTGACTTCAGATCATTTATGCGCAAGGCACAGAGGGTTCTTGATCCACTTTATATAGGAATTACCAGTAGTTAGTTACATGTAGTGATTTCAATATAAATTTTATATATGGTAGTGCAAGAAAAAGGATGTTGGTAGTTCTCCTAAATTCATATAATCAGATGCTGAATGTGGTTTTTTTTTCAACTAGGGTGCATGAGAACAGTGGCACAGCCAGAGACAGTATTTTATTCATTCTTAATTACTAGATGGGCATTTTCTTAGTAAAAGGGTGAATGGCCTTTCAGCCCATGATGCACAAATTTTAACACTAAAAGACTATTGTACTCACACAAATGCCACATTAATTACTAACTATGTAGGAAAGTTAACCTAACAATGACAGAAAGTTTTTTAAACCTCATCAAGAAGCAAGAGTGGCAGTATGGTTATAGTGCCAATAACATAGATGATAAATATAATGCTTTCCTTAATATATTTCTCATGCTCTCTGATGATTGCTTTCCGTTAGAGTGCCTAGCAGAATAGTAACTACTGTGCTTCACATGTTAGCGCTGTATTTAGCCATATTTGTAACTTTTCCTTTAGGAATGGTCAGTTTCCTGACGATTAAAGTACTCAATACCACAGCCGCTTTATAAAAAGGGAGTAAGAGATAACATCGACAATTTTAGGCCTATTTTAAAAGTTACTGAAAAGGCTGTGTACGTAAGGAAAATTTATCATTTTTAATCACATAATTTGCTATCAAATGTACAGTTCGGCAACAGACAGTAGAAGGTCATTATTCACAGTGATGAGAATGGCTGTGATGTGCGGTCTGAGTGGGATACAGTCACAAGTGGGGGGGGGGGGGGGGGGGGGGAGCCCCAGGGATCACTCCTGTTCCTTGTTTATATATATGGTACGCCCTCTCGTATTAAGAGTAACTAAAATAATTCTGTATGCTTATGACCCTAGCTTGGCACTAAAGGATATTGTGTACAACAGAGGCTCGGTTTCAAATAGTGCAGTTCGTGACACATTAATGACTTTTAGAAAATAAACTAACGCTAAATCACAGTAAGACTCAGTTTTTGCAGTTTCTGACACACAATTCAACTATGTTCAGATAGATAACTGCTTAGGAAAACCCACGTTCAGAATCTTGTTCGTAGACTTAATGCTGCCATTTTTACTATTTTAACGGTATCTGAAGTGACTGAACGTTCGACACGAAAATTAGTCTACTTTGCTTATTTTCATTCGCTTATGTCGTATGGTATTATATTTTGGGGTAACTCTTCCCACACTTTTGGCTCAGAAACGGGCGGTTCGGGGAATAAGTGGTTAAAGTTCAAGAAAAGTGGTCGACTCCTGTTCACTGGTCTGAGTACTTTGACATTGGGCTCTCAGTGTATATATTCACTACTGCTATTTCTTGTTAACAGTATTAACTTATTCCCAAGAATACGCAGCTTTCACTCAGTTAATACTCGGCAGAAATCCGACCTGCATTTGGATCGGACTTCCTTAACTATTGTGCAGAAAGGTGTGCATTATGCTGCTGCAACCATTCTCAGTAAGTTACCACTAGAATTCTAAAATCTTAGCAGTAATCCACGCGCATTCAAATCTAAACTGCAGAGATTTTTCATGGGTCACTCCTTCTATTCAGTAGAGGATTTGCTCAAAACTTTAGGCTGGTACTTGTTGTATTGTTCAAATGTTCGAGTGTTTGTGAATTCCTATGGGACCAAACTGCTAAAGTCATTGGTCCCTAGCCTTACACACAAACTAACCCATGCTAAGAACAACAGACACACCAATGCCCGAGGGTGGATTCGAAACTCCGGCGGGGGCGCTGCAGTCCGTGGCATGACGCATCAAACCACGCGGCTGTTGTATTGTTGATTGCGTTTACTTAAGCTTATGGCTTGACTTTTTTCAGCTCCATAAACATTATATTTTTATCTGATATTACTTTTATGTTGTAATTTCTTGTACTGACATGTTCTATGACTGGAGATTTGCTCCTCAACTGATTATTTCTTGGTGTTGAGCCACTTTGCATCGTAATTCAGCTGGTATTATTGGTACCGCCATCTTCACTCCACTCTCGCGTCCCATTCACGAATGGCGTGATATAAGCTGTCATCAAAGCTCTGTATGAGCTCAAAGTTCCTCACTTTTCTCGTCGGAATCATTTGCAGAGCCATATCTGAGAGAAAGCACTAAGTTATCCGACTCTTGTTGGGATGTACGCTCTCGAATATTCAACAGTAGACCTCTCCGCGACGCACGACTCCGCTCTTGTACTGTCTGCACTGGAGTATCGCTCTCGCGTCGAGTGAACGATTTCGTGATGAAACGCACAGCTCTTCCGTCGATCTTCTCTTTCTTCCATTTTGGCTAGACTTGGTATGTGTCCAGATCGATGAGTGACAAATAATCAACAAATTCGACTTCTGAAGGAAAAACCTAAAAGTCCTTCCTTACCTATAGACTGTATATACCTTGACTCCCAGCCATTTTATGAGTTTGTGCTGAATTGATAATAAATTTTGTACCCAAGTATGTAATATAATTCATACCTGTTTGACGTTGGTGGCGTGCCACCTTCATGGTGGTACAGTTTTAGTGCTCGGCAGTGAACATCAACTGATTGTAGCCGTGTGGCTCATTGAAATTAGCAGACGATAGGTGATCGCTATGTCAATGATAATCGACGAATCCTTATCAAGAATAACCAATCACATTGATCGAAATGTCAGTTACAGTCACGCTTAGATTAAAGGGTATCGCTTGTATATTGCTTGCAGATTGAAAAGCAATTCTGTGATTGTTTATCGGTTCCAGAGCTACAGTATAGCTGTGGACAGCAACTCATAAGCTACTAATAAAACATTATGGATGGAGAAGGTCTTGTAAAAACTAGACATATCTGTGATCAGTTTTATACAGTTCTGTTCATAGAAGAGACCACAAAATTCCGTTCCAACACGGGATGCAATACGACTGAATGTCATACTACCCCAGTTAGCTAATGAACTAAAGTAATAATGAAGTGCCACGATCGTAAACAAAAGCATCCATGAAACTGCATATGAGAATGTTGTCCGAGAAATTACAGTTGAAGACAGTATGTTATCGAAGCAAAGGTTCGTATTTTATGTAGAATATTTAAACTCAATGTCTGCTCGGAATTAAGGACGATTTTCGTTTTAATGTTCGACGAAAGTTTAGTTCAGTAGAGGGTGACCCTCTGTTGAGTATGTGGGAATAATTTAGATAATGTTTCCAACCCAGATGAATCATTCAGCCATTCGCCTTAATCGATTTACGAAGTCTTTAGAACCCTCCTTTTGGATGGACGGCAGATATTTGAACAATCTACAACGCAAATATAGTATCTGAAACATTAAAACGATTCCCTCAGTCAGCTACTTCACAACGCAGCGTGTAACGCACAGCTAATCAATTCACGGAGGATAGTTTCGCATGCACTGGTAGATATTCTGATTAACAATTTTAATCAAGTCTTATTCGTCAGCGGCGTGGGGTGATTACCTCATCCAGAAAACAATGAGGCTCTTGAAACTAGTCATAGAGAGAAATAAAATCATATTTGCAACTACTTCGTGGTCATGCCTTATTAAAAACCTCTCGATTTTTGTGAAATGTCCTTCGCATACGAAGCAGGTGCAATAAGGGCGTTTCTTTTTGTACTTGTTCATTATACGACGGTGCTTGAAAAGAAAACCTTAAATTTGTTATAATAAATCGAAATTTCACGGCGTTATCCTGTAAGTGGGTAAGCGTGCTACAAACAATGTGCAGAATGGCTGTACGCGGCACCATAGTGCAAATGCACTCATACCGTCGCAGTATCTGTATAAAGGTGGCAGCCCCATTTGTCAGTATTCCCGTCGCGATGGCGTGAAACCTATTGAAATTCATTGACGAATGAAGATTCAGTACGGTGATGCATGTTTGTCACAGTCTACGAATAGAGTAGGAAGTTCTCAAATTGTGTGACTTCATTTGAAGATGCTCCTCGTCCAGGTCCGGCACAACTAGTTGTGACTCCACAGAACATTGCAGCAGTTGCAGTCTTAGTGAAGGAAAACCATCGAGTGACACTGAATGACATTGCAGAGTGCTTAAAGATTAGTCATAGGTCAGCACACCACATTGTGCACGATGTGCACCAGTTTCACAAAGTGTCTGCTAGATGGATGCCACGGCAGCTGACTGCTGAAATGAGAGAACGACGTGTTGATGCTTGTGAAGAATTTCTTCGGCGCTTTGAACGGGAAGGTGGTGGCTTTCTTACAAGAATCGTTACTGGGGATTACACCTGGGTTCACTTCCATCATCCGGAACCGAAGAGAGTGAGCAAGGAATGGCGCCATTCCTCATCACCAAAACCAAAGAAGTTTCGAACTGAACCATCAGCAGGGAAGGTTATGCTGACTCTGTTATGGGACTAAAAAGGCGTCATTTTGGAGCATTACATGCCTAGAGGGACCACTGTCACCAGTGCATCATACACAGATCTCCTAAAAAATCATCTGCAGCCTGTAATGAGATCAAAGCGACGTGGATTGCTGTCAGCAGGTGTCCTTTTGCAACATGACAATGTAAGGCCCCACACTGCCCGTAAAACAGTTGTAACAATCACAGACCTGCATTTTGAGTGTCTTCCTCATCTACCATACTCACCAGACCTCTCCCCAAGTGATTTCCATATGCTTGGACTACTCAAAGACGCAATGGGAGGAAAGAATTTCCGTTCTGATGCAGAGGTACGCCAAGCGGAGCATGGGTGGTTGCACGGATTACCAAAAGAATTTTTTTTCTAAAGGAATTTATGCATTTTGTGAGCGCTGGAGGACTTGCATTGGGCGTGGGGGAGATTATGTTGGAAAGTAATACAGATTTGTACCATTTCTGCACAATAAATAACATTTTTAGAAAAATTTGAGGTTTTCATTTGACTCACCATCGCATATACTCACTCGATTAGCACTGCGTTTCAATTTCTGTTCTATTCGTAAATATGAAGCAACCACCGTTAGTAAAATGATGGGAACCTGACAAAACGCGAGTGTATGTAAATGATTAGAGCTGCATTTCTGTGTGGCTCTTAGAATGGCCAGCGTTTTTCATGTTTAGTGCTGCTACTAGGCCAGGTATGCTATAAATGGGACGTGAATTGCACCGGATGTTGAGTGAAAATGGAAAATGGATATTCAATCTGCTTGTCTCAGAGAACGTTATCAGCGGCTGACAGAGTTTTGAAAGGGCGCGTCATTGTTGATCCACTTTTGGCTGGCAGGCCAAATCTTGCAAGGTCCAAATTTGTGGGGCATTGGGATGTGACTGGCCCAGTGATGGGCTGGTTAGGAACGTGAGGGGAGGCCCAATCCTCGTCGAACTTTCTGTCTACCACGTCTGCGACTAGAACGGAGGACAATTGTATTGTGTGCCAAACACATTGTTGCAGCTTTACATCTGCACCTGCGAGCCGAGAACTACTCTACTGACCATTAAAATTGTTATACCAAGAAGAAATGCAGGTGATAAACAGGTGTTCATTGGACAAATATATTATACTAGAACTGACATGTGATTACATTTTCACGCAATTTTGGTGCATAGATCCTGAGAAATCGGTATCCAGAACAACCACCTCTGGGCGTAGTAATGGCTTTGATAGGCCTGGGCATTGAGTCAAACAGAACTTGGTAGGCGTGTATAGGTACAGCTGACCATGCATGACTGGCGTATTGTGATGAGGTACTTGCTCGGCCACCATAGACCAGACGTTTTCAGTTGGTGAGAGATCCCAGAAAGGCCCGTACAGGACCTGTAACATGCGGTCGTGCACTATCCTGCTGAAATGTTTCGCAAGTATCGAATGAAGGGTAGAGCCACGGGTCGTAACACATCTGAAATGCAACGTCCACTGTGCAAAGTGCCGTCATTGCGAACAAGAGGTGACCGAGACGAGTAAACAATGGCACCCCATACAATCACGCCGAGTGATACGCCAATATGGCGATGACGAAAACACGCTTTCAATGTGCGTTCATCGTGATGTCACCAAACACGGATGCGACCATCATGACGCTGTAAACAGAACCTGGATTCATCCGAAAAAAAATGACGATTATCCATTCGTGCACCCAGGTTCGTTGTTGAGTACACCATCGCATGCGCTCCAGTCTGGGATGCAGCGACAAGGGTAGCCGCAGCCATGGTCTCCGAGCTGATAGTCCATGCTGCTGCAAACGTCGCCGAACTATTCGTGCAAATGGTTGTTGTCTTGCAAACGTGTCCATCTGTTGACTCAGAGATCGAGACGTGGATGCATGATCCGTTACAGCCATGCGGATAAGATGCCTGTTATCTCGACTGCTAGTGGTAGCAGGCTGTTGAGATCCAGCACGGCGTTCCGTATCACCTTGCTGAACCCGTCGATTCCATATTCTGCTAACAGTCATTGGATCTCGACCAACGCGTACAGCAACGTCGCGATACGATAAACCACAATCGCGATAGGCTAAAATCTGACCCTTATCGAAGTCGAAAACGTTATGGTACGCATTTCTCCTCCTTACACGAGGCATCACAACAACGTTTCACCAGGCAACGCCAGTGAATTGCTGTTTGTGTATGAGAAATCGGTTGGAAACTTTCCTCATGTCAGCACGTTGTAGGTGTCGCCACCGGCGCCAACCTTGTGTGAGTGCCCTGAAAAGCTAATCATTTGCATATCACAGCATATTCTTCCTGTCGGTTAAATTTCACGTCTGTAGCACGTCATCTTCGTGGTGTAGCAGTTTTAATGCCCACTAGTGTAGTAATAACCTCCCTGCAATATTCCTTGCTGTCTCGCACCATTGGTCCATGAGCAGCAGTTACCGGACTAGGGAATTACTGCTCCATTCATAGGCTGCCTTTGATACCGTACCACAAAGTACTGCGTTAGGACTTATGCCGTGATCGAGAAGCACTGACAGATGAGTAACGACGTAGCACTTTGTTCAGTGATCCACCACGTTTCGCACCACCCTGGATGACCATTGTCGTCGAGGATGAGGCAAAAGTCTCATTCTACCAATGTTTTGTAGGGACAAGCAATGCTAATGCCATCGGGTACATTTCAGGTGATGGCTCTTAGTGATTAAGGCAAGTCTGATGGCACACTGATATTTCTCAAACACTCTACACCCTATGTACTCTCCCTCAGATGACAGTATCGTGTTGGCATTTTTGAACAGGTCAATGCTCCTCGGCACATGCCATGTATGTCTATGTACTGCCTGCGTGATACTGTGGTACTTAAGCAAGATCCCCTGATCTGTCGCTGACAGAACATGTGTGGTACCAACTAGGACTTCAGTTCAGTCACAGTACTATAACCAGGATATCACCATCCAGTTACAACAGTTGTGGTCTGGATTATCTCAGGAGAGAATAGAGTGGTTTTATGACACCTTTCCCGACCGAATCAGTGAATGCATCAAAGTCTCGGAGGGAGAAAGCGCATAATAACATGTGGGGCCTTACTGACAATTTCATTGTAAATATGTCTCGATCCGCATCAACCGGTGAAGTTTCTTCTTCCGCATGCTTCACTTTTAACCAACTTAAATTTCATCAGGGACCGTTGTGCACAGCGACCATAGATTTTAATGAAGGAGAGGTACACAGCAGTCGTCAAAATCTCATAGATACCTTTACATTTTATGATCCTCATAAATCTAGAGTTCGGTCACAAATAGTCATCTTCAGGGCATTTTCGTTGCAATACAACAGATTCGCGGAAGTTGTGTAGAAAGAGGGACACTGAGACGCTTCCCTACAGCAAGTGGGGTTGCGCCTGACTGCTATGTACCTCTCCTTGCTTCACTTTTTTTTATATCACATATTGCGTCTTATGGGCGAGTGGGAATTAGCCTACCCTGTATAAAATTGAGAACCAAGCATTGAAGTCCGTAAATCTGCATAAAAATATTTTGTTGCCGCCGACCTATATATGGAGAAACGATCATCATAATAGAATTAGGGGAATCGTAGCTCGCACGGAAAGATATAGGGATTCGTTTCCTTCCGATCACTCTTCGAGTAAGAGAGTATTATTGGGAAGAAGTTTGGATGAGCCCTCTGGCAGACACTTGAGTGTGATTTTGCATGGTATCCATGTACGTGAAAAACTAATGGGCAGCAGAGGGACAGACTGCTCACCTACGACGAGCTTCCAGTCTCCGACTCGGACGGCGGCCGTCTCACTCGACTCGTCGGCGTTGAGCAGCAGCTCCGTGCGGCGGGACAGCGTGCCCTTTACCAGCGCCTCCCATTGGTCCACGCCGTCAAGGTCACGGGGCAGCGAGGATACGTCACCACCTGCAGGCACGATGTCGCTACACTCGGTAAAACTCGCCCTCGCCTGGCTTTGAATTCCATATTCCTTTACGAGAACTGGTAGTTCAAAAAATGTTCAAATGTGTGGGACTTAACTGCTAAGGTCGTAAGTCCCTTATACACTACTTAACCTAAGTTATCCTAAGGACAAACACACACACCCATGCTCGAGGGAGGATTCGAACCTCCGCCGGTACCAGCCGCACAGTCCATGACTGCAGTTTCTTAGACCGCTTGTCTAATCCCGCGCTGCAGGGCACTATGCTTTCGATTTTTTTCAAACTGTTGCATCCTTGAGCCCCTGGTTCGTGACGTACGCTCCCCGGTTACAGAGGTCAAGGATCAAAATTTATTAATAATTATTGTACAAAGTAGTAACTCCAGTTACATTTTCAGCAAGTACACCAAGTCCTTTCATCCAAATACGTATTTTCCCACCATTACTAACTTTTCTACAAGAGCGTGTATACAATGTAAATAACATATTAATGTATACATAACTAGGTCTACTTTGAGTCTTGGGATCTATTTCACAACGCTAGGTCTTTTAGGCGATGACATCTCGATCGGCGAAAGATTCAAGTCCAGGAAGGGAGGCGTTTCCACAATGAACAATGGCTAGAGGAAACCAACCACTACCAGAATTTCCAGTAGCGACATCCAGAGTAAAATCAACCTTGCAGCCACTAAAGAAAATAGGTCCATTGAAAATAGCTGCTTGGGCAGTTCCATTTCCTCCAAGTTTATTCTCGAGGCTAATAATATGTTTGTAGACGGGCATGCGGTGGCGGCGATGACGACACACACGTCGACGAGGCATAGTGGTTCAACGCTGTTGCAAGTAGAGCTCACAACAGAATGGTTCCGCTGGGGTGCACTGCCCGCTTATAAAAGAGCGGAGTGACCTTGGTTACGTAAAGCGCTTATAACGGACTTAGACTCTGCAGGCAGTGGCCAGTGGATGCCTATCCCGTCTGGGACGTCTTCAGACACGTCTTCCAAGGACATTAGGTCTCATTTGGAAGCGTGTCGTAGCACTGAAGACAGTTCTACTCCAGGGAATGACATTCCGGGCCGAACACTGTTCGAACAGCTGTGGGATACCAACCTGACCGTCGCCTACGACATGGCTCGACAACCAGGAGTAATGCCCTTGGGTGCCATTTTTGTTCGTAGCAGGACACCAATGGTTCTCATCTGCCGCAGAATTACAGGACAGCGGTACACCGACGACATTCTACTCCCCGTTTTGTTGTCCTTCATGGCGACCCATTCTGTGGTAACATTTCAACAACATAATGCGCGCCTCCAGGAGCTAGGGAGGAGAGTTTCGTTATTACCAAAATCTACCATGGCCAGCAAGGTTGCCCAAACTCTCTACAATTGAGAAATTGAGAACATATGGAGCTTATGAGCAGGGCCAATAAGCCAGCTTGGAAGTTTGACGATCTAATATGACAGTTGCACAGATATGGGCAGGATATCACGTTTGTTTGTCTCACCATCTTCCGCAGCAAGCATATCAATACTTGTTTTGTAAATAAAACTGCCTTTTCCTGCTGCAAGCTGCTTTCTTTATCCCACACGCGTTTCGCCTTTTCCTTTTCTAAGGCATCACAGTGGGATCTACAACGATACAGATTATTAAACAGAAACCGTCGCCATTTTTTGTCAAAATGTAATTACATTCGATTTGCTGACCTGCGTTTCCTCACATCTGGTCTGGAGGTCGCGCCATCACTTTTATTACTACCCTATAATCACAACTTTGTGTTCTGACCTTGCTCACACTGTTCTCCACGTTTCTCACACTTTTTTGTGGAGTAGTATTGCTCTTTCGTCACTCGATAGAACAGTTTCGCCGGACACTACTTTTCACAACATAAATATTGCGACTCCATCACGTGTTTCTTCCTCCTTGGTATATGTATTTGTTGCCAGCCTAATGAAGTATATGTTCGAGACTAACTTCTCTTCCTGATGTCTACAACTTCTGTATGAGCACGTGTGAGAGAGAGGATACAGCCGGAGAGTCATTCTTTTCATTTTTTTTAAACTTTGGAGACACCTAATTTGACTTTTCGTTTCAAATGGGGTTCATGGATGAGTGATTGTATTATTACTATATTGGACAGAATTATCACATTAATACTTTTTTGGGAGCGTTATTCTATTTCTTTATCTATTAGTGTGAATAATGAATTGCTTGGCATGTGTACTTGGCCATTCAACAGGATTTAGTAACAAAGTTGTGATTATATGGTAGTTATAAAAGTAGTAGTGCTACCTCCAGAACAGATGTGAGGAAATGTAGATCAGCAAATAGTAAGTAAATACATTTTTACAAAAAAACGCAACGGGAACTGTTTAATAATCTAAAACTAACAAAGCTGTATCGTTGTAGATCCCACTGATGATGTCTCAGAAAAGGAAAATGCGAAACGCGTAAGAGATAAAGAAAGTAACTAGAACCAGGAAAAGGCAGTTTTATTTTGAAAATAAGTATGGGCAAGATATCTCTCACGAGGACATCCAACAACTCTATCAATCAATGCCAAGCCAAATACTTGCTTGCATAAGAGCCAAAAGAGGAATAAAGCGTTGCTGACTTGCTCAGTTTGGGTGAAGCCCTTCCTGTTGAATAACTCATCTATTTTTAATGAAATTGTTACTTCTGCCTGCCAATATACATCTCATCTATCGATTTCCGTCCAATTCTGATAACTCCTTCGTGGTGCCTTTTTGTCTTGGAGCGTATTCTGTAACAGCGTTAGGACAGAACAATAATGTTCCAAGTCGCTGTTTTCGCATAAGGTTGATTGTGTCATCGGTTTGGAAGCTGCTTCATGATAGCCACCTGGACCTTAGCATTAACTTGGACAAATTTATTTTTGTGAGTAGTTCGATCTAATGCGGGAGCTTATGTTGACAATTATTTCGTGGTGTCAGACTTTCATTCTAAACACGTGCTGACAAGGTTTGGTGTGTTCAGATGGTGGCCACGTGATGCGGACTTAATGTAGCGTAGGTTAACGGATGGCAGTTGTCGAAATGCACGTGTTCAGGAAGTTGCGGTTTCATAATATCCTGCTGAGTATAAATATTTTTCGCGCATAGATATTTCGAAGAATGTGTCTGATGTTGAATTTTTCACTCTGCAGTGGACTCTGCTCTGTTATGAAACTTCCTGGCAGATAAAAACTGTGTGAGGGATCCCGAATCGAACTTGGGACCTTCGTTATTCGGAGGCAAGTACTCTACACACTTAACTACCCAGGCACGCCTCACGATCCTTCCACACAACTCTGCCTCCGCCAGTACCTCATTTCCGACTTTACAAACTTCACTGAAGTTCTTCAGAGAATGGAGAAGCTCCCGAGATCGAGACGAGGTCCGACAAGGAAGTTCCACGTCTGATGTTACTTCAGCAAGTTTTCTGTATTACTTGTTAGGCTTCACGGGATGGTGACCGACAAGATTTTCTAAAGAAACATCTACTTTAAACATAAAGCGTAAATAGAGCCATTTTACACAGTATATTTCTGTATGAAAGTGATACTGAAGTAAGGTTTTGATCGATATTGCCTTACGAATACACATTTCCTGCAATCGCGATCAGAAGATCACCTTGCACAAGTAAGATCAACAGCACTGTACAGCAGCGTAATATATGTCAGGTGCAGAAGCAGACGATTATATTTCATTTAGGCAACTGCTGTGGAGCGGAGCGGATTTTCCGTGGTGCTGTAAGGTACCCCTTGCTTTCAAATTATATTTTATTCCATTATTTTCCATGTTTACGTTTGATATCGCGGTTTTCAGATATCAGTAGGATTCAATAAGCTCTGGCAGCACCTCAGAACGCGTAACAGGGCATAATATTCAGTTTGCACGCTATCTGAAGCAGCAAGTGAAACATCTGGCGTTGCCCGCTGCACGATGGGGATGCGGTGCTGTGGCTAGCGCCGCGCGGGAGTAGCCGAACGGTCTCGTGCGCTACAGTCATGGACTGTGAGGTTGGTCCCGGCGGAGGTTCGAGTCCTCCCTCGGGCATGGCTGTGTGTGTTTGCCCTTAGGATAATTTAGGTTAAGTAGTTGGTAGGCTTAGGGACTGATGTCCTTAGCAGTCCCATAAGATGTCACACACATTTGAACATTTTTTTACTGTGTCTAGCTCTGAGTATAGACTGTTACTTCAGCGCACGGTACGTAGAGACACCACAGCCATTGTGGCATTAAGCAAACAATTTTGTTTAGTAAATATTTACATATAAAAGCCATTCTTTCCGCTACAGCTATCAGGATAATCCTACTGGTTGTAAACACTTTGTTACGACAATACTGCGATGTAAGAAAGCAGTCATTTCCATAAACAAAAGGATAATGTTAAAAGTTCACGGTAAATGATGACAGCCAGGGCAGTTGCAGGATAAAGATTTATTAAAATTCTTGACCACGGTTTCGGCTTATTTAAATATAACTTCGCAGAAGTAAGATACCTAAAATTACACCTTGCAATGGAGATTAACAAAACAATTGTGCCAAAGGTGTCGTCAGTAGTTAAAATCTCCATTGCAGGATGCAATTTTAGGTATTTTACTTCTGATGAAGCTATATTTAAATATACCGAAACTGTGGTCACGAATTTTAATGAATCTTTATCCTGAAACTGTTTTGGCTGTGATCATTTACCGTGAAGAATTTCAACAGTTACTGTTTCAGCCATGTTTAAAATCTTTATAATGTTAAAGATAACGAAGTTTTGTGAGCAGTTACGATGTTTCGCGATTTTATGTACAATATCTAGACTGCACACCATTGTCGGCACATGCCGATAGGACGCCTTTAGGTCTCGTTCCTTCTTAAGACCATGCTCTCAACAAACTGATAGTTCTGAGTTAATAAGCAACACATTGTAGCATATATTATTACATTGCCGTGTCTGCGTAAATAAACACACCTTCAGGGCATCCACAAACGTTACTTCACGTAATATAGCTTCGCGCTTCATCACTTAGAAATTGCACGATATAGTAAAACTGCACTTGCCAGAGGATCCGATGGCGCTGATAGTGTGTTTGGGAGGGATGTCAACTACGAGAGCTTTGCAGCAAAACAGGTAGGCGCTGATACTGTGTTTGCGAGGGATGTCAACTACGAGAGCTTTGCAGCAAAACAGGTAGGAAAAAGTCCTAAACGATAACTCACTAAGATGATGCATGGACGGGTTGTCTTAATCTCTGTATGTGTCGGATGTAAAAGGACGGCCTGTGATACTGTCCACTTCTTATACAGTCCTGTACGGACTCCCTAACGAAACGGAGATATTTACGGAAGTGTGCAAGTGTAGCAAGAAGTATAACATTTGTAATTTGAGAGCTACTAGAAGCGGGGTTTTTGAGAATGGGGGGGGGGGGGAGGGAGCTTGACATAAAAAGTATTCAGTACCACGTTAATTGCAAGGTGACCGATAGCTGTTGAAATCTAGGATTCGCATGCAGAAGTTCCACAGTACAGAATACGTGCTACAAGGAAAGTCGTGATGCGCAGCGGGCAGAGTACTCACAGGCGGCAGAGTAGAGCGTGGGCAGCCAATCGGTGATGTGCATCAGCTGGTGGGACACCCTGGGCGTGTTCTGCAGCAGCGGACTCCACACCAGCGACGCGACACGAACCCCGCCCTCCCAAAGCGTCTCCTTTAGCTGTGAACAGGCCGCACAGCACACGTAAAAACTAGAACATGGCAAAGTAGTTTACCTCGTGCCAGTGAGCAAGTTGTCTCCCAGCATGGGATGAAACAGGCTGTAATGTCTCAGTGTATCTTGAGCATTGGAGAATATAACTACAGTCAGAATGGTCCAACTCAGTTAATTACTTACATCTTCTATAGACCGTTTCAACGAGTCTTTTATGGAAATGATGTGCAACGAGCCTGTTTACAGGATATATACCGGGTGATCAAAAGGTGAGTATAAATTTGAAAACTTAATAAACCACGAAAAAATTTAGATAGAGAGTTAAAAATTGACAGATAAGCTTGGAATGACATGGGGATTTATTAGAACAAAAAAACACGGTTTACAAAATGTCCGACAGATGGCGCTGGACAGCAAAACGCCAGTGACTGCGCATGACAATCGTATATAAAAGGAGCTGGAATGAGAGAATCAAATGCGCCAGCAGTAGCAGCATGTTGCCGTTACCTGAAAAGGCGCTTTTAGTGGAGCTGTACTATCAGCTAGTTGAGCGTTACAATCCTATCGCCATAGGAAGGGGATTCGAACGGGTAAAGGTCCGTTGACAAATGCAGCTGTGGCGAGAATGATTTCGAAGTTCGAAACCACGGGTTGTTTAGACGATAGATCCCGTAGTGGGCGACCGAGCACAAGGCGTAATGCTGCTGAGACAGTCCAGGAAGAAATGGAGACTGTAGCGGGTTCGTCTATGCACGGGGAAGTCAGCGCTCGTGAAGTTGCAGGTCGCACCGGCAATCCATACACTACTCTTGGGTTGGCACTGAAGCGTACCCTTCGAAGCTATCCATATAAAATCCATCGGCATCATGAATGCTACCTGGCGATTTAGTTAAGTACCTGGCGATTTAGTGAAGCGGAGGGCATTTGCAGTGTGGGCGTTACAAAAGATGGCGGAAGATGACACTCCGAGAGTCTGTCAACGCCTGCAAATGCAGAATTTGGGCTACCTAAAATCCTAAAACCGTCGGGGAAACTCCATTGCACGACGAGAAAGTCACGGTATGGGTTGGATTTACCACATCTACCGTTATCAGGCATTTTTTCTTCAAGGAACTGCTGGATTCTGGTTTTGTAACTGCTACCGTGACGGGTGAGAGGTACACCGATATGTTACAGAATCGCATCATCCCCAGTCTGGCTGACAAAGAACCTTCTGAAACGTACGATGTGTATACAGGATGGCGCTCCACCCCATATTGCTAGACAAGTGGAAGATCTCTTACGCGCGTCGTTTGGTGATGATCGTGTGCTCAGACGCCATTTTAGTCATGCTTGGCCTCCCAAGTCCCCAGACCTCAGCCGTGCGATTATTGGCTTTGGGGTTACCTGAAGTAGCAAGTGTATCGTGATCGATCGACATCTCTAGGGATGCTGAAAGACAACATCCGACGCCAATGCCTCACCATAACTCCGGACATGCTTTACGGTGCTGTTCGCAACATTATTCCTCGACTACACTATTGTTGCGGAATGATGGCGGACATATTGAGCGTTTCCTGTAAAGAACATCATCTTTGCTTTGTCTTACTTTCTTATGCTAATTATTGCTATTTTGAACAGATGAAGCACCCTCTTTCGGACATATTTTGATGTTTTTTATTTTTTTGGTTATAATAAAACTCCATGTAATTCCAAACATGTGTGTCAATTTGTACCTCTGTACCTACATTATTCCGTGATTTATTCAGTTTTCAAATTTATACAGATTTTTTGATCACCCTGTATATACATGAATAATGTCAATATTGATGAACACACTATTATTTTTAGTCCTACGCGGTCAACTACTTTAAATTTTTTCTTTGGCTACGAGATATTAAATAGAAATTCGTCAATGGAATAGAACACTAGTTAAGGAGAAATAAATTTAAATCAGATTTAAAACTTGCTTCGCTACCTGTCTGACATTTTGTGTTATTGGGTAAATGATAAAAAAAAATTGTTGCTGTATTTTAAACTTTTTTCCAGAGTTGCTGACACTTTTAAAAAATGTGTAATAAAATCATTATTCCCAGTGCTGTAAGTATAAACATCACTATTCTTCTCGAATTGTGATGTAATATTTACGAAGAATTTCATTAGCGAATATATGTATTATGACAGCACAATTAAACACCTAGCTACTTGGAGGGATACTTACATGAGGTCCGCTGGTGAACACCACATATTATACTTACTGCTCGCTTTTGTACAATCAATACTTTCTTTCTAAGTGATGAGCTACATCAGAACAGTATTGCGCAAGACATTAGTAAGTGGAAATATGCGAAATATATTGGACGCTGATAAGTTTGTTTTCAAGATTATAAATTATACAAAGAGTAAAAGAAGTTGCAATTAATTGTTCGAGAAGCTCAGAAAGGTAATTTTTCCGGTTCATGTTTTCATCCACGGGTAAACCCAATACTTTTTAGCATTCTATCCTATTTACTGACTAATACTCAAGTGCTACTGTAGTTGTTGGTATGACTGTATTAGCTGTACACAACTGAATGAATATTCAGGGGGAGTCCATTTTCAGAGAACCATTTAACATTTCTTTGGAAAATATAATTCATAAACTCTTGTATACACTAGTATCGTTTGCAAAAAGAACCAATTTTACTTGTTGAATGTTGAATGGAAGTCCATTCACTTAAATAAGGAATCGATGGGGACCCTGAAGTGGAACCCTGTGGTCATCTCTAGATGACTCTTTGCTCATGTATAAAATGCGAGATTATTTAACAGATGCTTAACATCTGGCAGAAATATTTACATCTACCTCTGCTAAAAAGAACATCAGTTTTAAGCTCTGACTTATAACTATGGCAATGGGATGTTAGAGTTAGATCTTGACTAAATGTACTAACAGCTAGTGATACGAGAGTACATTGCAAACACCAGTATGGAATGTTAATTGTATGGAAGACTTCAGTTTTAATGGAACACTAGTTACTGCTGGCAGGGAGTACGTTACACAGCATCGCTGTACTTAAATAGCACCAACAGACATCTAGAAACTATGTTACACACATCTGGTTCCATTGCTCTGCTGAATGACCGAGTATTTTCTTCATAAGCAAATCCCATTTCGAAATCAGGAGCGAGTATGTATGCACATATATGCCATGGAAGACAGCAATTTTATTGGAACATTTGTTTGTAGTGGGAGGGAGTACCAGACAGCATCACTGTACACAAATATCACTGATGGATATTTGGAAACTATGTTACATATACGTCTGACTGCTTTGCTGTGTTGGATGACTGAGTAATTCTTTGTATACAAATACATTTCGATGTCAGGGGGGAGTCTATATGTTCGTGTATGGCGTGGAAGACTGTAGATTTAATGGAGTAATGATTAAGGACGATAAGGAGTACCACAAACACGGATACTCACATACACATGGATACAACATTACTGTACTTAAGTAAGAGTGACAGCCATTTGGAAACAGTGCGAACAATTTCATAAGTAATCGTTTTTTTTTTAAGCTTTGAGTCCTTTATTTACAGCATCCAAAACCTTTTCTAGTAGGTACGTTATCCTGTATTGAACTTTTGTAGGTCTTACAATGACTGATTGACCGGAATCACAAACAGCGCATCTCCAAGTCAATGCTTCCGCTATCTTAGAGTAGACAGTATCACAGATGTACTATCGCTCCTCTGCAGCAAGTACTGATTTCTGCAAACAACGTAAACACGGCTCTCTGGTGTCTTAGAAACATGTCCTGCGGTGACTCAGCAGTAAATTTTAACATAGCAACACCGAAAGCTATAAGTACTGATCCACTGTTGCTGTTGAAGACAGGAATGACAACAGAGAATGTACCGTAGTTTGCTGTTAACTGACCATTGATATATCTCAGTTAGCCACCCAGCTTCTCCCACACTAATTGAACGAGCTCCAAATTCGTACCTCACTATACTTTCTCAATTTCAACTATAGCTTCGGGGCCATTGCCACCAACTATCTTGACAGTCAGAGGCATAGACGAACTCGGAGATACATTGTATTTGCTGGTGAACAGTGACATCAATTGAACAGCACAGTACTAAATAATGGTTGCCTACCAATTATGTGAATCCACATCTTGTCGTGTTAAATGGCTGATCCGTGAGGCAAACGCATCATGCGGATGGTGCTAGGATCGTGTAATGGCAAACACCATTCGAATATCTAACAGGAAAAAAATCTCTGGGAAAGACGACGAATTTCCCACAGAACATAAAGGAGTATTAGTGTAAGTAAGGAGTTATACAGATAGTCACTTTTCACTCGATCAGTGCGTGAGAGTGGGTTGCAAGGGCAATCGATATTAGTGGTGTGATGTACATCCACCATGCACTTTACAGCGGCTTGCAGCATAATTATTTTAGATGTTTGATGTTCGCAGGTGGTGAAGTGTGTACAAGCAGGCCGGAAGTGCTGTGGTGGGTCTGGTAGCTGACATGAATTTAAATAAATCTATTTCCCACTAATTGGACTAGAAATCCCCTACATTGTCAGCAGAAGTATTAACTGCAGTAAAATGCCTAACAGTAAGCATGTGTAGAAAGTAGAAGTGTAATACATATGTTGGGCATAGATACATTTGCACGAATCGTCAAAGAAGTAATCCGAACCCTGGCAACAGACAGATCGACTGATGCATGGCAGGTAAACAGACACAAATGCTGTCCACTGCAAAGACAGAGTATGTTTCGTGATACAATAGGGATCACTGCGCAGACTACGGAAAGTTATTGTTTTACATGTTACTAATGGAGCACTGCAAGTACGGTATTTGCTTAAACACAGACGTTATAGCAATGTGCACACTATCGTAGCATTTATCTCCAGGAAATACCAAAATGCGATGCACCTTTGACAGGTGCGAACCGGAAGTGATGAACAGATGCAGAAACCTAACGGTCTGCCGATCTAGTCCGGGATTCACGAATACAACATTTACCCTTCCCTGCAGAAGCTTTCCAGCTGTTCTAACCATATATAATGATGTGAATAAAAGACAGAATCTACTTAGTAGTCTCTAGGGTCTAAATTTAGGGCCGACTACTTGTGATGTGAAATATTAGAAGATACGTATAGGTTTCTCAGTCGGAATGTTAAATTAGATTCTACTTTGCTTGATACAATCCAAGGGTAGGATGCATCTTCTTTCTCACTGTAAGTCAGCTTTCACCTCTTAGTGGCAAACTGGAGAGATTCTGTGTCTGCCCCCTCCCCCTACCCTCTCTACCCATCGCACTCATAAGAAACGTTAGTGGCTCGCAAAGGATCGTTAGGATAAGGTCGTGCTTGTTTAAGAGCCAATTATCGACATGCCTTCTACTGAAAATGAAGATACGGAAAAGACCACAGTTATCAAAGCACTATTCGTTGATTGTCAACGAAAGTAGGGTGAGAGAAGAGTTATGTATCGAATACTAAAGCACAGGCACACTCCCACGGAGCTGGCAAACAATACATTGCTACGCAGGTTTATAACCTGCTCACTAATACGAAGAGTCAGATAGAAAACTGATTTCAAGGCAACAGGAAATAAACAGATTAAAATTAAACATTGGAAAATAGATTTACCTGTATTTTTCTCCCAGGAAGGAAATTCTGTTTTCAGAGATTCCAGGAGCTATTTCGGGTGATGCCAATTACATATCAAGCGCTGCTAAAGGCAGAGATCAGAGAGAAATATTATATGCAGGTACACACCCAGCTCTTGATCCGGCGACAAGAAAACCGACAACTTCAACACACATTCGACCTGCACTGGCAACCCTCGTGGCATATGAAACTGAAGGCATAGAGGACCTGTCTTTACTGCAGCTTCAAGGACCTTGTATTCTTAAAACAGTACGAGTTACAAAAGCGTCTGCAAGACTACACTGGTCTTGCGGTTCGATTTGAAAGACTACAGCAGACTGCAAGTTCACACCCTGACAGCAATCAATTTAACTTTTAAGCCTTTCATTTGTCTTCTTGGGTATACGTCTGCTAAACTGGTCCTGCTCTCTTACAGTCGTTGTTGCTGCTAGCCTGAAGTGGAGGTTATTACTTTTCCCTGTATCTGAAATAATTTAACGAAATGGTAGCCATGTCATTATTGTGGTCAATTATTGATGGGTGATATAATATATCAACACAGCATTAATCTTTTATACCAAAATAGCAAGCCTTTATTGATCATAAAATAGGACAAACAATGAAAGTTGAACGAGATGAGAAATAAATGATGATCTGTGGGCAACACAAATAGGAACAACAATTTATTAGCACTCCACTGGGTGGCGTTTGGTTGGCAAAGACTAAGGTATATCTGTTTAATCTACTTACGCTGGCTCAAAATATGGATAACACAACGTGAAATTACATGATACATATGATCGTTCACTTTTGCACTTATTGTTATTTGATTAACTCCAAAATCCTCGGCCACACCAGTTTTGAACGCAGGACCGCCCACACAGCGAAGAAGTACCTCCATCCGTTTTCGGGCAGTCAACGCCCCTCTATGTGCTTCATTACGTAGTGGCATAAATTCAGCAGTTAAAAAGTCCATCTATTTACATCCGTTCGCATCTGATGATGTTTCTCATGTCTGATCTGCACGAACGTCACCTTGGCACAGACCGATGGACATTGCTTTAGAGCTAGCATTCCGCACCACATTCGAACGAATAACCTAGATGTATCTCAGTTTGGAAACTAGATTCTACTCTTTATTCAGAGCTTAAATCTAGCCCGTCCATGAAAACCAAGATTCAAGATACACCTTGGTGTATTAGAATCTACAACATTTATTCATCTACAAGTTAAATAAACCTTAAAGTCGATTCACCTATATCTCGTTTCTATTCATACCATTCATGGTGTTATATGAGGTGACAGTTACATCAGTGCAGGTGGATGAGTTCGTTAGAAGAAAACTTAGGCCTGCTGCGAAGTTCTTGCTATCGTGTGTTGCTGAAAAGACTATATTTGCAGAGAAAATCGAAAGCATTTCAACTACTTTACTAAAAACTCTAAACAGTCATATATTGCTGGTGATACGTATTAAACATTTGAAGCCACGTATTTTATTTGTGTTTCCGGAAAATCAACAAAATAGTGGTGAAAACGCATATTTATATGACTCGTCTTAAAAAATCATTGGAATTAGTTACGAAACATATGCCTACGTGTTTCATCTTAAGATGAGGGGAAAATCAGTAAAATAGCGATGAAATGCACTTCTTCTTGAAAAAAATCGACAAAAAGTATCCACTAAACCGTAAATAGCATGTTATGTTGCAGAAACTAGTATCGGGTGCCGCAAATTCGCTAAAACTGGACGCATACCACTGTGTGATATTCTACGTTGGAAATTTGCAATATCACCTTAAATGACAGAATGCGCCGTTGCTACAGCAATATAGAGATTAAAAATGACAGTCCAAGGCTGCTGAGGGGAAACTAAGAAAGGGTGGGACGGTGGTAGTGGTGGAAAATCCAATAGCAGCACAGGAGTATGGAGATGCCACTTTTTGGGTCATAAAGTAGCAGCATCAAAATGGCATTTACCTCCTGACGCTAAATGTATTGAACACGTGTGTAAACACGTACCTAAGTGCCTCATTAGGCCGTCATCTCGAATGTAAATTATGTTTTTTTATAATGACAGTTATTGCCCATTAATTACATGAAGCCGGCCGGGGTGGCCTAGCGGTTCTAGGCGCTACCGTCTGGAACCGCGCGACCGCTACGGTCGCAGGTTCGAATCCTAACTCGGGCATGGATGTGTGTGATGTTCTTAGGTTAGTTAGGTTTAAGTAATTCTAAGTTCTAGGGGACTGATGACCTCAGAAGTTAAGTCCCATGGTAATCAGAGACATTTGAACCCTTAATTACATGATAAATGAACAAAACAAGCACCCACGTGGTCAGTTTGTTCACACAAGGATAGCTAAGGCAACTGGCTGGTTTGCAAACTAAAGAAAATAATGGGCTCAGTGTAGCAAAACCCGCATACATCCACTACCCTGCCCGATTTTGTGTGGTCTCACCGGCCGGACTAAAGGAATACGTCGAAACAATTGAGAGTAGTGCTGCTAAATTTGTTGCCAATAGCTTCGATCAGCACGCAGTATATGGCCGCTGTGGCCGAGCGGTTCTAGGCGCTTCATTCCGGAATCGCGCAGCTGCTGCGGTCGCAGGCTCGAATCCTGCCTCGAGCACGGATGTGTGTGATGCCCTTATGCTGGTTAGGTTTAAGTAGTTCTAAGTCTAGCGGACTGATGACGTCAAATGTTAAGTCCCATAGGTGCTCAGAGCCTAATCACAATTCGCCTTGAAAATATTTCTGTTTTCATAATCGTCTTTGAGGAATGATGGAAGAAATGGCAACTAAACTCCTGCCGAACAGGCTATGAAAGGCCCAATGTTATCGACAGGCCGCCGAGTCATCCTTTCAGTCCACATACATCACTGGAGCCGCATATGGAGGGGCAAGTGGTCAGCACACCGTTCACTCGGCCGTATGTCAGTTTCCTAGACCGAAACTGCTACTTCTCTATCAAGTAGCTCCTCAGATTGCCTCACAAGGGCTTTGTGCTTCCCGCTTGCCAACAGCGGTCGGCAGACGGGATGGTCACCAACCCACGTGCTACCCCAGCCGACAGCACTTAGCTGTGGTGATCGAACGAGAACCGGTGTTACCACTGCGGCAAGGTCGTTGTCTGGAAAAATTTTGAGCGAAGTCCATTTCATAATACAATGTATTGGAAAACATATTTCGTTTCAATGTTTTCTTCTGAAAAAAGAGTTTGTAAGTATAACTTTCCACATCACATAATGGAATATGTAAATAATTAATAACTGAAGAATGGCCGGGGTGGACAATCGGTTCTAGGCGCTACAGTCTGGAATCGCGCTACCGCTACGGTCGCAGGTTGGAATTCTGCCTAGGGCATGGATGTTTGTGATGTCCTTAGGTTAGTTAGGTTTAAGTAGTTCTAAGTTCCAGGGGACTGATGACTTCAGAAGTTAAGGCCCATAGTGCTCACAGCCATTTGAACCATTTGAACCAAATGTGAGTCTTTTCCCGAATCCCGTTCCAAAATAAAGCAGTTGTTGTTGTTGTTGTTGTTGTTGTTGTTGTTGTCTTCAGTCCTGAGACTGGTTTGATGCAGCTCTGCAGGCTACTCTATCCTGTGCAAGCTTCTTCATCTCCCAGTACCTGCTACAACCTACATCCATCTGAATCTGCTTAGTGTATTCATCTCTTGGTCTCCTCTACGATTTTTACCCTCCACGGTGCCCTGCAATGCTAAATTTGCGATGACTTGATGCCTCAGAACATGTCCTACCAACCGCTCCCTTCTTCTTGTCAAGTTGTGCCACAAACTCCTCTTCTCCCCAATTCTATTCAATACCTCCTCATTAGTTATGTGATCTATACATCTAATCTTCAGCATTCTTCTGTAGCACCACATTTCGAAAGCTTCTATTCTCTTCTTGTCTAAACTATTTATCGTCCATGTTTCACTTCCATACATGGATTCACTCCATACAAATACTTTCAGAAACGACTTCCTGACACATAAATCTATACTCGATGTTAAAAAATGTCTCTTCTTCAAAAACGCTTTCCTTGCCATTGCCAGTCTACATTTCATATCCTCTCTACTTCGACCATCATCAGTTATTTTGCTCCCCAAATAGCAAAACTCCTTTACTACTTTAAGTGTCTCATATCCTAATCAAATTGCCTCAGCATCACCCGCCTTAATTAGACTATATTCCATTGTCCTTGTTTTGCTTTTGTTGATGTTCATTTTATACCCTACTTTCAGGACACTGTCCATTCCATTCAACTGCTCTTCCAAGTCCTTTGTTTTCTCTGACAGAATTACAATGTCATCGGCGAACCTCAACATTTTTATTTCTTCTTCATGGACTTTAATACCTACTCCGAATTATTATTTTGTTTCCTTTACTGTTTGCTCAATATACAGATTGAATAACATCGGAGACAGGCTACAACCCTGTCTCGCTCCCTTCCCAACCACTGCTTCCCTTTCATGTCTCTCGACTCTTATAACTGCCACCTGGTTTCTGTACAAATTGTAAATATTCTTTCTCTCCCTGTATTTTACCCCTGCCATCTTCAGAATTTGAAATAGAGTATTCCAGTCAACATTGTCAAAAGCTTTCTCTACTTCTACAAATGCTAGAAATGTAGTTTTGCCTTTCCTTAATCTATTTTCTAAGATAAGTCGTAGGGTCAGTATTGCCTCACGTGTTCCAAACTGATCCTCGCCGAGAACGGTTTCTACCAGTTTTTCCATTCGTCTGTAAATTATTCGCGTTAGTATTTTGCAGCTGTGACTTATTAAACATTTTGCACTTCCTGTTGATCTCATTTTTGAGACGGTTGTATTCCGATTTGAATGCTTCATTTACTGCGTTTTTATATTTTCTCCTTTCATCAATTAAATTCAATATTGCTTCTGTTATCCAAAGATTTCTACTCGCCCTCGTCTTTTTACCTACTTGATCCTCTGCTGCCTTCACTACTTCATCCCTGAAAGCTACCTATTCATCTCCTACTGTACTTCTTTCCCCCATTCCTGTCAGTTGACCACTTATGCTCTCCCTGAAACTCTGTACAGCCTCTGGTTTAGTCAGTTTATCCAGGTCCCATTTCCTTAAATTCCCACCTTTTTGCAGTTCCTTCAGTTTTAATCTGCAGTTCATAACCAATAGATTGTGGTCAGAGTCCACATCTGCCCCTGGAAATGTCTTACAATTTAAAACCTGGTTCCTAAATCTCTGTCTTACTATTATATAATCTATCTCTTACCTTCTAGTATCTCCAGGATTCTTCCATGTATACAACATTCTTTTATGATTCTTGAACCAAGTGTTAGCTATGATTCAGTTATGCTCTGTGCAAAATTCTACTAGACGGCTTGCTCTTTCATTTCTCTCCCCCAATCCATATTCACCCACTATGTTTCCTTCTCTCCCTTTTCCTACTCTCGAATTCCAGTCACCCATGACTATTAAATTTTCGTCTCCGTTCACTACCTCAAAAATTTCCTTTATCTCATTATACATTTCATCAATTTCTTCATCGTCTGCACAGCTAGTTGGCATATAAACTTGTACTACTGTAGTGTTCATGGGCTTCCTGTCTATCTTGGCCACAATAATGCGTTCACTATGCTGTTTGCAGTAGCTTACCCGCACTCATATTTTTTATTCATTATTAAACCTACTCCTGCATTACCCCTACTTTAATTTTGTATTTATAACCCTGTGCTCACCTGACCAAAAGTCTTGTTCCTCCTGCCACCGAGCTTCACTCATTCCCACTATATCTAACTTCAACCTATCCGTTTCCTTTTTTAAATTTTCTAACCTACCTGCCCGATTAAGGGATCTGACATTCCACGCTCCGATCCGTAGAACGCCAGTTTCCTTTCTCCTGATAACGACGTCCTCCTGAGCAGTCCCAGCCCGGAGATCCTAATGGGGGCTATTTTAACTCCGGACTATTTTACCCAAGAGGACGCCATCATCATTTAACCTTACTGAAAAGCTGCATGCCCTCGGGAAAAATTAAGTCTGTAGTTTCACCTAGCTTTCAGCCCTTCGCAGTACCAGCACAGCAAGGCCGTTTTGGTTAGTGTTGCAAGGCCAGATCAGTCAATCATACGGACTGTTGCCCCTGCAACTACTGAAAAGGCCCCTCTTCAGGAACCAAACGTTTGTCTGGCCTCTCAACAGATACCCCTCCGTTGTGGTTGCACCTGCGGTACGGCCTTCTGTCTCGCTGAGGCACGCAAGCCTCCCCACCAACGGCAAGGTCCATGGTTCAGGGTGGGGGATGGGGAGGGGGGTAAACAAACGTAAACGGACAAAAACCCTGGAACCAAGTTCCTTTATTGGAACCATCTACAGATGGTGTTGTTGTGGTGTGCTATGTGACAGAACAGGTCATGTGCTCAGCTAAGATACTCGAATTCTCGAAGTCAGCTCTCGAGAACAGAAAAGAAGGCGTTGTAATCAAGAACGTCCATTTGGTTGGTTGACAACAGTCTACAGCACAGTGCCATCTTGCTTGAGTACCTCGTAATAAGTATGCAGTACGCAGAAACTAAAATACATTGGCGGAACCATAGAGGTAATAGAGATGAATTTCTGAATGCATGCTTAAAGAACTATGAAATGTCAAAGATGAAGAATCTCAAGTGCCTGAGAGCCACCGAAATGTGCTTTCGACGACTCAAAGTTATAAAAAATGGAATGTACGGCACTGCACCAACGTACTTACTCCTCTAAAAGGGTAATTGGAGCCCCAGTTGGGGTATTCGCCGATCGTGGGCGCTCCGTTGTCTGAGGAGAAGACGATGACGGAGTTCTCCAGCATGCCACGTCGCTCCAGCGCCGTCACCACTCGCCCCACGGACTCATCCAGCTTGGCCATCGCCCCTGCCGACAGAAGTAAATATCAGAGGTGGAAGATCATCCACGTTCAGGAAGTGATCCACCTTTCACATTGTAGCGTTCAACAGTCGGCTTACCAACTCTTGACCTTGAAAAGATTGAGCTTTCTTATTACATGATTCTAAAATTCTCCTCTATGTGTGAAAGCACTTCTTTATGTTTTAGATGTTGTTGTAGAGAAACTCCGTCTGGGTTGCCATACGTGGTTTTTGGTTACCGTTTTATGTGCATGGTGAAGCAAAATTCAGGCACTCGGACGCCACAGCGCAGTTATTTGCATACTCACACTAAGAAAATCATCGTCAAAGAAAGGCAATTCGCTTACATTGGGATCACGTGTGTTGTGTGATAATTATTCATTCACAAAATCTCAGCCGTGCTGCTCAAGTAGAGCGATGAAAACCAAAGACTAATTTCAGTCTGCCCAATAAAACTGTAGTATACCTTTTTCTCAAAGAATACCTGACCTCTCAGTATTTTGAACACTGAATATAATAATTTATTGATCATACATGTGAGAAATATTCATGAAGAGTAACAATCAATAAAAACTAATTGCCTGTCATTTGTCAGAAAGGACTGCAAAACCTTTCACTGTGGGGACTCATAAACTGGGTCACATGTATTTGATAGCGTGAAACAGTGAATATAAACTAAGTGATCTGCGTAGCTGCAGGGGAACTACCTAGGATAAAAAGTTTAAAGATAATAAAGGAGAGGCCTATAGTCAGTATTTATTTATACTCTGCTGACTAGGTATAGCAGAAGAAAACGTAACAGTGCTTATATTGCACGTGAAAGCGTGGTCGTGTGCAGTGCATGGAGGACAATTTAGTAAACATTTAAGGCAAAATACTCCTTTAAGAGTGGAATAATACTAAAGAATTGTACTCTTCTCTGCGTTAGTATTAATAATACTGAACGAGTTATTTGTAAGACGTGCCGCTAATGTCGTTTAACGATAGGCACTTAGATATCATATCACGCTGCCTAGCAAAAGGATTACACCAACACCCAGAATCAAAATCCTGAACTCGTGCAATGAGATGCAGAAATATATTATATGCAGTAATCGTCCGAATCATACGGACTAGAAAATTAATAAAGGTATACACAATACACAATGACGAACTCGACCAATCCGACGTAGAAATCCATCCGATGAAGAAGTCGGCTGTATCAAGCAATCTAGAAAATAAATAAAAAAATATATGCCTACACACAGAATAGAAATATCGAACTCGAGCATTCTGACGCAGGAATCGATGATATAATACAGTATAAAAATCTGGAAATACGAAGACATTCATCTGGAATATAACTCGACCGTTGAACACGCGAGAAATCTACCCCACACCCCAATCGGTATGATCATGTAGTCTAGAAACTAAATAAAAATTATGCTTATACCTGGAATCGAATTCTCGAACTCTAGCACAATGATCGAGAAATCCACCCCACGCACCTAATATGCATGTCATGCACTCAAGAACATTATGAAAAGTATTCACCTATACCCGCAAAAGAAACCAGGAACTCGGCGAATTCAGACTCAGAAAGCTACCCCTTACCCTAAATACCCATATCATAAAGTTTAGAAAATAAAGAAAACAATACACTTTCAACGAGAATCGTAATCCAGAAATTGAATATTCTGACACAAATCGCACATAGCTATCAGACACACTAATCGGCCGTATTATACCATCTAGAAAGACGGAAAAACTACAACTGCACGCAGAATCGAATTCTCTAAACCCAAGGTCCTGATACGGTAACTTATCCTACCGCATGAACTAACAGGCCATATCGTGCAGTAAAGGACATTACGAAAAATGTACACCTACACACACAAAAGAAACGTTTTTCTCGACAGTTCAGACGCAAAGATCTACCCAGGCACAAATCTAACATGTCACCGAGCTTCGAAAGTAAAGAAAATGAAGAAAATAGTCACCCGGATACGAAATCCCTAAATGGAGCATTCAGACACATAAATCTACCCCATGCAGTAACCGCAGTCAAGTACGCTCCAGGAAATTGAAATGAAAACACCGTGAATTCATTATCCCAGGAAGGGGAAACTTTATTGACACATTCCTGGGGTCAGATACATCACATGATCACACTGACAGAACCACAGGCACATAGACACAGGCAACAGAGCATGCACAATGTCGGCACTAGTACAGTGCATATCCACCTTTCCCAGCAGTGCAGACTGCTATTCTCCCATGGAGACGATCATAGAGATGCTGGATATAGTCCTGTGGAACGGCTTGCCATGCCATTTCCACCTGGCGCCTAAGTTGGACCAGCGTTCGTGCTGGACGTGCAGACCGCGTGAGACGACGCTTCATCCATTCCCATACATGCTCAATGGGGGACAGATCCGGAGATCTTGCTGGCCAGGGTAGTTAACATACACCTTCTAGAGCACGTTGGGAGGCATGGGATACATGCGGGCGTGCATTGTCCTGTTGGAACAGCAAGTTCCCTTGCCGGTCTAGGAATGGTAGAACGATGGGTTCGATGACGGTTTGGATGTACCGTGCACTATTCAGTGTCCCCTCGACGATCACTAGAGGTGTACGGCCAGTGTAGGAGATCGCTCCCCACACCATGATGCCGGGTGTTGGCCCTCTGTGCCTCGGTCGTATGCAGTCCTCATTGTGGCGCTCAACTGCACGGCGCCAAACACGCATACGACCATCATTGGCACCAAGGCAGAAGCGACTCTCATCGCTGAAGTCTCCATTCGTCCCTCCATTAACGCCTGTCGCGACACCACTGGAGGCGGGCTGTACGATGTTGGGGCGTGAGCGGATGACGGCCTAACGGTGTGCGGGACCGTAGCCCAGCTTCATGGAGACGGTTGCGAATGGTCCTCGCCGATACCCCAGGAGCAACAGTGTCCCTAATTTGCTGAGAAGTGGCGGTGCGGTTCCCTACGGCACTGCATAGGATCCTACGGTCTTGGCGTTCATCCGTGCGTCGCTGCGGTCCGGTCCCAGGTCGACGGGCACGTGCACCTTCCGCCGACCACTGGCGACAACATCGATGTACTGTGGAGACCTCACGCCCCACGTGTGGAGCAATTCGGCGGTACGTCCATCCGGCCTCCCGCATGCCCACTATACGCTCTCGCTCAAAGTCCGTCACCTGCACATACGGTTCACGTCCACGCTGTCGCGGCATGCTACCAGTGTTAAAGACTGCGATGGAGCTCCGTATGCCACGGCAAACTGGCTGACACTGACGGCGGCGGTGCACAAATGCTGCGCAGCTAGCGCCATTCGACGGCCAACACCGCGGTTCCTGGTGTGTCCGCTGTGCCGTGCGTGTGATAATTGCTTGTACAGCCCTCTCGCAGTGTCCGGAGCAAGTATGGTGGGTCTGACACACCGGTGTCAATGTGTTCTTTTTTCCATTTCCAGGAGTGTATATCAATAAAAAATAATATTTCCAACCGAAAACGAAATCTCAAACTCGTGAATTTGGACTCACAAATCCACGTCACACTCTGGTCTCCTATATCATGTAGTTTAGAAAACTAAGTAAAGAATGCAGCTCTTCATGAAATCAAAATCTTGAACTAGAGCGTTCAGACGCGTCAGTTGACTCCCAGCATTAACTGCCCGTACGTATCGTGGAATCAAGCGTATAAACTAAAAATCCTACACCCTCAATAGAAATCCCAGAGGTGAGCATTCAGACGCAAAACTTATCTTACACTAGAATAGACTGTACCATGCGAACTAGAAAAGAAATAAACGCTCTACCTTCAGCAAGAATTGAATTCTCGAACTCCAGAAATCTAACGTGGAAATTTCACCCACTATCTAATCGGCCATATGACAAAGCCGGGAGAAGAGAGAATATATAACACCTACGTCCGGACGAAAAAGCTCGAAGTAGAGTACTCAGGCGCAGAAATCTACATAACATTGGACATATTCCGTACTCTAAAACTTGAAGAAACTATTCGCCTACCTTGGGAATCTAAATTCGAACCAGAACGTTCTGATTCCGAAATCGATGCAGTGCACCAGCTGGCCACGCTACACAGTGTGGAAAATAAAGAAAAATATACCCCTGCCCCCGCAATGAAAATGTCGAACTCAAGCATTTGACTCCGAAATCTACTCCCCGCACTAATCAGCTATATCAGGTCATATAGAAAATAAAGAATAAGTGCATGTAACCCGCAAACGAAATCTCAAGCATTCAGCCAGAGAAATTTACGCCAAGCACTAATTAGTCATGTTATGCAATTTAAAAACCATATATCCTATACATAATTGGTGCCTTTCCAACCAGTTGAAAATGTCTCTGTGTCCTAGTATAACTGTTTGTTGATTGGATGACAGGAATGAGAAGATGGGATATCCGACGCTTATTGCCAGGAATAGGTGTTCAGGACACGCAGTAAGGCAACTCCGCTAGTACGGCCTGCAATAACTTGGAAACCCAGTAGGTAACAGGCTCTGACCCTCCTCGAGGTTCATGTTGGACGCTTGCTCTGGTTCCTCGATGCATTCTCTGTTTTTTTTTTTTTCTTTTGGTGAAAGTGGCTGCGTAGCTACTATTATGGCCTGCTTAACTTATATGCTCTCGACACATACACTCTAAGACAAAAAAGACGTTCTACAAAGAAATTATCTGAATGGAACGGAAATCGGTTAATACGATGTACATGTACAGACAAACAAACGATTATAATTTCAGGAAAACTGGATGATTAGCTCAAGAGGAAGAGCTTCACACATTGAGCAACTCAATGACGCGGTGGCCCTTACGGCCCATTTGCAAGCAGTTGCTTGGCTTGGCCTTTACTGACAGAGTTGTTGGATGTTCTCCTGAGGGGTATCATGCCAAATTCTGTTCAATTGGAGGGATAGGTCGTCAAATTACGGCGATGATTAGAGGGCACTGCCCACAATTCTCCAAACGTTCTCAATTGCGGAGAGATCTGACGACCTTACCAGTCAAGCACAAAGGCAAGCGGTAGAGACTGCTGGCCGGTCCGTAGGGTAGGCTATAGTCAGGTTTATGTTCCACCGCTGTCTGGGACATCTTCAGACATGTCTTCGGCCTGCACTCTCATTGACTGGAGTAGAAATGTCTTCAGGGATGAGTGCGCTTCCACCGATGACCAGGGATGACGTGTCTGGAGACGCTGGATGTTGCCCGCCGTGCGGCCCGATAACCAGGAGTGATAATTTGGAAGGCCATTTCATTTCGTAGTAGGGTCACTTTGGTTGTTATCCGCTTCACCCTTACAGCACAGTGGTACGCCGACGATATCTTACACCCCTTTTTGTTGGCCTTCAAGGTAAGCCGTACTGGACTTATATTTTAGCAAGGTAATGCCAGGCTGCACATGTCGAGAATCCGTTCTGTTTGTCTTCAGGCTGCTAAACCCTATCTAGCCCAACAAGGTCACCTGAACTCTTCCCAGTTGAGAACAACTGGAGGATTATGGTCAGGACCATCCGACCATCTTGGGATTTTGGTTATCTAACGCACCAATTGGACAGAATTGGGCACGATACCCTCCTAGGGGACATCCAACTACTTCATCAATGCAATTATGGGACGAATAACTGCTTGCTTAAGGGCCAGAGGTGGATCAATGTGTTATTGACCTGCTCACATTGTGAAACTCTTTCTCTTACATAAATCATACACCATTCTGAAACTGTAATAATGTGTTTGTCCGTACATGTACATTATACGTACCAGTTTCGGTCTCATTTTGACAATTACTTCCTCGCGCGTCTTTTTTCCTGCGTGTAAGTGTGCTCTCATGATATGTCGCCACTATTTTAATGTGTTGACAGCAGTGCATGTGTAACGCTCATACTCCATAATACATATACAGGGAGTCTCAGGAGGAAGACTAAATATTTTAGGAAGTGGTAGTATACACCAATTCTGAGGCAACACTCTACATAACGTAGTTTCAGAGGTGGAGCTCGTTACACAGAGAATTTTCATTTTGCGTGTTAGTACCTCGAGTTTACTTGTCTGGCTTCAGTTTTGTTTGGAAGTTCAAATGCTGGAGTCGAGCTTTGGGTTGACGTAACTGAAATTTTAATCAGCGATTATGATTTGCTTGGCCAGTTATACTGTATTATACATGTATATCGTGTTTATCTACAATTGCTGAATATGGCGATATATTTTTCTTGTATTTTGTGTTAGAAACGTTGTTGCTGTTTGCAGAGAATACTATAGACGATGTACTAACCTCAAAGAAGCAGCTTCCAGGCTGTTTAATCCTGGAATGGTAAGCCCGCTTTTCTATTTTTATTTTTTTAAGTCAGCCGGCCGCGGTGGTCTAGCGGTTCTAGGCGCTCAGTCCGGAACCGCGCGACTGCTACGGTCGCAGGTTCGAATCCTGCCTCGGGCATGGATGTGTGTGATGTCCTTATGTTAGTTAGGTTTAAGTTGTTTTAAGTTCTAGGATGTTAACTCCCATAGTGCTCAAAGCCATTTTTTTTAAGTCATCAGTCTTCTCACTGGTTTGATGTGGCCTGCAACGAATTCATCTCCTGTGCCAACATCTTCATTCAGAGCACTTGAAACCTAGAGTGCGATTTTCACTCTGCAGCGGAGTGTGCGCTGATATGAAACTTCCTGGCAGAATAAAACTGTGTGCCCCACCGAGACTCGAACTCGGGATCTTTGCCTTTCGCGGGCAAGTGCTCTACCATCTGAGCTACTGAAGCACGACTCACGCCCGCTCCTCACAGCTTTACGTCTGCGAGTATCTCGTCTCCTAGCTTCCAAACTTTACAGAAGCTCTTCTGCGAACCTTGTAGAACTAGCACTCGTGAAAGAAAGGATACTGATGAAACGTGGCTTAGCCACAGCCTGGGGCGAAGGTCCCGAGTTCGAGTCTCGGTTGGGCACACAGTTTTAATCTGCCTGGAAGTTTCACTTGAAACCTACTTTTTTAGTTACTTGCAGGATGTATTCCAAGCCTCCGTCATTCTCTACCACTTTTGCCATCTACAGCTCCCTCCAGTATCATGGAAATTATCCCCTGATGTCTTAACAGATGTCTTATCTTCCTTTCTCTTCTTCTTTCAGTGTTCTGCATATATTCCTCTCTTCAAATGTTCTGCGGAGAGCCTTCTGACCCTTTAGCTTATGAGTCCACCTAATTTTCAACACTCTTATAGATCACCAAATTTCAAATGTTTCTGATTGCTTCTATTCCTGTTTCCCCATAATCCATGTCTCACTAGCATACAATGCTCGACTTCAGACGTACATTCTCAGCAATTTCTTCCTCAATTTAAGGTCTACGTTTGATGCTACCAGACTTCTCTTGGCAAGGAAAGTCGTTTTTCTGGTGCTAGTGTTCTTTTTAAATTCTTCTGGGTTAGTTTGCTGCCTAGGTAGCAGAATTCCTTAATTTGATCCCCTTCGTGACTAACAATACTGATATTAAGTTTCTTCCTTTCCTCGTCTCTGCTTCTTCTCATTACTGTCTTTCTTCGATTTACTCTCAGTCCATATTTTTCACTCATTAGACTGTTTATTCCATTTAGTTATTCTGACATTTCACTTATGGTAATAATGTCATTAGTGAATCTTATCATTCATATCATTTCACTTTGAATTTTGCTTCCCCTCTTGAATCTTTCTTTTATTTCCAACATTGATTCTTCAATGTGTAGG
This sequence comes from Schistocerca gregaria, assembly GCF_023897955.1. Classification (NCBI taxonomy): domain Eukaryota; kingdom Metazoa; phylum Arthropoda; class Insecta; order Orthoptera; family Acrididae; genus Schistocerca; species Schistocerca gregaria. The sequence goes on from NC_064922.1 coordinate 131,581,274, forward strand.
AGCAACAGTAGGGACGAAAGAATACATCCCTGTCTGACACCCTTTATAGAACGAACATTTTGTTCTTGGTCTTCCACTGTCATTGTTCCCTACTGGTTCTTGTACATATTGTATGTTACCCCTCTGTCCTTATACTATACCTCTATTTTTTTCAAAATTTCGAACGTCATGCACCACTGTACATTGTCAAACGCTTCTTCTAGGTCCACAAATACTATTAACGTGTCTTAATCTTTCTTTAGCCTTGCTTTCATTATCAACCGCAACGTCTGAAGTGCCTCTCTGGTCTTTACGTTTCCTAAAACCAAACTGATCGTTGCCTACACATTTTCTATGTTTTTTCCGCTCTTCTTTGTATTATTATTGTCTGCAACTTGGATGCATGAACTGTTTTGTTGTGATGATTCTTGCAGTTGTGGGCTCTTGCAATCTTTGGAATTGTGTGGATGATACTTTCCCGGAAGTTAGACGGTACATGGCCAGATTTACGAATTGTATACATCAACGTGCATAGTCGTTTTGTTGCCACTGCCTCCAATGATTTTAGAAATTCCAGTGGAATATTATCTATCTTGTCTGCCTTATTTCACTTTTAGTCTTAAAAAACTGTTTAAAATTTTGATTGTAATACTGGAACTGCTATCTGTTACCTATGGACACCTGTTCCTTATTGAGTCAGTTCCTCAGCTAAATCCTGGCCATCATAGAGACCCTCTACGCACTCTTTCACCTATTCGTTCTCTCCTCGACCTTTAACAGTGCAATTCCCATTGCGTTCTTAATGATACCCCCCCTTGCCTTTAATTTCAGCGAAGATTGTTTTCATTTTTCTGTACTTTGAGACAATCTTCCCGACAACCATTTCGCTTTCGATATCTTCATATTTCCATGCAACCATATCGCCATAGCTTCCCTGCATTTCCTATTTCATTCTGAAGTGACTTACATTTCTGCATTCCTCAATTTCCCTGAACATTTCAGAAATTCCTTCTTTCATCAATCAACTGAAGAATTTCTTTTGTTATCTACGGTTCCCTCGCACTTACCTCCCTTGTATCCATGGCTTTCTTTCCAACTTCTTTGAATGTGCTTTTTAGAGATGTCCATTCCTCTTCAGCTGAACTGCATACTGAGCTATTCCTTTTCTCAGTATCTGTAGCCTCAGAGAACTTCCATCTTACCTCTTTGTTCCTTAGTACTTCCGTGTTATGCTTCTTTGGGCTGTGTTTCTTCCTCACCTCTTAAACCTCAGCCTCCTCTTCAGCACTACTAAACTCTGAGTCTACATCTGCTCCTCGATACTCCTTACAAACTAGTGCCTGATTTCGGAATCTCTGCCTGATCATGATGTAATTTAAGAGAAATCTTCTCGTATCTCCCGGCCTTTTGCAAGTGTGACTCCCCCTTTTGTGATACTTGAACAGAGTTTTCGTTACTACTAGCTGAAATTTATTGCAGAACTCATTTAATGTCCTGATCTTGTATTTTTATTACCAAGCCCACATTCTCCTACAAATCTCTCCTCTAATGATACAACTGCATTCCAATCCCTCATGACTATTTGCAACAGAAAATCTATAATGAGAGTAGGATTTATTATGGGCAGAAAGGCTAAGCAGAAAGTGAGTTACGGTGAACAATTCAGTGGCAGGTCTTTTCTCATCAGAATCGACAGCAAACCGATACCGACTACCCCACTTTACCTGTACTAAATACTAACGATATATAAAGAGTACATTTAAATCTATATTTACGACACATTATAATTGTAACCTTATTATTGGTTTGAAGCCTTTGACGCATGCGTGCGTATTTAACCACACCAGTTTTGAAACATTGCACGACAGAGGTACCTATGTTTACATTGTCATTTGTAAATGAGATCCATATATTGTGCAAATTGTCATTTAGATATAATAAACTTAGCAATAGAACTTGCAGTTTGTGTACATAGAGAAGGGGCAGTACATACACACGTTTTGTAACGCTCGCTATATATTGGCCTATTACAAACAGCGCAGTAAACTGTTGTCACACATTTCTTAGGCTAGTGGCAGAATATCCTTGGGCCATGTAGCGGAAGAAGTCCTTGCTGTTCTTGCACGTTTGTCTGTAATACTCTTTTTGTTACAGTCTATAGCTCCTTGCCCAGGCTTGACATACTGTCTCGTTTCATGAGAGAGGGACGTGTAAATTGTTGATGCTAATTTAACCTCTAAAACACCCGAGCAGGTTATACAATCTCTAAGAATCGTTGTTACTGATGATGCGCTTTCATCATGTAGATACATTTTCTACAGACACTGGGCGTACGTACATGTGGCGCTATGGACTTGTCTTTAGACTCCGTTTCTGCCACTCCAACGATTAGCAGTGTCCGTTCCCACTTCCTCACAGCATTCCTGAAGCACCTATTGGGACTCGGAGATACAGTGCGGAGGTTATGGAACTACACTCCTGGAAATGGAAAAAAGAACACATTGACACCGGTGTGTCAGACCCACCATACTTGCTCCGGACACTGCGAGAGGGCTGTACAAGCAATGATCACACGCACGGCACAGCGGACACACCATGAACCGCGGTGTTGGCCGTTAAATGGCGCTAGATGCGCAGCATTTGTGCACCGCCGCCGTCAGTGTCAGCCAGTTTGCCGTGGCATACGGAGCTCCATCGCAGTCTTTAACACTGGTAGCATGCCGCGACAGCGTGGACGTGAACCGTATGTGCAGTTGACGGAATTTGAGCGAGGGCGTATAGTGGGCATGCGGGAGGCCGGGTGGACGTACCGCCGAATTGCTCAACACGTGGGGCGTGAGGTCTCCACAGTACATCGATGTTGTCGCCAGTGGTCGGCGGAAGGTGCACGTGCCCGTCGACCTGGGACCGGACCGCAGCGACGCACGGATGCACGCCAAGACCGTAGGATCCTACGCAGTGCCGTAGGGGTCCGCACCGCCACTTCCCAGCAAATTAGGGACACTGTTGCTCCTGGAGTATCGGCGAGGACCATTCGCAACCGTCTCCATGAAGCTGGGCTAAGGTCCCGCACACCGTTAGGCCGTCTTCCGCTCACGCCCCAACATCGTGCAGCCCGCCTCCAGTGGTGTCGCGTCAGGCGTGAATGGAGGGACGAATGGAGGCGTGTCGTCTTCTGCGATGAGAGTCGCTTCTGCCTTGGTGCCAATGATGGTCGTATGCGTGTTTGGCGCCGTGCAGGTGAGCGCCACAATCAGGACTGCATACGACCGAGGCACACAGGGCCAACACCCGGCATCATGGTGTGGGGAGCGACCTCCTACACTGGCCGTACACCTCTGGTGATCGTCGAGGGGACACTGAATAATGCACGGTACATCCAAACCGTCATCGAACCCATGTTCTACCATTCCTAGACTGGCAATGGAACTTGCTGTTCCAACAGTACAACGCACGTTCGCATGTATCCCGTGCCACCCAACGTGCTCTAGAAGGTGTAAGTCAACTACCCTGGCCAGCAAGATCTCCGGATCTGTCCCCCATTGAGCATGTATGGGACTGGATGAAGCGTCGTCTCACGCGGTCTGCACGTCCAGCACGAACGCTGGTCCAAATGAGGCGCCAGGTGGAAATGGCATGGCAAGCCGTTCCACAGGACTACATCCAGCATCTCTACGATCGTCTCCATGGGAGAATAGCAGCCTGCGTTGCTACGAAAGGTGGATATACACTGTACTAGTGCCGACATTGTGCATGCTCTGTTGCCTGTGTCTATGTGCCTGTGGTTCTGTCAGTGTGATCATGTGATGTATCTGACCCCAGGAATGTGTCAATAAAGTTTCCCCTTCCTGGGACAATGAATTCACGGTGTTCTTATTTCAATTTCCAGGAGTGTATTACTTGTAACGTATGTACCTATTTCATATCATTATCTTTCTAGTGTTAATCATGTTTTCACCGAACTGAATGAGATTTGTGCATTTATAATACTTTACGATTATCGATTTCTTCCACTTGTTCCTCTCCCCTGAACGGGAAAGATGCTGATTTCCACTTGGACTGTTATATTTATTTACTTGTAAAATACAACTTGTAATATCACCATTTGGTAATTTTCATGCGAAACGTAAGGTTGTGCGTTACCAGATCTCAAAATTTTAAAATAGTGAGACAACGAGTACATGTCATCGTCAAGTAGTCCATCTGCAATGGGTGTATGAAGTACTGTGGAAATATTTTCCATAAATGTCAGCAAATCACCGTGGATAATAACAGTATAGTTACCATTGATAAAGACAGTCTTTGTAATTATGTGTTTGTTGAATTTATATCTTTCTTTTAAGTGGCGCACACCGTGGTTCAGGTCGAAAACAATCAATTTTGGGTTTTCATCATATTTCGATAGATTAAGGTTTTATTTAAGTATTCTGAAAAGGATTTTGCTGAAAAAATTTTTTTGTTGACCAATTAAAGAGCATATTACTACCACGTGTGTTGATGTGGCATTCCCACCTTTCTCTCACCCACATTTCTGCATATATTTTACATCTTAATATCACCTACATTGCACGTTAGTGATTTTTTTTACCCCCGAGTTTGCTGGTTATCCTTGGAATGCAACGGTCTGTATTCTTTTATTTCGGCTGTTTGTAAACAACACGCTTTCAAACATGCGGTTAGTTTTATTCGAGTTTGATTGCGAGTAATTGTTATACTTACGTTTGCAGAGCTTGTTTATGTGTGTTTTGTTGTGTTTATTGAAGATGACGAAACATAAAGGCCTTTTCAAGAATCGACAATTTAGAGGAAACAAGTTTAGAAAGCTTTTTGTCCAAGAGGCTATGTCGCCTGGCAACGATGTTTCTAATTGTAATTCTTCATGCAACAATGAGGTGAACTCTAAGCTATATGTAGATGTCATTATGAGCAAAATAGAATGTGTAGGCCATGTTAAAAAATCGTTTGGGAAGAAGGTTGAGAAAACTAGCTGTTAATATGAGAGGAAAAAAATTAGAAGATGGAAAATTGTTGATCGGACAGGTCAGTTAACTAAAACTGAAAAAGGAAACCTGCAGGTATACTACGTGCAGGCAATTAGTAGACGTGAAGATAATGTGGGGCAATGAAGAGAGATGTTTGGGCCATATTCTTCCATAAGTCCTCTACTGATGATAAGCCATGTTCTGGATTGTGCCCATCAGCAGAAAATTCGTGGTGCAAATACAATAGGCCACAGGCAACTGGAGAATCTTATTCTCACCAGCATTCTCTTCCTGCTGCTGTTATTACAGCAATTAAACCTATTTTCAGAGACTTGGCTCATCCTGACTTTCTAAGGAAATGTCTGCATGCGGAGACACAGAAGCCAAATGAATGTTTCAACAGCATAATTTGGAATCGCCTTCCTAAAACTGTATTTGTACAGTGTAACTAGGGGTTCGTGATGCTGTTATTACATTGAGTTGTGGTAAAATGGGAAGGTTTTCGGTACTGAAAAAGCTGGGAATTAATCCTGGTGAAAATATGATCACTGGGCTGCTATACTCCGATAAAATAACGATAGCCGATGCAGACAGGTCTGCATCTAATATGACCAAGAAACCAAGACAAACATCCAAGAAGGAGAAAAAGAAGCTGGAACACCTGCTACCTATCATAGACGGGCCATCATATGCAGCAGCAGTTTCAATGAACTGTAAGTAAGAAATTTCAAAAGCTTTTTCTTTAAAGCCAATTTCCCTCAAACTAAAATTTTCAGTACATATGCCCCATTATAACAGAAACTATCATAGATAAATGAATGAAATTTTCAGAGACTTTGCATAACATAAAAAGCCACCTTTGGCACTACACTTATTAATATTCCCCCATTAGGGAGTTAAAAAAATATTTTCTGCAGAAAAAGTTAATACGTTTTGTTAATAAATTTAAAAAAGTATTTCTTAAAAACCATAAAATGGATATAGTAGATTTTAGTACAGTAGACTCTGTTAACATCATGTAACATACATTAAGAATATTAAGGTCCTGCATCATATAGTTTTTTTAGAAATTGGTCAAATACTTGCCTAAATTAACATGGGTTACATAGGCAGGGTGTGGTTCCCTTAAAATAGTGTCCACGTCACCCGCTGAGCAATCGACCAGTGTAACTAGACTGCAGAAGACCTGGGTCCAATGTGACTTTCCTGCAAAAGGCCGGGGTACAATTCTCGGGACTATCAAAAATTTTCCCCTGGAGACAATTTAGTAAGGCGAGTTAATGACTTGGATGGGCTGTGCATTCACCCCACAATGCGACGTTTGGCAGAGGATGTCAGAGCTGCCAGTCAAGAACGTGTCCCCAACACCGAATTGCGGAGTTCATCTCGACACTGCATGGTCGCTCGTATGGTCGCTGGAAGATGAGGCGTGGAAGGGAGATTTGGAAGGCGACAATGTTGCTCAAAACCGAGCTCACCTGCGTACACCCGTCGGTTCGGGTCTGAGATGTAGCTGAAGCGACTGACGTACTCTTGCGGAGCTTCCAGCAGCCTCGCTGGATTCCCGGCGTGCATCGCGAGGTGCGCCAGGTAGAGGAAGAGCGGCTTCCTGGCGTCGTGGTCCGCGATCAGCCGCTCGGCCTCCTCTGTGAAGACGTCGGTGGCGTAGCGCCCAGAGAGGTCCCACGCGGTGCTCATGTTGCGCCGCAGGTCGTACCCGTTGAGGTTCTACCAACAGGTGCACGGAGGTGTATGAATACAGAGTCGCGTGTCCCTTCTGAGATAGCTGGCGTCGGTCTTCAAGCATCTGCCAGTTCAGTTTCCTTAGAATATCCTTGACATTCTCCAATGAGCATACAAATCTGCTACCATTGGTGCTGCCCTTTTTGTACATGTTCAGTATTCCCAGATATTTCCAGAATGAGATTTCCACGCGGCAGCGGAGTGAGCGCTGATGTGGAACTTCCTAGCAGATTGTTGGTAGAGCACTTTCCCGCGAAAGGCACATGTCCCGAGTTCGAGTCTTGGTCAGCCACACAGTTTTAATCTTCCCGGAAGTTGCATATCAGCGCACACTCCGCCGCAGAGTGAAAATCTCATTCTAGAAACCTCCCCCAAGTTGTGACTAAGCCATATATTCGCAATATTGTTTCTTTCAGGAGTACTAGTTCTGTAAGGTTCTCAGGAGAGCTTCTGTAAAGTTTTGAAGGTAGGAGACGAGGTAATGGCAGAAGTGAGGGCAAGGCGAGAGTCGTGATTGGGTAGCTCTGTTGGTAGGGAACTTGCCCGCGAAAGGCAAAGGTCCAGACTTCGTCTTTCGGTCCGGCACACAGTTTCAATGTTCCAGGAAGGTCCTATTCCCAGATAGTACGATTTGATATGGTTCCCAGTCACATGAATAATATTCCAAAATATTTTTATTTATTTACCTAATATGATCTACGGACCATGCTTTCACACATACAGTACCTGTTACAGTACAGTTACCTTAGAAATAATAGTTTCAATATGACAACTAGTATTAAAATGATATCAATGTCAGAAGGGGCAATATGAATAACTTACACAGAAAAATGAACCAACAAAGTTAATTGTGGCATTACTTGTATTACTGCATCAGCTGCCATTCACAGTGTCATTAATAATTATAATAATGATAATAATAATTATGGCAATAGTTGTGTCATTAATAATAATAAGAATAGTGGCAGTTATAGTATGTATTTATAGGTATCCGAAAGACATGTGTTCTGATATAGCGGGTTCTAGGAAAAGGAAATTTAAGGAGACTACATCAGCTAAGAATACTGGGAAATGACATTGGAAAGGGGGATGTACAACGGTAACGAGTGTGTGCGGGGGTATTGTTATTGTTGCATTAGTAGATATCTCGTTACCAGTATCCTCAAGCTGGAGATATTTAGTTGTGTAATATAATCGAGGAGTGCGGTCCTGCTACCAAGAAAGTCGTCGACAAGATGGCTAAATGATGGAGAAGGACAGGAAGGTTTTTCCTCTGATGGGAATGAGTGTTTCTCCCATGTTATTCATATAAGAGCGTTAAGGTCGAGGAGTGTTATGACGGACAGTGTTCATTGATGACACAGTCGAGAAAAGATAGAGGGTACGTAAACCTCTGCGTTAGTCTTCTCGTAGCTAGGGTAGCTGGGCATAGGATGGTGAAATGCTATCAAAAGGTCGAAAATAACAGATATAACGAACATACGCGTTCAACACCAGTTATAGGCTACGTGAGCTTTTCTGAGCAAGGCCCTGCCTTGCTGTAATCAGTAAGGGAAAGTGTAACTGTTTGTGAAAGTTACTTCTTCCTGTTCGATGTTTTTTAGGGCATGGATAGATACTGATTGCTTCTTGCACGTTAAAGTGACATGATTAGACCTATTTAGATTTTCATCTATCATTCCTCCTAGACTTTTGCTACGGAGAGTATTTGATATTTGTCCCGTATAGGCTCAAAGATGGTAGAGATTCCCGATATTTCTGCTTGATGAGCCGAGAATGACAACAAGTACCGCTTAGCTTTTGAATGGATTGCATTGGTATTTAATCCTAAAGATAGCGCCCATTTTGTATTACCGACAGGTCTGTATCGCGATGCACGAGATCTGTCTTCAAGTTCATTGGTTACTTGGATACAACTGGAGGTCGTCACTGTACATGACGTACTTGCAATGGGGCAAGACTGACTTACGTATAGTGCAAAGGGTATAGGACTTAATACCGAACCCCGGGGGACGTCTGATAGTAATACCGAACCCTAGGAGACGCCTGATACTATCTGCCTTCATTGTGACTTTATAGTGCCGGAGTGACGTAGTGCTGGTGAGATGTCAGGCATGACCGAACCCTTTGCACTGAAATTGGCAACAGTTCATACGAGTGTTTTCTGAGCGCTCTACCTTGTAAACACATGACGTTTTCTCTGTATCCAGCCAATAAATATAAGTCTGCTACCTGCTGACCGCGAATGAACGTATGTTATCAATTTTTTGTCCTCCCAGCATATTAATGACGGGGGTCAGTGTCCAGCCCAGCCTGGATAGGTACAGAAGCGGTTTCCCACATCCTACCGGATGAACATTTGACTGTTACCCAAGTACTGCCTCAACTACACGATTCACGAACAATTAGTAAACTTCCACTCAATTACACATGAATAACGCTACACGCAGAGAGCTGGGATTTGTACATTCCGTCCTGAGCGGTGGGAAGGGGATGGGGCTTGGAGTGGGTTTCTTAATGCGTTGGTGACAGGAAGGGCATCCGTCTATCTCTTAAATTAATCATGAAAATTCCATCAACAACGTGTCGACACTGCGCCCGTGCTGGAGACGAAGGCACAAGGAAAGAAGGAGATGTATTTCCTTACCCCGGCTTGCAGGATGTAATCGTAGTAACCGACGAAGCCGTTCCAGTAGCCGAGGTGGGAGTCGAAGCCGCGGAACGTGGGCGTCAGCTCCTTCATGTGGTAGCCCAGGTGCCACTTGCCCACGGCCCTGGTGACGTAGCCCAGCTCCTTCAGGTACTGCGGCAGGATCTTGCCTTCGGGAAGGCCGCGTGGTTCCGCTGCGTATATCGGCACACCCTGCATACCTGCAAACACACAATATTTAGTCCAGTCTCTAAGCGGGGCACAAAGTACTGATGTTTAAAATTTAGCAGTTATAGAGTCAGCAGTGATGAACGACATGAGGATGCAGAAGGCAATGGAACCACTGCATTAAAGACACCTAACGTGTATCCACAGGACATGTGGCCTGTAGTTGAAGAAGTGTCATGATGATCTCTCCATTGGCAAAAGATTCCGGAATAGTCCCCCATTCTGATCTACGGGAGGGGACTGCCAAGAGGGCGGTTATCATGAGAAAAAGATTGAATAATCAAAGAAAGGATAATGTTCTACGAGTCGGGGAGTAGAATGTCAGAAGCTTGAACGTGGTAGGGAAACTAGAAAATCTGAAAAGGGAAATGCAAAGGCTCAATCTAGATATAGTAGGGGTCAGTGAAGTGAAGTGGAAGGAAGACAAGGATTTCTGGTCAGATGAGTATCGGGTAATATCAACAGCAGGAGAAAATGGTATAACAGGTGTAGGATTCGTTATGAATAGGAAGGTAGGGCAGAGGGTGTGTTACTGTGAACAGTTCAGTGACCGGGTTGTTCTAATCAGAATCGACAGCAGACCAACACCGACAACGATAGTTCAGGTATACATGCCGACGTCGCAAGCTGAAGATGAACAGATAGAGAAAGTGTATGAGGATATTGAAAGGGTAATTCAGTATGTAAAGGGGGACGAAAATCTAATAGTCATGGGCTACTGGAATGCAGTTGTAGGGGAAGGAGTAGAAGAAAAGGTTACAGGAGAATATGGGCTTGGGGCAAGGAATGAAAGAGGAGAAAGACTAATTGAGTTCTGTAACAAGTTTCAGCTAGTAATAGCGAATACCCTGTTCAAGAATCACAAGAGGAGGAGGTATACTTGGAAAAGGACGGGAGATACGGGAAGATTTCAATTAGATTACATCATGGTCAGACAGAGATTCCGAAATCAGATACTGGATTGTAAGTCGTACCCAGGAGCAGATATAGACTCAAATCACAATATAGTAGTGACGAAGAGTAGGCTGAAGTCCAAGACATTAGTAAGGAAGAATCAATACGCAAAGAAGTGGGATACGGAAGTTCTAAGGAATGACGAGATACGTTTGAAGTTCTCTAACGCTATAGATACAGCAATAAGGAATAGCGCAGTAGGCAACACAGTTGAAGAGGAATGGACGTCTCTAAAAAGGGCCATCACAGAAGTTGGGAAGGAAAACATAGGTACAAAGAAGGTAGCTGCGAAGAAACAATGGGTAACACAACAAATACTTCAGTTGATTGATGAAAGGGGGAAGTACAAACATGTTCCGGGAAAATCAGGAATATAGAAATACAAGTCGCTGAGGAATGAAATAAATAGGAAGTACAGGGGAGCTACGACGAAATGGCTGCAGGAAAAATGTGAAGACTTCGAAAAAGATATGATTATTGGAAGGACGTAGGTTGCAAGTGCTACTCTGAGATGAAGAGGTTAGCACAGGAAAGGAATTCGTGGCGGGCCGCATCAAACCAGTCAGTAGACTGATGACAAAAAAAAAAATAAAGAAGAAAAGAATGAACTACTAGAACCGGCTGTTTCTAAGGCCAGCTTCGAGCTTGGTTTGGTATTATATATTTCAACGCGCACGTCGCGAAAAGTGGTGTCAAATCGAAACACTTGCACTCGGCGACCGGTCTACCCGACGGGAGGCCCTAGTCATACGACATTTATTTATTTATTATGTAGTTAACTCAATTTTTCGATTCGATCAATTAGAAATGATCAGTGAAAGCCTGCAAATGTAAAAATAATGGGTTTATTTAATGATAATTTTACTGCTACAAGTTACGACTTTCTTTTCATTTATGGTGTCGGTTCAGGACACTAGGATAAAATGATGCGTTTAATTGAGTGACTTGAGTTACCATTAACGAGCTTTAGACAATTATTAAATCACAACTTCAAAAATGGTACAAATGGCTCTGAGCATTACGGGACTTAACTGCTGTGGTCATCAGTCCCCTAGAACTTAGAACTACTTAAACCTAACTAAACTAAGGACATCACACACATGCATGCACGAGGCAGAATTCGAACCTGCGACCGTAGCGGTCGCGCGTTTCCTGACTGTAGTGCCTAGAACCACTCTGACCGGCCACAACTTCCTTTGACAATGAAACGTCGTTGTTTCCGGTTTGAATCCTAGGGAGTGTTACTCAAAACCTGGTTCCTACTAACATCCATCAGGTTTGATTACAATGTGGACTAGTAAACAGCCAATCCTCATCAGCATATGTACTTTAGATCATAGTTAACCACCGAAGGCTTCACCTCAAACACTGTAGGGTTATCACGAGACACAATATGCATCCACTTCAGTTTACATATATTTTAATAATGACTGATGGTCAAAAGTTAGTTGCATGAAACGTGCAAGGTCGCCTGCGGCATGTAGACTGACCAGTACATCAAAATACCTTACACCAATTTCTGTGGAAACAGAGGTGTCAGACTGATGGAAAGATCGCAGCGTTATTCCATGACTCTAATAAACATAGGATAAACACGTATCGGAAGCTTTAGTCATCAATAATACACTATTGGCCATTAAAATTGCTACACCAAGATGAAATGCAGATGATAAACAAAATATTGGACAAATATATTATACTAGAACTGACATGTGATTGCATTTTCACTCAATTTGGGTGCACAGATCCTGAGAAATCAGTACCCAGAACAACCACCTCACGCCGTAACAACGACCTTGATCCGCCTGGGCATTGAGTCAAACAGAGCTTGGATGGCATGTACAGGTACAGCTGTCCATGCAGCTTCAACACGATACCACAGTTCATCAAGAGTAGTGACTGATGTATTGTGTAGAGCCAGTTGCTCGGCCACCATTGACCACACGTTTTGAGTTGGTAAGAGAACTGGAGAATACGCTGGCCAGGGCAGCAGTCGACCATTTTCTGTATGCAGAGAGGCCCGTACAGGACCTGCAACATGCGGTCGTGCATTATGCTGCTGAAATGTAGGGTTTCGTAGGGATCGAATGAAGGGTAGAGCCACGGGTCGTAACACATCTGAAATGTAACGTCCACTGTTCAAAGTGCCGTCAATTCGAACAAGAGGTGACCGAGACGTGTAACCAATGGCACCCCATACCATCACGCCAGGTGATACGCCAGTATGGTGATGACGAATACACGCTTCCAATGTGCTTTCACTGCGATGTCGCCAAACACGGATGCGACCATCATGATGCTGTAAACAGAACCTGGATTCATTCGAAAAAATGACGTTTTGCTATTCCTGCCCCCTAGTTCGTCGTTGGGTACACCATCGCAGGTGCTCCTGTCTGTGATGCAGCGTCAAGGGTAACCGCAGCCATGTTCTCAGAGCTGATAGTCCATGCTGCTGCAACCGTCATCGAACTGTTGGTGCAGATGGTTGTTGTCTTGCAAACGTCCCCATCCGTTGACTCAGGGATCGAGACTTGGCTGCACTATCCGTTACAGCCCTGCGGATGAGATGCCTGTCATCTCAACTGTTAATGATACGATGCCGTTAGGATCAAGCACAGCGTTCCGTATTACCCTGCCGAAGCCACCGATTCCATATTCTGCTAACAGTCATTAGATCTCGACCAACGCGAGCACCAATATCGCGATACGATAAATCGCAACTGCGATAGGCTACAATCCGATCTTTATGAAAGTCAGAAACGTGATGGTACGCATTTCCCCTCCTTACACGAGGCATCCCAACAACTTTTTACCAGGCAACGGCGGTCAGAGCGCTGTTCCTGTATGAGAAATCGGTTGGAAACTATCCTCTTGTCAGCACGTTGTCGGTGTCGCCACCGGCGCCAACCTTGTGTGAATGCACTGAAAAGCTAATCATTATGATATCACAGCATCTTCCTCCTATCGATTAAATTTTGCGTCTGTAGCAGGTCATCTTCGTGATGTAGCAATTTTAATGCCCAGTATTGTATATTGTCCTTTACTATTCGCAATGTCTGCCAATGCTGCGGTAACTTTTTGATTCCGCTACTGCAGAAATCACGTGGGTTTGAGGAGAAGAGCTCGTCGAGTCATGTTCGAAGCGCATTTTCATCCGGAAACGAAGTTCCTTGAAGGCTGTTAGATAGAGTGCGGAAGAGGCAAAAATCCGACGTCGCAGGATCAGGTGAATAAGGTGGTTGCAGAATGACCTTCCAATCCAGCTACTTACAGATATTTTTCGTCAGCCTTACAGAATTGGGGCGGGGTTTACTGTGGACTAGCATCACTTCACGAAGTCTTCCTGGTCGTTTTTCTTGGACTGCGTTTGCAAGACGTCTCAATTGTTGACAGTAAATGTCACGAGTGATGGTTTCACCTCGGGGAAGCGCTTCGTAGTACAGTACACCGTACTGTTTCAGCAGATGAATAACATTATCTTATGTGGATGCGCACAGGTCTTTGTACAGGCAGTTGCTGCACAGTTTCTGCTCAACCATTCCTATCTGTTCCATAAGTTACCTTAAAGACATCATTCTAGTTACCAGTAACCATACAGTATAGAAATGGTCTGTATTTTTTACGAACGAATTGATGTCGAACAAGAAGAAACGCTCATGTGGCCACCCGCTGATTTTAGTGATTTTGGGCTAAGAGCATGCGGTACCCATACACTCGATTTTTGAAGCTTCCCCATTGTTTGTAAATTTCGAACAGTGGTGGAATTGTTACAGTTTATCACAGGTACTATTTATCGTGTATACTGACGTGGATGATTGTGGAGTAAAGAGTGCAAATGAACCTCATCAAATCCAGAAGGTCTTCCTGAACATGGAGAATCACTAACGTGATAACGATTCTCCTTACAACGAGAAAACCATTTTCTTGCTGTATTCCGTCTAATTGTATTACCCCTAGACAGGGCAAAAATGTTTGTGGCTGTCTTCGCTGCTATGGCCTGTGAGGACAACGTTACTGGAACATCATCTTATGGTACCTGCTCGAAGCAGTACACCTATAGGCAAATGTCAAACACATTTATGTGCGGTGCTCAGAGTCATGTAGCTCGTTCAGGAAGCGTCAACTGCGCACACTACACTGGCGGGTAACATATTCCCCTTGCGAAGTCAGTGCTTCGACCTTTAAAACACTGAGCTGCATCCACAGCCGACGCTCGCGCTCTGCAGTCAACAACATACTCGGAACACAGCGAAGTTCCTCTGTCCATCGCATGGAGCCGCGAGATATCACCGTTTGCTCCAAACACAGTCTCCACCCAGTGACTCAAAGAGTCATGACGGTGTTTGCCATGCTACCAGAAACGAAATCATGCTTGTCTGGGCAAACTTGTTTTTCGAATACGAATTTCGGGAAATGATTCCCATTTTCAGATCCGTTTTCAGTGTTATTTGCTATTTAATTGTGATGTTTTCTGTGTAAGAGGTTCTTTATTGTTTCTTTCTTCATTATCGCAATTCTATAACTGTTCATCGAACTTTATACAAATTTGGAAAAAAAAATTTCTGCTTATAATTTCCTTGATACCGATTTCTGTAGAAGCTTACACATATTAAAGATCACGCAAAATTTTCTGTACACAGCACATATTAAATATAGGACAAACACATAAACAAACTGTTACAAAGATGTTTTCGCATGTAGTTTGCAAGGATAACACTATAGGTCGTTGACAGACTGTAATATCCTTTAATATGGTGCATATATATCTTAATAATATGCACCATTATTTGCTTGTACATTCAATGGCACTTATTTCTGCGCGTCATTATTTTAATTTAAATGTATCTTCAATGCATCTAAGGACTTTACTGATTCACTTTCGACTTTTTCATTTATTAATTTTTCTTTTTATATTTTAGATTATATTGAAGTGTGAATATATCTCCAGTTCTTCTTATAGCTCCATTTTTAGTCTTTATTTAGTCGGTGGAGTACTTAGATATTTTTCCCTACTTTCCCAAACGTATCTCTTGCATTGTGTAAATGTGTGTCTGTCGCTAACGTGTATCTGTTGCGTCTGTAGATTTTAATGTGCTCTGTATACCAGTTGTTGAAATCTCAACGTGTTTGTCCTAGGTAGAACATGTTGCACTTCTGCCGTGTTATTTCTTATC
This sequence comes from Schistocerca gregaria, assembly GCF_023897955.1. Taxonomy (NCBI): domain Eukaryota; kingdom Metazoa; phylum Arthropoda; class Insecta; order Orthoptera; family Acrididae; genus Schistocerca; species Schistocerca gregaria. Next base: position 131,596,984 of record NC_064922.1, read on the forward strand.
TATCATAATTATGCTTATTGCTATGTGTTTTTGTTCTACTTCATTAGATGTAGATAACACAATTTTTACTTCGTGGTTTTCTAAAATATCTGCAATCTTCTGTGATATGTTGCCAATGTATGGAAGTCTTGATATGATTTTATTTTTGACTTTTTTATCTTTATTGAGGTTTGTGTCTAGGAGTTTTTTCACTTTGTTTAATGCTGCGTAAACCATAGAAGCAGTACAGTCATTGACAACTGCAATCCGTATCTCTATTTCTATTTCTTGTTGAGTATTATCTTGGTGCAAAGGTACTTCAGTTGCCCTTTTTAGCATTGATACGTATGCTGCTTGCTTATGTATGGTTGACGTACGTGATGTTGCATGGACTGTGGTGTTTGTCACTATTTTTTACCCTTACATTATAAGGTGCTTGTGTTGTTCTGTCTCATGATATTTACGACCAGGTAACTGACGCTTTTGTGTTGTTCATGTTCCACTGTAAATATATCTTTCTGCTGTAGGCTAATGAAGTAATTTGGAACGTCTACTATGTTTTTGGCATTAACTTTTATTAGCAGTGGTTGATGATTATGTCAGCTGTGATACCAGATAAACCTGTTCCCAGTACTAAGTCATGTGAGTAGTTTTAAACAATGCCATTAAATGTTAACTGTTATGACTTAGAGTTTGTTGGAGAAATTCCATGAATTCAATAACCTCTCTGTATGCAAGTTTTTTGTTTCACAAATTAATTTTGGATTAATTTTACATCTTTTTGTAGGTGTGTTTGAATAAATGCTGGAAATGTTGTAGGATTAAAATTAAGCGTCTTGAGGCAGTTATGTGGCTTTTAGTTCTTCAGATAGCATTATAGATTTTTTTTGGGAAAATATTTCTCCATAAGCACAATATTTAATCAGTATTGAAAGTTTTGCCACAGGTTGCTGGACTGTATATAGAGTTTCCCATACAACACCTTTGATTTCCTTCTTTTTGTATTTTTGCTATGTTGTTAAATGTTCATGCATAAGATCAAATTGTTTTCTGTTTCTGACAAGAGGAAATGTGTGTTCCTCAGATATTCCTTTATTTTACTTTGAAACTGATTTTCGGGTCTTTAAGCTTGTGCTGAATGTTGTTAGCATCAAATAATTCATTTGTTTTGCTATCAACTCCTTTTAGTTCGTTATGCATAATGTATTGACTTCGTCCGCCTTTGTAACTACTGTGTATTATGTTTGCTTTCCAGGTTATTACTTATGAAATTTGATGTGTTTTTGTCAGATTGTAAGACGTTTGTGTCATTTACTGTATATATTTAGACCTAAACTTTTCCTTTTTTCATTTATTTTTCAATAAGTTTGTTAATTTTGTTACATATTCTACTTTTGTATTGGAATTTACTTTTGTGGTATCAGATGCAGTTTTAGTTACGGTATTGTTGCATGTTCCATGGATCATTTTGTATGATAGATCATAATGAAGGGAATGAGTCATTTTACATTCACAGCACAAATTAGTTTGTGCATACAATCACATTCTGAACTTCTCTATTTTTACTTTTTATTAGAAAATGAAACAGTTATACAAATAATAGTAATTAGTACCTATCGCTGTTTACACATTACAGTAGCAGACGTTCATCCGTGGAATGGATGGAGTCGTTAAGGAGAAATTTTCTCAGTTTTGTTTTCAAATTTTACTGTGCTGTCTATCAGACACTTTATAAGACTGGGAAATGCACCATTGTTACTTTTGAATTGTAGTGTATTATTTACAACAAACTACGTGAGGGACTAAATATTATGTTACTACAGCATGTTGTGTGGCATGAAGACTTTCTTTCTTAAAAATGATGTACTCCAGAACTTTATTCCTTATGAGATTACTGAATAAAAATACACAAAATAGGTCAACTTACTGACTTGCGTCTCCCCAAGATGTCTAATCATTTTAAGCCTAAATGTGACTCAACTAAGCTGTCTTAGAAATTTTCTAGTTTAAATTCTCATCAACATGGACTCCTAATATTTTTGATGTTTATCGACCAAGAAATGATAATTAAATCAAGGCCCTAAGTTGCCGACAGGCGCTGATATATATCAATGGTGACAGTTGAAAATGAGTGCCCCGAACATGACAGACGCTCTATCCATCTGAACCACCGAGGGTACAGAGGATTGTGTGACTGCAGTGATTTACCCCTTGTACGCTCCCCGCGAGACCCACATTCCCAACTTAACGTCCACACACTACATTCGTAGTGCCCCTGCCCATTACACTCATTACTCGAGGCAGACAATTTTACCGAGTACTGTAAGAGTTGGAAAGAACGGATACAATCTTCATATAGATAAGGCTAACTGGCCTTTGAACTTGTTCTGTGCGGATGCACACGCATTGCCCGAACCCTTAGGGATTCAGTAACATTGTCTGCCGCGAATAATTAGTGTAATAGGCAGGAGCACTACGAACGTATTGTGTGGACTTTAAGTTGGGAATGTGGGTCTGACGGGGAGCGTACAAGGGACAAATACCTGCTATCGCACTTCCTCTGCGCCTTCGAGGGCTCAGATGGATAGTCTGCTTTCGGCAGTGACACAATGCGGTCCGTGTTGCCCTCCGGCCGTGCTGCGGTGCGCGCGCCTGTTTGTTTAAGCCGTAGCAGCTTCGTGTTTGCGGTGTTTTGGTCTAGAACGAGATGGCACACTCGTACAGAAAAACTACTCTGAAATTCACTTTTGTAAACGACTATACACGAGCAAAGGCACATGAGATTGAACCTTTTTTGAAGAGAAGAGGTTAAACTCAGTCCACGGTAAATGGTGGGAATCCATTTATCGATCGGTTCAAGCGTCGTCTATGTCAAGCTTATTGACAAGGTGGTTTGTGAAAGACTTCTCCAACGATTACGGAACGGATACCGTTTCTGTCATGCCGACGGAAATGTTGGTGCGGTTGCAGTCGACCATGCGGGAATGGGGATCCGCACCACACGGGACTTCGAGCTTCCGTCTGATGTCCCGTCTGAACTTGTTACCGACGCCTTTCCACCGTACGGTACAGTTCTATCCCATGTGGCCAAAACATACCCCGTCCTAAATGGGTGAGACACATACGGACAGAACTGAGAAAGCACGTCCCCTCCTATTTCTATATTGGGGGTTGTCGAGGGATTATAATATATGATGGACAACCTCGCACTTGCTCAGGGTGCGGGAAAGAAGGCCACATCCGCTCGGAATGCCTCCAGCGTCAAAATATGGTTCAAATGACTCTGAGCATTGTGGGACTTAAATCCTGAGGTCATCAGTCCCCTAGAGTCCTCCCCCGGTAGCTGAGTGGTCAGCGCGACGGACTGTCAATCCCAAGGGCCCGGGTTCGATTCCCGGCTTGGTCGGAGATTTTCTCCGCTAAGGGACTGGGTGTTGTGTTGTCCTAATCATCATCATTTCATCCCCATCGACGCGCAAATCGCCGAAGTGGCGTCAAATCGAAACACTTGCACCAGGCGAACGGTCTACCCGACGGGAGGCCCTAGCCACACGACATTTCATTTTCAGTCCTCTAGAACTTATAACCACTTAACCTAACTAACCTAAGGACGGCACCCACATCCATGCCCGAGGCAGGAGTCGGACCAGCGACCGCAGCGGTCGCGCGGTTATAGACTGTAGCGCCTAGAACCCTTGGGTCACTCCGGCCGGCCCTCCAGACTCTTTTAGTGCAAACCTCGTGGGGTGACGTTTAGGTGCCACAACATATGACTGCATTATAAATGAACTTTAAGGTGGTCTGAGGGAAGAAGTGAGGAAGACTTCCGATGGGAGCCAGCAGCTGCACAGTATAGAGAACATGGACACCAGTGGATAGGGACTCAGGCAACTGGTTCCACCGCAGCAGACACTGGACATAATACAAGAGATGCAGCTGAAGGTCACTCCAGGCTCAACCGTAGTAGCTGCCGGAGCTTCCACCGAGAGCGTGATAGACCAGGCCCAAGACGGAGGATGCGCCATCCAGACATACGCGGAAGCAAGACAACGGAAACAGCGTTCGCCGAAGGGAAGAAAGAAGCGACGACTGGCTTCTGCTGAAGATAGCCATAGTCCCGAGGGGACAGATGACGACAACGACAGTATCGACCTGCGACCTGTTACCAGAGGTTTCAACAGATACTGAGATGACGGCGCGGGAGACAGGAGTGGATATGACGATTCTCCAACATCAGAGCAGTGACGCCGCCGTATGCTATAATTCGCCCGGCTCTGGAAATTTGCTGAGGTACTGAGCGCAGGAAATGGACGAACAGGAGCAGGATGAAAATGCGGGTATGGTGATTGAGGATAGTCCTGGCCATGCGCCGTGAGGGGTCACGGAATGTTGAACAAATTGGTGTGGTTAGGAGCGACGGAGTCGCCGATGACCGACAGCAGTTCGGTTTCAACACTGTCGCCTGATGACACTCCCCTCCATCTGATGAACACACGCCGGGCGTACCGCATTACGATGATCAACATTAATGGCATTCGGACACAAAATTCAAATGCTGAAAGATATATTGCACGCCGCAGACTTGCATGTTGTACTCCTACAAGAAGTGCGTTTTACTTCGCCGCCAGAGTTCTACGACTACGACGCACGTTATTCAATGCACGACGAGAGTGGATCCGGTGTGGCGGCCCTCACCAGGGAAGGCATAGAAGGAAGTCATGTCCCTCCCTTGGAATAGCGGTGACTGTCGACGGCGTCCGTTTCATCAATGTATACGCGCCGTCTGGCTCCACAAAAAGAAGAGAAAGGGTGACCTTTTACAACGAAGACATAACACCGTTGTTCGCCGGCAGATATGACACTTATGTAGCGGGTGGCGACTTTAATTGTGTCGTCGCTCGTAAGGACCAAGTACCTCATTATGTTCCATGTATGGAATTGCGTGCTTTGATTACCGAAATGGCGCTTCTGGATACCTGGGAATAGCAGCATGGCGATAGAACGGGTCACACGTATGTGACGGGACACTCGGCGAGTAGGCTTGATAGAGTGTTTGTGACGCGCGCTCTACGGGCAGCAATACTGGATGCCGAAGTCTGGCCAGTGGCTATTACGGATCATATGGCATACCTCTGTACCATTTCACTAATGCGGTAGAAGATATGGCCGAGTAAGTGTCACTGGAAAATGAAGAGAGCAGTTTTACATGACGCTGCATGTCACCGGTCGATAGAGGAGGTCTGGGAGAGCAGCGGTCGCGACCAACGGGCATACACCTCGGTTCTTCAGTGGTGAATCAAATGCGCATAACCAACGTTACGGAGAACGTTGATACTATACGGACAGGGCAAATTGCAGTGGAACCGCGCGACGACGGATTTTTATTTCACAGTTATAAGGGAGCTGATGACCCAACAACCATAGCCGGAAAGGCGCACGGCCATGCGCAGGATAAAAGACAAGTTCTCACGATACTAAGAATGGAAGGGATAATGGTCCCGGCGAGATTGACGGACACAGGTGCTGCCGAAGCCCCCTCAATGAACAACGTAGTACGTGAATGCCAACGACGACGAAGGACATTGATCAGGGAAATAATGTCTGAGACTGGCCAGCAAGTTGTGACCCAACGTGACATTGGGCAGGTGTTTATTGACTATTTCCGCCAGTTATATGGACCTGTACAAGTGAACCACGAGACACTAAATGATTTCATCTTTGAAATGCCAGATAGAGGACCACCACTGGATGTGGAGACTTCCCTCACAGCTATAACGGAGGACGAGCTGACAGACCCAATTGCCAGGGGAGCTCCGAAGAAGTCCCCAGGACTGGACGGTTCCCCAATTGAATTTGACCGCGACTTTGCGTACCTCATGGGACAGACGTGGATTCATATGTATAACGATCTCCTGTTACCGCAGATTGAGATACCTGTCGATTTCACGGAGGGTATCATAATCCCAATACCAAAACCACGTGGTGGCAGAAGGCCAGGACGTTATAGACCACTAACCCTCCTGAACTGCGACTACAAGATTTTCGCGTGCATCCTTGGGGTTCGTCTGAAGTCTTCAATTACTGATAGACTCCTCACAGACCAAACGTGTCTCGGTGGTAGGAGTAATATCCATACGGCGTTTGGTGATTACCGAGATATCGCAGCGGTGTGCCGACTGGGCGGGGCACAAGTCTCTATTGACTTCCATCATGCTTTCGACAGTGAGGATCATATCTTTTTGCACGCCGTGATGGGCAGATTGGAAATTCTGCAGGCTTCATTCTAGGGATAACACGACTGTTACATGGCATGCGATCCAAGGTCTCAGTGACTACATTGTCATTTCACGGTCAGTTCATCAAGATTGCCCCCTTTCGATATTTTTGTATGCGATGGCGTTGCAACCCTGCCTATATGGTCTCCGAAGACGGCTGGATGCAGTGCCGTTGCAACAGCTGACCTTTCATTGCCGCGCTTATGCTGACAAAGTGATGCTGCTGGCACAGACAGGCTACGAAGTACGTACGGAATTAGAATTATATATTATACCTTAAGCTGCTGATAGGCATTGATATATATATCAACGGGGATACGTGAAAATGTGTGCCCTGACCGGGACTCGAACCCGGGATCTCTTGCTTACATAGCAGACGCTCTATCCAAATGATGTTCGAAAGAACAGACACCACGCCCATCAGCAGCTGAAGGTATAATATATAAATCTAATTTCGTTCTGGACGGCTGCAGGTCATCAGTGGGGTCGGTTGTTTCGGACATGTCCGAAACAAAAGATACCTTATCGATATAAATATACTTACGGCGTTGGCGTGGATACACCGATACGGGATGGCGGCGGGAACCATGCTTAATCTACAAAGTCACACTGCATGAATGCCGTCGAGGATTACGACCAGGGGAGGAAGGCCTGCTCATGTTAGTTGACACCATAAAATGCTTAGGTGTCACATTCCACTCAGACGTGCATCGGATAGCAGCGGATAAGTACCGACGCATATTGAAGCTGATGCGGACAGTTGCGCTGTTACAGAAATTAAGAGCGTTGGATATGTTTCAGAGGGTGGCCTATGTTAACGTGTACCAAGCACCGAAACTCACTCACGTAGCGCATGTTCTGCCTTTAAAGCGCACAAACGCAACGCGGCTACAGGAAGTTACGTGAGTGTGGGACAAATTTTTAAGATCCAATACACAACGCTTACGCTACCACCTGGTTGAACTTGGTCTGGAGAACGTACACTCCTGGAAATTGAAATAAGAACACCGTGAATTCATTGTCCCAGGAAGGGGAAACTTTATTGACACATTCCTGGGGTCAGATACATCACATGATCACACTGACAGAACCACAGGCACATAGACACAGGCAACAGAGCATGCACAATGTCGGCACTAGTACAGTGTATATCCAACTTTCGCAGCAATGCAGGCTGCTATTCTCCCATGGAGACGATCGTAGAGATGCTGGATGTAGTCCTGTGGAACGGCTTGCCATGCCATTTCCACCTGGCGCCTCAGTTGGACCAGCGTTCGTGCTGGACGTGCAGACCGCGTGAGACGACGTTTCATCCAGTCCCAAACATGCTCAATGGGGGACAGATCAGGAGATCTTGCTGGCCATGGTAGTTGACTTACACCTTCTAGAGCACGTTGGGTGGCACGGGATACATGCGGACGTGCGTTGTCCTGTTGGAACAGCAAGTTCCCTTGCCGGTCTAGGAATGGTAGAACGATGGGATCGATGACGGTTTGGATGTACCGTGCACTATTCAGTGTCCCCTCGACGATCACCAGAGGTGTACGGCCAGTGTAGGAGATCGCTCCCCACACCATGATGCCGGGTGTTGGCCCTCTGTGCCTCGGTCGTATGCAGTCCTGATTGTGGCGCTCACCAGCACGACGCCAAACACGCATACGACCATCATTGGCACCAAGGCAGAAGCGACTCCATCGCTGAAGACGACACGTCTCCATTCGTCCCTCCATTCACGCCAGTCGTGACACCACTGGAGGCGGGCTGCACGATGTTGGGGACTGAGCGGAAGACGGCCTAAAGGTGTGCGGGACCGTAGCCCAGCTTCATGGAGACGGTTGCGAATGGTCCTCGCCGATACCCCAGGAGCAACAGTGTCCCTAATTTGCTGGGAAGTGGCGGTGCGGTCCCCTACGGCACTGCGTAGGATCCTACGGTCTTGGCGTCCATCCGTGCGTCGCTGCGGTCCGGTCCCAGGTCGACGGGTACATGCACCTTCTGTCGACCACTGGCGACAACATCGATGTACTGTGGAGACCTCACGCCCCACGATTTGAGCAATTCGGCGGTACGTCCACCCGGCCTCCCGCATGCCCACTATACGCCCTCACTCAAAGTCCGTCAACTGCACATACGGTTCACGTCCACGCTGTCGCGGCATGCTACCAGTGTTAAAGACTGGGATGGAGCTCCGTATGCCACGGCAAACTGGCTGACACTGATGGCGGCGGTGCACAAATGCAGCGCAGCTAGCGCCATTCGACGGCCAACACCGCGGTTCCTGGTGTGTCCGCCGTGCCCTGCGTGTGATCATTGCTTGTACAGCCCTACCGCAGTGTCCGGAGCAAGTATGGTGGGTCTGACACACCGGTGTCAATGTGTTCTTTTTTCCATTTCCAGGAGTGTATATGAAAAGGCACGGGCGTTATTCGTCGGTACGGTTTTTCGACAGTGGCGCGGTCAATTTTTCAGTATCTCGGGTGCGTTGGCTGATGCACTGGCACCCAATTCAATGGTGCCCCCGGTCAATGTGGGCCACATTTCACCGAAGATATCAGATTTAAAGTCTTTCTTTACGGAGCTTAGTTACGTCGGAGAAGCCTTCCTAACAACACGACTACCGACGACGCGAGATGTGTACCAAATATTACTGCGCCGGTGCCACAGGACTTCCCTGGAAAAGAAGTCCCCAACAAGAACCGATGACAGATATAGCGCATTATTCCGAAGTTTACCTCCCAACGTGGTATGCGGTGGTAAATAGGAAGTTCGCAACGAACCAACGGTGGCATGCGACTCATTTGGCAGAGGCTCCATTGTGTTTAAGCTGTGCAACAGTGGACACTGATGAACATCGTTTAGTATGTAGTGGGGCGGCTCCGGTGTGGCACTTGACACGACAGATACTGACGTTCCTGTTACGCACCGCCTCTCACACAATTTAATCGGAAACGCTCCTTTGCCCCAATAATTTTATTTTCCGGTCAATAAAACAAATGCAGTGACATGGGTACTGGGAATGGTTGGGGCTACATCTGCAATGAATGAGAAAAGGATAAAATGGATTTTTGGCATTTGCTCCTGGGTGGACACGTGAAGCTGCAACAGCATAAGAAATGTAGGCAAGACTTCGCTAATTATGAGCGGCAGACATTTACCGACCTGCTGGCCAGATGGGGTGTGACGGATGGGAGATGAGATAGACGAAGTAAGCCAAGACAGACACCCATAACACTTACCGGAAACTTGGTTATCTTCGAGAAGACGACCCAATCTTATGCCACCGTCAGGAGAACGGGTCGACAGATGGCTCTATTGCTCGATCGACCGTCGGTTGGTAATTAGGTGTCGACCCCGACTTGAAGTTCACATCATTGCTAGAGGAGTACGTTTCTTTTGTATTTGTACTATGAGCGATGTTGTCCTGTCATTTTCATTTGGACATTTTCAATTTTATTCATTTCCTTTACTTAATTTATTTCCTTTACTCTAATTAGGCACTATTTGTCGTAATTTGGACACTGTAGGTAAAAAGATAGATAGAGCGTAATTTAAAAAAAAGGATAAAAAATAAAGAAATAAAACAAGAAAAACTAAAAAAAAAATTGGTAGAGCGTCTGCCATGTAAGCAGGAGATCCCGGGTACAAGTAGCGGTCGGGGCACACATTTTCAACTGTCCCCGATGATGTATGTCAATGGCTGTCGGTAGCTTAGGGTCTTGATTTAATTATCATTTCATTCTAGAGAGCTGCACAGATACCATCTTCATATACTATCGATCTTGGTGCTACATCTTTGTCGACCGGTGTGCTGGCGACAACTTACGCCAGTACATTAGTTAACACTGAATGTAAATTTGAATGTTTGGACACCATTACTGAAGGTATTTGTCTTAAGTGCAGCCTTGTACAGAAATGAATAATAGGCGATAGACAGTTGATGAAACAAGACTGAGCCGTGGCGGCTCATATCGATAGTGCCACTCTGGTGGTTTATCTTTCCTGCCACGGTCAAGGCGGTAAGCAGCGCATTCTGGGGCCTACACGAGGAGCAACGAGGCGAGGTCCTATGGGGGGTGTGCTCCGGGACGTGGTGAAAGACGGTTGTCGGGTTGACGCAGCGAGTGTGGGACCGGAGCTTTCGCATGGAGATATACAAGTTGGCTCTGAACGGAAGGCGCCGTACCAAGCAACGGGAAGCGGGCGTCCTGTGATTCGTGTGAAGGAGTAACGATTTTTGCATTGGATGTCCCAGTGGTTACCGAGAGTTGCGGTGGCTGCTTTCGGAGAAGAGAATTGGTAAGAGCTTGTGTCTACGCTCTTTTCCGTACGATGATGCTGCCTGCCGTTATGAACGGATGAAAATCAGGCGCTTGTATTGACTATACGGGAACTCATGTAGAATTATATTTCTGATTGAGCCTCACATGTACTGTGACAATTTAGAGGCGAAAACTGTGGTGGTTTCATTAGGTCTGGCTCTTTGCTGTGCAGCTAAGGGAGTCAGTTATTTGGGATAACTGATGGAGCACCATTATGTTGGTCTAAGTGATACGTTCTCCACTTTTTGTCTATGGCTTTCCGAATCGAAATCGTGGGAGTACACCTGTGAGTAATTAGCTATTGTATTGATGATTATGTTGTAAAGACTGTTGTGTGGAGTGTTAAATCACGCGCTGATTTGTAGCCAATCTAAGCAGAAGTTACCATTGCTACTTGCTTATCTGCTACTGTCCTTATGATTGGCGTTGTTTGTCTTTTGATTGTGGGTGTGTTCACGTTAAAAAAAAATTACGGTTAGTATTCATAAAGGCTGTGTAGTAAGGAAATTGCTTAAGCTTTTATCATATGCTGGTCTGTTTGCCTGTCACGTTGGCTTTGCAGTAACTTAAGGAATGTGTATGGTGGTTCAAGATTGTACGCTGACTAGTATTTGAGGTCGTGTCGAGATTAAGGGCGAGATCAGCATCCCGCATACCCGCACGCTGCGCGTGTATAAACGTTCCGCTGTTCCGCTATTGGGGAGCCGGCTCTCTGTTCTTGGATTGTGTAAGGATACGTGATGAGTGCATCGCTGTAGATTTTCGCGTGATACACTGCGGGGTGTTGGTGACGTCCTAGAGCTAGACTTGTGATGTATGTTGTGTTGAAATGGAATTAACTGTACCGAACTTAAGAGAACTTTTAGTTTGTTTTAGGTCTGTACATGGGATGATGTTGATATTTTGTCGATTGCGGCAATAACTTCCTGTGTGGGGAGATCCTCTGAGGGACTTGTATTGTACTGTTGCAGTGCAGTACATCTGAAACGTGCGTTATATATTACTGTTTAATCTTACATGTCTTGGATGTAATATGGTTGTTGAGGATTATGTAATTTTGCTCGCTGGTTCCTTAAACGAAGTATTTCGTTACAAAATATGTACTCGGTCAGAGCCTTTTTAAATATGATTTTAACTCGTCATTCTAATTTTATAGTCTTGCTTTCTTAAAAGGCTTTCAGTTAAATGATTGCTATTTGCCTGTGTAAATGTTTGAGTGATTTAAAGAACTGATGGTTCCTTTTGGAAAATACCTGAGTTATGTGTTGAAGAAATGTGTCTAGTCAATGGTGATGCCTTGTTCTATTGCTACTCTACCCCTTCCATTCCACAGCCTATTGAGCTGCTTTTTGTCGAAATTGTGTTCAGAATACCCCTTGGACCTGACACCTCAAAAACAACAGAAGCCATTGAAACTGAGTTCTACAAACGAATGCTGAGATTTGACAGATCGCAGAGGTATAGAATGAAAGGGCAGGAATGAAAATATGGTACAACTTGACTAAAATGAGGGACTGGTTCGTTGGATTCATCCTGAGATATCAAGAAATAGTCAGTCTGGTAATGTAGGGAAGTGTGGGGTAGGGGAGGGTGGGTGTGGGGTGGGTAAAAATTGCAGAGGGATACCTAAACACGGGTACAGTAAGCAGGTCAAATGTATGCATGTGGTAGAAGGTAGGCAGAGATGAATATGTCTAAAGCGGATGGAGTAGCGTGGACAGGTGCATGAAATCAGTGTGCAGACTGACGACAATAAGCACAAGACAGCAAGAAAACACCTCTTATTGAGTGCTGGACATACCTATGCGGACTGGGTACCTGGACGTCATGAGGGCTGCCCTGGAAGGCGTGCAGATGGCCTGCACGTAGTGCTGGTTCAGGATGACCCCATGGTAGGCCAGTGCGTCGATGTTCGGGGTAGGTATCTGGTCAGAGCCGTGGAAGCTCACGTCGTTCCAACCCTGGAATTTTTATAACACGTGTTTGCTTTCCTCACACTCAAGTTTCAAAACACTGTGCATACTCGGATAGTAGCTACCAATATTCACCGTGGTAGTTGAAAGCATAATCAACAATTATAAGTTATAATCATACTCTTTTGAAAGCTTGAGCGTACTCATACAAGCGTCAAATTAGAAAGAAAGCCGATAGTTACTCGAATACGGTAACGATCGTCTTTTAACGCTGTTGACCTGTTACTAAAGTGTCGATGTGCTCACTTTCGTAAGGATAAAAAAGTTGTCAATGTTGTTGGTGTGGGAACCAAAGTGAGAAGAGATCCTACAGGTGTGATTGTTGTACCTTAATCTTCCTGTTCAATCCTGTAACAGAAGCAAGATATTATTTTTATTTGCATTTTTAATGGTGGTACTCACTTTTTATGTACTGTAATGATTTTCTGAAATTACAATTATTACTCCGGAAAATATGGGTTTTGCTAATTGTGTGAACTTCTTACAATGTACAACATGGTCCCATTTTATTCAAATTTAAAGTATTGCAGCAGAGGAAATCTTGTCAGTACTACATTATTTCTCTACCATACACAAATAATCAGTAAGTGAAAGAAAACTAAGCAGTAGTATTGTCAAAAAGTAGTTACATGATTAACACCTTCCGAAATAGAAGCTATGGGAAATCAACACAAATTTTTATTTCCAGGACAGGTAAAATTGACAAGACGTAAAAGACACTCAGTTCATTTACAATCGTACATGCTCTATGGTGGAAGAACTCCTGCTGTTGGAAGGTACAAGACGGTCCATGACCAGTGAGATGCACCTTTAATGTGCGTAGAATGTATAAATGGTTGTAAAATATATAGTATTTTACTCTCCATAAAATTTAATACAAGAACTAACAATATAAACCATGTAGCTTTAGTGTACGATACATAACTGAAATGTGTAAAACGCGATTTACCTACAAATACTAAGCAAAACACAAACTCATGTCCAACAACTATGAAAACTGCAGAAAATTGCGGAAAATGGGTATGTCTCTAGTGTGCATTTCTTGATGTGATACTAAAATCACTCACTTGCCTGAAGCGCCGAGTAAAAAGCATTATGAGTTCCCACTTGCACTATCCCCTAGGTATAACACTCTCCTCTACTGTACATGTGAGGACTGCCTTATCAATACATCACTAAATAATGTCTATGTATCTAACGATGTTTTAAACAGGACAATTAAATTGCGTTTAGTAAAATGAGCAAAGAAAATATGGGTGTTCATTACTACAAGTGAGACGTGGATAACAAATAAAAATCTGAAAACTGTGTTGCCAGTTTCATAGTTTCTATGCAACGGGCACGGAGTGAACTTATTGCAACTGAACTGAAGTAACGAAAAGCAAAAGAACCAGGGAGCACAGTGTTGAAGACATTGAATACATGTTTGGAATAAATCGGTTATTCGGTAATTCGGCATTACTTTTTCAGTGACATCCCAAAGTAATAGGAAACCAGTTCTCATTTCATTTTTTAATTATCATCCCATATTGATACCTGAGTGCTTATACAAGAGACGTACATTCCTTCCTTCACTTTCTCGCCTTTCAGAGGAGCCTTAAGCAAAGTGGCAAAGAAAATCCGAAGGTACATCAGCTAAAGGTGGTAAAGGAAATCATAAGGCATATTGCAAGAGCGTCTACAAAACAAATTTTACTGGTATTATGGGAGTGTAGGAGTATACGTAGCTCCGCCTGCAGTGAGGCGTATAGTTATCTGTCCGTGGGAAGATAAAGAATTCTGCCGCGACAGACCTAGCGGAACCCCTGTGAATATTTGCAGTCAGCTCAGGACCAAATCTACTGGACAGTGTATTGGACGAGGATCTCCTGTCTCCTAACCTGCAAAATAACGTGAACGCAATCCTACCTGTTATTTCCCAGGGGAGTGCCTACGATAACATTGTTGTGGGGCCACAGAGACTGTGGCATGAAATTACTCGCCAGTACTGTATCCACCTGAATGGCAATTCGAATTGCATCAAATACAAACAGGTTGATAGTCAGCAATTCCACGGTATGGATAGGTGCATTTTGTTCATACACACGCAAGTGTACACACACACAAACACAAACACACAAATATGCCATTTGCGTATGTTTCTTCACCTATAACATTTTTGCAGGAAAATGTATTTATAACTGATTATAAGGTAGTTACTACTAAATAGATTGTTCCAGAACGTCAGAAAATACACAAATCTGTATACATAACAGGAGCCTGCCGTCAGACGGGCGGGGTGACCGTAGGGTCAGGGGCGCCTTGCCCTGGTTCTCGCGACTTCCCCCGTCGGAGGTTCGAGTCCAATCTGGGGCATGTGTGTGTGTGTGTGTGTGTTGTCGTTAGTGTAAGTTAGTTTAAGTTAGATTAAGTAGAGCGTGATCATAGGGAATATGGCCTTAGCAGCTTGGTTCCACAGGAAGTTACCACAAATTTCCAAAATTTCCTGCAGTCAAGAACGGTTACTTAGTATACAGAATCTGTGTTATGTTCGGTATACTAAGTAACAGTTGTTGACTGCAGGCTCTTGTTCATAATGCCGAACAAGACGAATCCTTCTGACGTGAGGTAGGAGTGTATACGCACATGGCTCCAATAAAAGTTCCACATGAACCTTCGCTTTGACTTTTTATTGCTATGAAACAACTCGTACTTCAATCATGATTACCAGTACTTTAGAAGGACATTGTTTAAAAATAGTTAGTTTGTACTTCACAAGACAACTGACTCATAAAGTTTCAACGCCGCTAGTAATTATTCGTTTTGAGATTGAATACCTTATTTGAGAACTCTCATTTCTGCCTCGATTTAAGAGTGTATACCTTTTTTTGAAAGCTCCCATTTCCGCATTTATAAAGAAAATCTTTTCTTCCTTGAAGAAGAACTATCTTTAGTCACATTGTTGGGTTTGTAATAATTAAGGAATGTTCGAATTTAAAACTTAATCTTTTCTCGAATCTTCTGATAATATCACTAAAAGACGTAGTAGTTAATAAAATATTTCGACTGTAAAACTTTTTTCTGGAAAAATTCTTGATGAGCTTATCATCTGAAAAAAATTTATATACCAAACTTTCCACCCATGATTGGATAGTTTTATTTCACAACTGTTTATTTAATACATCGTCATTAGTTAAGCTAAACAGTATAATTAGTAAACAGGTATAGAGTTCTTATTCCCTCTGTCATGTCTTCTGTCACATTATTGAAAATGCAATTTATCTGTACTTGAATATTTTGTAAAACCTTCCCTACGCCATCACAAAGCTGTAACATGGATACGACCCACAATTAGTCTTTGATTTGCCGTCAGTCTCTGTATATCCTGTAATGATAAATGATCTGCTTAATGAACCCGGTTTCATTTCTGTCAACCAGATCACACAAAGATGATCTTCGGAAAGTTAAGTACATTTCCTACATTAAGAACTTGATACTTTGTTTTCTAGTAAGATAACAAAAAGTGCCAATAAGAAGCTTACATTTCCAGAGCTTGGAGGAAGAGAAAGAAACTTAAAATCATGGCTTCATATGCGGAATGTTATTTTAGAGAGAGTGCGCAAAATTATGTGAATAAATATTTCTTTCAGAAAGGGGAGCGACTCAGGAAAAAGGTGCAGACGAATGCCAGAAAGGAGATGAGTGTTTCATGAAAGTAAATGGCACAGTGATGGGATTTGCGTTGGGGACTGAAACGACTACCACATATTGATATCGTGAATGTGAGTAAAATAAAGCACTTTACAATGAAATGAACACCCTTAGCTGCTTACAGGCGTTGATATACGTCAACGGGAACACATGAAAATGTGTGCCCCGACCGGGACTCGAACCCGGGATCTCCTGCTTCCATGGCGACGCTCTATCCATCTTTTTTTTTATCTCATTTTGTTCGTTTTAGTTGGTTGTATCTGCTCGGCGCGGACGTCGAAAGACCCCCGTTTCAGTTCGTTTTCGATCCATGAACTCAGTTTCTTTTTATTACAGAGGGCAGCTAATCCTCTGACCGAACACGCAGAGCTACCGTGCCGGCAACCCATCTAGCCACCGAGGACACAGAGGATATCGCGACTGCTGGGATTTATCTCTGGCACGCCTCCCGCGAAACCCACATTCTCAACTTATTGTCCCGCACTACATTCGTAGAACAGATACCATCTTAGTAAATATAAAGACTTTGTTTTAATTTCAGTCACTTTCATAAATCTAGATAATTATAAAATATTGATGTGTGAATGTTGTTTTTTGGTTATTAACTTGTGTTTTTCCGATGTTACAATCACCGAAGAAAAGGCAGCTTTGGTATTAGAAAAAGCGGAGAGTGATATGATTGTGGATTAGACCAAAGTGAAGGCGAAAGTGTTATAGTAAAATCTCTTATGAGAAAAAAAGTGACGAAATAGGGACAGAAATAGCAGAGTGGAAAAATCAACTCAGTGGTCAAATTGCGGAAACAAATGACAAGATAGCAGAATCAAAATTATATGACATGCTCAGATAGTACAATGAAAAAGCAAATGGCCTGAGCAGTACTGAGATCAAGTAAGAACTTGTAGACCTTAAGGTGAACAAAAGAAATGCGGTAGGCAATGTTGGAACTCCTGACGTGTATAATATAAATAGGGATGAAGTAATGAGTCAAGTAGTAGCATTCATGCAGAAAATGAAACGGATGCTTTGATTAAGATAAATAATTCAACTGGAAATGTACTTTTGGTATTTGAATTAACTTTTGTCAGAATAAAGAGAAAGTCAGGTAGAAGATGTAATGAAACTGTCAAAGACCGTCGCAGCACATCTGGAGAACGAAGAACTGTTACACAGACGTGTTACTATGAATAATCACTTTGTAAGACACACAGCATTATTAATTTTTAGTTTAGGACGATTATTACGGAGCGACAAACTCAAATAAGCTATGGACATGCAATAGGAATTAAGTAGGTAGCTTTGAGTGATGAAACAGTGAAGGCATCAGAGATGCAGCTATATTCTTAAGTTCTAAACCCACCAGCTTCTCTTTTTCATCTGTCGTCGAAAGCCCACATGTTCCGAAACAGTTGTCGATCATTTGCTCCATCACGTTTTTCCACATTTTACCGAGCAATCACACAGCATCGAAAATATTGATAGTTGTAAGAATGGCCGGTCGCTGTGGTCGAGAGGTTCTAGGCGCTTCAGTCCGGAACCACGAGGCTACTACGGTCGCAGGTTCGAATCCTATCTCGGGCATGGATGTGTGTGATGTCCTTAGGTTAGTTAGGTTTACTTAGTTCTAAGTCTATGGGACCGATAACCCCAGATGGTAAGTCCCATAGTGCTTAGAGCCATTTGAACGATTTGTAACAATGTCATCGCCATTATTGCTGACTGTCATTTGGACCTCTTCTTACTTGAGTCTTCTTTGGCGTTCTTAATTGTTCCTTAATCTAACTGTTGCAGTTACGTGGTAAAAACTGTATTGTCACGGATTTTGTGAGCGCTGCTATTGTCCACAAGAAACACAATTTTTCGATTTTCAAGAGTCATTTTCCTGTCAAAACCCTTTAAGTAATTAGAAAACGCTTGTAAAGTCATCCATGCTTTCTTGTTCGTAGTATTCTCCACAGGTAACGACTTATAACGGGAAAAACGTACCTGTATCTTAGGTTTTCCAATCGTAAGTAGCTTTAGTTTTCCTGGGCCAGTCATATTTGCTACTAACAGAATGGTTACACGACCTTCGCTTAGCTTGCCTCCGTGACATTTTTCTCGTCGGAAGGACATTTTGTTTGGAAGACATTTGTAAAAGAGTCCAAGTTAGTTTGCTTTAAGAACAGCATCCGGTTCGTAATATTAAAGGATCCTCTGCAATTCTAACTTCCATTCATTGAAATTTTGTTTTCTACACCTTGCCCACTCAAACTTCGGAAAAAAATGGCTTCCCTTTTCCTGAAATTTTTGTGACCACTTGTTACTCGTACAAAATGTATCGTGTCCCAACGTTGCTGCAAGATAATCCACCTTTTCTGTCAAATTGAGTCCTCCACGTTCACTTTTTCATTCTTTGTTGTTGGTAACACTGTACTAAAATCTCTTCCAAATCAGGAAACTCACCCTTTCATTATGGTTTCCGATCTGTCCCTTAATCTGTGGTAACCATGTGGACCTCATTGATTACTGTCGATAGTGTGCCTGCCGGAATCGCAAACTCTGCAGCTATGTCTACGTTTTTTTTCCTCTCCTGCTTTCAGTTCGTCAGTTAACCTTTGCTATCCAACGAGTATCAGACATTTCCTCTTGGAGCCCATGGCTGATACTTAGAGCTCACTCTCAGTCAAAACAAACTCTGCCTCAAATCGCAGCTGAAAGGTGGGCGTGGGAGCTGCAACGCGACGCCGATCTCACTAACGCATGGACACAGGGAAGGCAGGGCTTGGAATCCCCCCCCTCCCCCCCCCCCCAATCAGCATCCACTGGTTTGTAAACTACAGTTTGTGAGTAAATAAATCTGTGTTACATACTAGTTGTTTATCCTAAATGCGTACAAATTGTTTCTCATTTTCCTCCACAGTGATAATCTTTGAACTTGGAATATGCCCAGTGAACTCCACTAGATGTACCATATCAGTCTGTAATGCTCTGCGTCAGATCTATTACCCTCCCTAAAACGCTAGTGAACTGCTCTCGTTTGCATTCCCAAGATGCTGTTTGCAACACAGGGGATTATCGTTGGCATGGGCTGCGCAAGATAGGAACAACGTACTTTAAATTTCATGTCCGATAATTAATTTATAAATTGTACTCAAAGAACGACTAAATTAGTTTACCAAGCTAGAAAATTGTGGCAATGAAATAAAAGGAAACTAAACATTAACGTGCAGTGTAACAAGCAGCACTACAATATATACAAATAAATTATTACAGGGTATTTTCCAAGTCGTGAACGTATAGAGGATAGCAATGCGACATAATATGTAGTAACCACTAATTAGCGAATTGGCGAAGTGGTAAGGCACATGGCAGTGATCCAAGGGAACAGCGTTAGACAAAGTTTACCACGGCCTCGAACGAGCTGCTTCTGCACGACACAATATCCTAAGCTTGCTTTATTGTGTAACAATAAAAATACCTGATGTCGACACAGAGATCGTAGGAAAATAATACCACTCAGTTTCAGTAAAAATTTCGTAAAGGGACTAGTAATTTTATAAGGTCTATCATTTGCTAGTTCGTCAGCAATTCGTGACAGAAAGCAGTCGGTACGACAGAGCACATCACATCATTTTATGTCAAAACTAATGCTGCTTTAATAAGAGTTTCTAAAGTGATTAAGAGTGTGACATAAGTGACCCATTGTAAAGGTTTAAGTAGCAAAACTTGTGATGGTCTTAAGACTGTAACAGGTAATCAATGTTAAAAACGCAAAGGAGTTGTCCAGAAAATTTAATAAGCGCTCTAACGTTTCAGAGGTATCACGTCTAACGTAAATATGATGGCTAGATCGAGACTCAAAAAACGACAAGAATTTAATTGGGCAGGTGCCGTGGCTGTCGGAGGTGCCGCAATTTCCGAGACAACTCTTAATAGGGCCCTCAGAAGGGACGTTCAAGACTGAGGAGAACAGAGAGTGACTTTCAAAAAATTCCCTTTGTGAAAGAAACCGCTAATGGGAGATTCAGCTTAAGGGGCGGCGGACAAGGTGATTTTCGGACTCCAGGAAATGCAGCTTACATGAATCTGATTAAAGCGGACGTTAATTACAAAAGAGCACCAAGCTGGATGGCCTTTCTCATTAGGGAACTCACAAATTACAAATATTGTTGTAAAAGACACTTGTGTAGATATCGAATATTTTGGGAAGTTTAACTCTTCTACTATGAAGTGTTAGACAAAATTCTCACTACCTCCAGTATATAGTAGTGATTACATTGAAACTTTTTGAAACAAAAATAGCCAAATGTGCTAGCAGCACGTCTTCGTTGCGCGGGCGGTGCTTGTGTCCATTGAATGTTTGAGAAACGGAAATTACTCAAAGCGTAAGTAGGGGAAGAGTATGAAGAGAAGCAGGACGAAGAAATGTGTGACTGATTACGATGCTTGAGTGTATGTAACACAACAGTATTTTTTTGAAATATCAATGTTAACAAAATTCGTAATTCATGTAAAAATAATAATATAATTAATCTGCAAACACAAATCTATGAAATCTTACATCACTTTTCCGAAATGATATTATAATCGCGTTCTGTTCATGTTGGACTTGCTCATTCATGCAGTGGAAAACTTCGTAGGGTCAGAACATTGCCTAATATAATGAGGAGAAATTCTAGTTCATAAAACGAGCTGGCTCCTCTGCGTGAAGCGTATACGGTGGGAAAAGCAAATGAGGTGAAAACCAAAACGTAGCTTTCGTAACTGTATGTAAATAAACCAGATACCATAATGGAAAGTATTCTCAACAAACAAAAAAAATGGAAATTAGCGTATGGCATTGTTGGCCAGACGGCCCCATTCGGGAAATTTCAGCCGCCAAGTAAAAGTCTTATTTCAGTCGGCGCCATATTGGGCTACTTGCGCGCCGGTGATGAGGATGGATTGATGGTGAGGACAACATAACATCGAGTCCCCGAGCGGAGAAACTGCCTGTACAAGAAAAAAAATATTGATCGACATACCTATAGTAAAATAACTCAAAAGACTCAAAGGGAAGAGCGGACGTCTCCCAGCCCGTGCGAAAACCTTTCTAGACCATCACGCCGTCCCAGGGAAAGATAACACAAGGAGACACAAGCGCAAACAGACACGTTGTTCCACGGCGTGGGGTCAGTGTCACTTGTTGTTGTTGTCGTTGTTGTGGTCTTCACTGCTGAGAAAGGTTTGATGCAGCTCTCCATGCTACCCAGTCCTGTGGAAGCATCTTCATCTCCGACTAACTTCTGCAGCCTACATACTTCCGAATCTGCTTAGTGTATTCATCTCTTAGTGTCCGTCTACGATCTTTATCCTCCACACTTTCCTGCAGTACTCAGTTGGTGATCCCTTGATGCCTCATAAGGTGTCCTACCAACTGATTTCTTCTTCTAGTCGAGTTGTGCCACAAATTCCTCTTCTCAACAAGTCTATTCAGTACCTTCTTATTAGTTATGTGATCTGCCCATCTATTCTTCATCATTCTTCTACAGCACCACATTTCAAAAGCTTCTACTCCCATCTTATCTAAACTTTTTTACGTTCTTGTTTCACTTCCATACTTGACTGCACTCCATACAAATACTTTCAGAAAAGGCGTCCTGACTAGTAAATACATACTCGATGTTAACAAATTTATCTTCTTCAGAAACGCTCTCTTTGCCATCGTCAGTCTACATTTTATATCTTCTCTACTTCGACCATCATCAGTTATTTTGCTGCCCGAGTAGCAAAATTCCTTTCTTACTTTAAGTTTCTCATTTCCTAATCTATTTTCCTACACATCACCCATTTAATTCGTCTACATTCTATTATCCTCGTTTTGCTTTTGTTTATGTTGTTTCAAGACTCTGACCATGCTGTTCAAGTGGTCTTCCATGTCCTTTGCTGTCTCTGACATAATTACAATGTCATCGGCAAATGTCAAGGTTTTTATCTGTTCTCCATGGACTTTAACTCCTACTAGAAATTCTTCTTTTGTTTCCTTTACTGCTTGCTCAATATTGAATACTGTGTAAGCAATAAAGGAAAGAAAAGGAAATTTCTGAGTAGGAAATATAATCCAGGGAGAAATGTAAACATACCATCAAATTGGGCTTTCGCTGCAACACGAGGTAGTTGAAGAAATGAGGAATACAGCGTGTCTCGTCAGGGAGCCATTACCGTACACTGTGGTAGCATTCGTCATTACAACATGGTCCAGTGAATGGACGAAGTTTCACGAGTGCAGCCCAGTGCATGGGGAATGTTCAGAACCACATTCACTGGTGCCACAACAAATAAGCGCTACATTATACAACACTCAAGAAGAATCCCACGTCAAACAGCAGACGCAAATGCAGCGAACTCAAGAGGTCTGCAGGGCACGTAATCCCACACTCCGCAGTGGCAGGGCGACTGCATGATGGTGATCGCCTTCCAGGACGTGGTGTTCCCATGACATTCTCACTTCGGTGGTGCCGTTCGCAGTGATGCAAAGAGCGAAGGGACTTGACCAGCAATGAGGGGGTCACACGCTGTTATCGGGTGAAAACAGATTTTTTCTGTATAATGGTTCTGGAGGTACTCTCATATTGCTCTAGCTGCGAACACTTGATGCTTTGAGGAAAATGGATGAAAATGATCATTTTGTGGTGAACGACGAATGGTGTTGTGAGGGATCGTGCTTCATGGAAGTACTGACCTCTAAATATTTGAATACAGTA
The DNA here is from genome assembly GCF_023897955.1 of Schistocerca gregaria. NCBI lineage: Eukaryota > Metazoa > Arthropoda > Insecta > Orthoptera > Acrididae > Schistocerca > Schistocerca gregaria. The sequence goes on from NC_064922.1 coordinate 131,619,945, forward strand.
CATTCACAGTTCAGCGTTATTGCCATGTCGCACTTCTTCCCCCTGTACGTCTCGAATTCGAGCCAGACTTCACTTTTATAGATGACAATAGGAACGTGCGGTTTTGCTGAGAACAACTGTGTAAGGTGAAATGACAAGTTTAGTGTCGAAACTTATCTCACAAAATTGCAAGCTTTTACACGGTTTTCAACTCGACAACACAAAAACAGCGCAATAGATAACACATCTTGCCATCATCAAAAAGTGAAATACACAACAGTGTTAAATGTTAACTCTCTGAAAGAAAATTAATCCTAAACACATTATTATTAATTGGAAGTTTCTTTACAAAACTGCTCTTACACATGCGTTACGATGTTGGTCAGTACTACGAAAATCGTCCGATTCCGGTTCAAAGTTCGCAAGGTGGTGCACCAACAAAGTTTACGTCTCTGCACGCGATATTTACCTAATGCTGCAATGTGCTGCCGACTGCAAGGTAGCTTCTCTCACACTGAATTTCATACAAAACTAATTTGACCGTTTCTGAACTTTCCAGCAGAAACTTTCCTACGTTTCCCGATATGCGGCAAAACATGTACTCAGCCCTAGCGTTATTATGTGGCGATATACACTCCTGGAAATGGAAAAAAAGAACACATAGACACCGGTGTGTCAGACCCACCATACTTGCTCCCAACACTGCGGGAGGGCTGTACAAGCAATGATCACACGCAGGGCACGGCGGACACACCAGGAACCGCGGTGTTGGCCGTCGAATGGCGCTAGCTGCGCTGCATTTGTGCACCGCCGCCATCAGTGTCAGCCAGTTTGCCGTGGCATACGGAGCTCCATCCCAGTCTTTAACACTGGTAGCATGCCGCGACAGCGTGGACGTGAACCGTATGTGCAGTTGACGGACTTTGAGCGAGGGCGTATAGTGGGCATGCGGGAGGCCGGGTGGACGTACCGCCGAATTGCTCAACACGTGGGGCGTGAGGTCTCCACAGTACATCGATGTTGTCGCCAGTGGTCGGCGGAAGGTGCACGTGCCCGTCGACCTGGGACCGGACCGCAGCGACGCACGGATGCACGCCAAGACCGTAGGATCCTACCCAGTGCCGTAGGGGTCCGCACCGCCACTTCCCAGCAAATTAGGGACACTGTTGCTCCTGGGGTATCGGCGAGGACCATTCGCAACCGTCTCCATGAAGCTGGGCTACGGTCCCGCACACCGTTAGGCCGTTTTCCGCTCACGCCCCAACATCGTGGAGGCCGCCTGCAGTGGTGTCGCGACAGGCGTGAATGGAAGGACGAATGGAGACGTGTCGTCTTCAGCGATGAGAGTCGCTTCTGCCTTGGTGCCAATGATGGTCGTATGCGTGTTTGGCGCCGTGCAGGTGAGCGCCACAATCAGGACTGCATACGACCGAGGCACACAGGGCCAACACCCGGCATCATGGTGTGGGGAGCGATCTCCTACACTGGCCGTACACCTCTGGTGATCGTCGAGGGGACACTGAATAGTGCGCGGTACATCCAAACCGTCATCGAACCCATCGTTCTACCATTCCTAGACCGGAAAGGGAACTTGCTGTTCCAACAGGACAGTACACGTCCGCATGTATCCCGTGCCACCCAACGTGCTCTAGAAGGTGTAAGTCAACTACCCTGGCCAGCAAGATCTCCTGATCTGTCCCCCATTGAGCATGTTTGGGACTGGATGAAGCGTCGTCTCACGAGGTCTGCACGTCCAGCACGAACGCTGGTCCAACTGAGGAGCCAGGTGGAAATGACATGGCAAGCCGTTCCACAGGACTACATCCAGCATCTCTACGATCGTCTCCATGGGAGAATAGCAGCCTGCATTGCTGCGAAAGGTGGATATACACTGTACTAGTGCCGACATTGTGCATGCTCTGTTGCCTGTGTCTATGTGCCTGTGGTTGTGTCAGTGTGATCACGTGATGTATCTGACCCCAGGAATGTGTCAATAAACTTTCCCCTTCCTGGGACAATGAATTCACGGTGTTCGTATTTCAATTTCCAGGAGTGTACAAATGCATGGTTGGAGCAGTATGCATGTTATAGTGCCCCCTCTGTTCTCACAAGAACAGTTAACTAATTTGGCTGGTTCGTTGCTAAATGTTGCCTCAGCTAATTTCTAGCTTAAGTGCAGCCACTATGAGCGCAGTGCCCACACAAATTTCTACTCTGTGTCGTACAGAGTGTTAACTGAACCATTCTGTACTTGATGTTAGTTTAGAGAAGAGACTCCGAAAATTTCTCTCTTGTCCTACTCATGGCAGAACTACCTCCCCCCACTTGGGTTCATTCGTTTCTCACATTACGGCCCTTTTCGACCAGCAAGTGCGTTCTTCTTATTTTGTAGAAATCTCTCTTCCAATCGGAATTTCCCTTCTATCAGCGTGCATCGAAACTTCAGTATTTTTCTGCTTCCTAGTGCATTTTCGCCAATTGGACGTTTCGTACCGTTCTAGACGCCTAAAGTACATTCACCTTTCCGTATGTTGTACTCGCTAGATGAAATGCGTCACTGGCTCTTGTTTGCATCCTGTTGGAATTCCGAAACGCAGCTTTCTACAGCTTTTTCTCTGTCCCTTGTGCAGACGTGCCGCTACACGCGGTCCTCCAGCCCAATTCACCTGGCCCAGTGTCGCTGACTCTCCTCCTGCCACCCCTTCCAGTAGTTTCTGCCATAACCCTCGTCGCGCGCCTTCGCTATGCCATTGTAAGGCTGGAGTTTCAAAACTAAAAGCGACTAACGTTGCCTGTCCACCTTCTGCTCAAAGACATGCATTCTAGAGGAACAGTGTATTATTTAACGTTTATTGGCTGTCATCTCTTTGCATTCCATACTGATAGGCAAACGTTCTCATAACTACCAAAATTCGTGATGTATCTTCACCTTCTCGTTGTGATGTATAAAGGTCTAATGTAAGGTGCGGATCGGACCATTTATTCTGCCACTTTACGCAGTACATGAACCATCAAAGGGCACAGGTTGGGCAGCTCTTCGGCTGAGAAAATATTCGGTGAATGGAGTGGCCTGCCCATTCCCCCAACTTAAATGCCATCCAGCATATGATAGAAAAGTTGTGAAGACGTATCGCAGCTCTACCAAAAAGCAACAACGGCCACACAGCAGTTGTGAACCGCGCCGGTGGAGGAATAGAACCGCCCCACCACAAGAACTCATTACCAGCTTTCTGCCCAGCATGAGAGCCCGTTTGTAGAGGATGCATTGTTATATGTGGTGATCTTACACTCACCCCTGCGTACCGCTTCGAGACATGCAGAAAGAGAGTCAATGAGGTGTGGAAGGTATTGACAGGAATGTAGTGCCAGGCTGACTCTTATGCCGTGACCAGCTGCACTGTTTCTCAGTTGAGAACCCATAGGTAGAACAGGCCGATCGAAGAGATCCCACACATATTTGATTGGGTTTAAATCCAACTGGTCTGGTGGCCTGGGGAGTACGGTAAATTCATCCTGGTGCTCGAACCACGGACATACACTACGAGCTGTGTGACATGTTGTATTGGCCTGCTAGTAGATGCCATCCTGCCAAGCAACAACGAACGGCATATTGGTGTGGACATTGTCCCGAAGGATAGATGCATATATGTGTTGATCCACTGTGACTTACAGAGGGTCGAGATCACCCATGGAATGTCACGAAAACATTCTCCAAAACATAAAGCTCCCTCATCCGTCATCGACCCTTCCGATGCTCGTTGCAGAGTGTTTGCTTTTACACGTTTTTACGTAGATGGTACATAAAACTTTATTTGCGATAAACGGCTGCCTGTCACCATTCACTGGACGTCCATTTGCGGTATTGACGTGTGAATTCTAGCCTTCGACACCAGTGGAGAGCAGTGAAAATGGGTGCATAGATTAGGCGCAAGCTGCGGAGCCCCATACGAAGCAACGTTTGCTGAACGGTCGTTGAGGAGACGCTTGGGTGGTCTGGGTGGTCAGTTGCTCAACAACTGCACGTCTATTCGCGCGCACTTATCTCTGCATCTGTCGTTCACCCCTTGTTGACTGTGATGCACCACAGCTGGCTCTCTGCAGGGTTTTCATAGCACCATTTTGATAAGCACTGTATACTTCTACTAACGCGGCATACGAACGGCTTACAGGCTTCGACGTTTCAGAAATGCTTCCACCATCGGCCTGAAAGCCAATGATTATATTCTCTGGGACGTCAGATAAGTCTCTCCATTTCCGCATTTCGGCAGTGACTCCATTATTTTTCGCGTCCTTCAGACGCGTTTTATATACCATATATTGCTACTGCTGTCACGTGCCGTCTATGAGTGGTTACCATACGTTAACGTCGGTGATAGGCGATTATCACATTAACGTGATTAGCCCTCGTAAAACAATGAGATTTGGGTATTACAGTGAAATACACAGGAAAACTAGTATTCAGACTAATGACCTAAGTCGAAACAAGACCCCGGGAGTAGACAACATTCCATTAGAACTAATGATAGCCTCGGTAGAGCCAGCCCTGACAAATCTCTACCATCTGGTGATAAAGATGTATGAGACAGGCGAAATTCCCTCAGACTTCAAGAAGAATATAATAATCCCAATCCCAAAGAAAGCAGGTGTTGACAGATGTGAAAATTACAGAACTATCAGTTTAATAAGCCACGGCTACAAAATACTAACACGAATACTTTACAGACGAATGGAAAAACAAGTAGAGGCCGGCCTCGGGGAGATCAGTTTGGATTCCGTAGAAATGTTGGAACACATGAGGCAAAACTGACCCAACTTATCTTAGAAAATATATTAAGGAAAGACAAACCTACGTTTCTAACATTTGTACACTTAGAGAAAGCTTTTGACAATGTTGACTGGAATACTCTCTTTCAAATTCTGATGGTGGCAGCGTTACAGTGCAGGGAGCGAAAGGCAATTTGTACAGAAATCACTTGGCAGTTATGAGAGTCGGGGGGCATAAAAGGAAACCAGTGCTTGGGAAGGGACTGAGACATGGTTGTAGCCTATCCCCCATGTTATTCAATCTGTATATTGAGCAAGCAGTAAAGGAAACAAAAGAAAAATTCGGACTAGGAATTAAAATCGATGGAGAAGAAATAAAAACATGGAGGCTCGCCGATGTCATTGTAATTCTATCAGAGACAGCAAAGGACCTGGAAGACCAGTTGCACGGAATGGACAATGTCTTGAAAGAAGGACATAAGACGAACATCAACAAAAGTAAAACGAGGATAATGGAATGTAATCGAATGAAATCAGGTGATGCTGAGGGTATTAGATTAGGAAATGAGACGCTTAAAGTGGTAAATGAGTTTTGCTACTTGGGGACCAAAATAACTGATGATGGTCGAAGTAGAGAGGATATAAAATGTAGACTGGCAATGGCAAGGTAAGCGTTTCTGAAGAAGAGTAATTTGTTAACATCGAGCATAGATTTAAGTGTCAGCGTTTCTGAAAGTATTTGCATGGAGTGTAGCCAAGTATGTGTGTGAAACGTGGACGATAAATAGTTTAGACAGGAAGAGAATAGGAGCTTTTGAAATGTGTGGGTGCAGAAGAATGCTGAAGATTAGATGGGTAGATCACAAAACTAATGAGGAGGTAATAAATAGAACATCGAAGAAAAAGAATCTGTGGCACAACTTGACTAGAAGAAGGGATCGGTTGGTAGGACATATTCAGAGACATCAAGGGATCATCAATTCAGTATTGGAGGGCAGCACGGAGAGTAAAAATCGTAGAGGGAGACCAAGAGATGAATACATTAAACAGATTCAGAAGAATGTAAGTTGCAATAGGTACTGTGAGATGAAGAAGCTTGCACAGGACAGAGTAGCATGGCGAGCTGCATCAAACCAGTCTCTGGACTAAAGACCACAACAACAACATATAGGTGGTTCGATGTGATACTGTGTAGCACATGGGGAGAGGGTCAGTTAATCTGGCGTTTGGTATTCCCCTGGCATTCTAAACAGCAAGAGGAACAGATTGGGCAGCAGTGGGAGCTGTACCTTGTCGTCAGCACTGTTAACAACCTCGTGCAGTATTTTATACGATATTATATCTTTGGATGGTAACATGGCTTGGAAGCTGCTTGGGAACTAGTTACCAAAATCGCCAAGATTGCTATTAAGTACGTTTACGTGATCCGTGCATTGTGGGGATATATGGCTCGAATTTCTTACTCTCTGCGTACGCACAAAGACGTGGCAGTTGCATCGAGCCAACAGAGATATTTTCTTTAACTTACAGTGACCAAGCTGCTGTCTTACTGTACGTGTAGGGAACATCCTTGTTGTTTTCTTATTATTATGCTGTGGTAGTCTAGGAATCGTGCAATGGACTAGTGCTTCGTGACTGCATTCAATTTTTGATGTTCTCGACCATTCTGCTTGCCAGTCCGATATCAAGCGTTTTTTGAGTACTTGTATTATATCTGTGACAATGAATTTATCATACCTAACATCTCCATGTACAGATGCTTTCTTTGCTAGGACATTTACTTGCTCTCTTCCAAGTACTCAAGGCCTTTTGATACTTTCAAAAATATCTGGAAACCGCTATATCGAAATGAAAGAATTTCATTGTCGGCTCTCCTTATATCGACAACAAGCATCGATATGTCAATATATCGACGGTAGGACTTCGACATCACTGAGTACTAAAAAGATCGACTGCACATTCTAAATATACTGACCGTGTTAGAGCTGTATGCTTAATTATTGATTTATTATTATACAGTATATTCTGTTCACCAGCAACCGGCCTATCCGCCTTAGTGCAAGAACAGCAAAGCAAACGATATACGTTCACGCTTGGCGATAACTATTTTGCTAACAACTGATTCTAAAAGGCACAATAGAAGGTGTCTGCTGGGTCCGTCGTTCGGTTTCGTCACATATCGCATTTACCTGGAACACTTCATGTCGATTTCCCTGTTTTTTTTTTTATTTCTGCCAACTCCACCAACTTAGGAGTTGTAGTGTCAAAATTATGTGGTGAAGCAAAACGTTGCAGTTTCTATTGGTAGCGCCGAGCCCCGATTACATCAGCATTTCACCTCACACGGAGGCCCACCGCAAGAACCAATCTTGTCATTTAGATTTTTGTTCATCATTTTCAGCAACTGTTTTTGAAGAGTGCCAATGTGAAGAAATAGCACACTAGATGTATCAAAAAATCGTGGATATCACTTCTGAACAGCACGTTGCGAGGTTCGCAGGTAGGCTCAATAATATTTGTCATTGCCTGGGGGACAGCGAAAGTGTTTACACTCAAAAGAGTTTTCCTGGAGCCACTCTGTAGGAATTCTGGGCGTGTAGGGTGTCGGATTATCCTGTTGGAATTTCCAAAGTCCGCCGGAATGCACAATGGTCATGAACGGAAGCGGGTGATCAGACAGGATGCCTACATACGTTTCACCTGTGATAGTATTATCTAGGCGTATCAGGGTTCCCATACCACTCCGAATACATAAGCCACACATCACTACAGAGCCTCCACCAACTGTAACAGTCCCTTCCTGACATGCAGGGTCCATGGATTCATGAGGTTGTCTCCATACCTACACATGTCCGCCTGATCACACAGTTTTAAATGAGACTCGTCCGACCACGTAGCATGTTTCCTGTCATCAGCAGTCTAATGTCAGTATTCATGGATCAAGGGGAGGCGTAAGTCCATGTTTCGTGCAATCATGAAGGGTCAACGAGTCTGCCTTCGGCTCCGAGAGCCCATATCGGTGATATTTCGTTAATGGTTCGCACTCTGACACTTGTTGATGGCTGAGCATAAAAATTTGCAGCAATTTGCGGAAGGATTGCACTTCTGTCACATTGAACGATTCTCTTCAGTCGTCATTGGTAACGATCTTGCAGGATCTTTTTCCGGCCGCAGAGATGTCGGACATTTTATGTTTCACCTGATTCCTGATATTCACGGTACACTCGTGAAGTGGTTGTACGGGAAAATCCCCACTTCATCGCTACCTCGCAGATGCTGCGTGTGCCATCGTTCAAACCCACTTAAATCTTGATAACCTGGCACTGCAGCAGCAGCAACCGATCTAACAACTGCGCCAGACACTTGTTGTTTTATGTAAGTGTTGCTGACTGCACGGCCGTGTTCTGCCTGTTGATATATCTCTGTATTTGAATAGGCATGCGTATACTAGCTCCTTTGGCGCTTCAGCGTATGTTAAAAGAAATAAATAGTTGAAAAACGCCAGTGACCTGACGAAAATTAACTATTATAAAGCTGATACTAATGGAATAAAGCGCTTATGTACGTAACTTACCATGTCGTCGACAATGATGAAAATAATGTGCGGAGACCTACAGGAAGAGCGGTGAGTGACGGACGTGGCTGCGAAGCTAGCCACGAGCAACGCGACTGCCAACGATGTCTTCATACTGCAGGCGTCTGTCAAGTGAAAGCAGTGAAGTCCACTGTGGAATGGATGCTGATGTGCAGCCGCTGAGGATCAACACTATTCCGTCACTCTGAAAAAGAAAAAGATGCCAGTGGTGAGTATCCAGGAAAAAATGCCTGGTAGTTGCAGTGTGTCTTTGTCTCTGCCTAGTCATCTGCGTTACTTCTGTTTTATTAGAAGATACCTGCAATTTGGTTTTTCTAATGCAGAGGTAAAGACAGACAAGTTCTGCTCGTCCATTCATGTGAGGCCCAACATCGATGAATTCGTGGCATTTTTATCGTTACGAAAATAATGTCATTTAGAGTAGCCATTTTTGAGCATACGAGATGTAACTACACTGATGAGTTAAGAAATAATGATCCCAATCCACCGCGTGACAGTGTGCATGCGTGCGCGTAACACGGTGAAGGAAGTATACAGGGTACTTGTCGTAGTTTGAGTTTTTTCTAGGTGAAATCTAATACAACTCTATTCAAAAAGAAAGGTCAGATTTCGAATACTTTGATTTCAAACTGTGAAATATGGAAACACAATTCCACCGTTCCTGGAAAGAGAAAGAGAATGGTTCAATTTCTTATGCATCTACATCTACATCTACATCTACATGATTACTCTGCAATTCACATTTAAGTGCTTGGCAGAGGGTTCATCGAACCACAATCACACTATCTCCCTACCATTCCACTCCCGAAGAGCGCGCGGGAAAAACGAACACCGAAACCTTTGTGTTCGAGCTCTGATTTCCCTTATTTTATTTTGATGATCATCCCTACCAATGTAGGGTGGGCTCAACAAAATATTTTCGGAAGAGAAAGTTCTTGACTGAAATTTCGTAAATAGATCTCGCCGCGACGAAAAACGTCTTTGCTTTAATGACTTCCATCCCAACTCGCGTATCATATCTGCCACACTCTCTCCCCTATTACGTGATAATACAAAACGAGCTGCCATTTGTTGCACCCTTTCGATGTCCTCGGTCAATCCCACCTGGTAAAGATCCCACACCGCGCAGCAATACTCCTACAGAGGACGAACAAGTGTAGTGTAGTCTCTTTAGTGGACTTGTTGCATCTTCTAAGTGTCCTGCCAATGAAACGCAACCTTTGGCTCGCCTTCCTCACAATATTATCTATGTGGTCTTTCCAAATGAAGTTGACAGCCTTGAGAATTGTACTATTTATCGAGTAATCGAATTCCAACGGATTTCATTTGGAACTCATGCGAATCACCTCACACTTTTCGTTATTTAGCGTCAGCAAACTTTTTAAAATCGCTTTGCAACTGATACTGGTCTTCGGATGACCTTACCAGACGGTAAATTACAGCATCATCTGCTAACAACCTAAGAGAACTGTTCAGATTGTCACCCACGTCATTTATATAGATCAGGAACAGCACAGGTCCCAGGACGCTTCTCTGGCGAACACCTGATATCACTTCAGTTTTATTCGATGATTTGCCATGTATTACTACGAACTGCGACCTTCCTGACAGGAAATCACGAATCCAGTCGCACAACTGAGACGATACCCCATAGGCCCGCAGCTTGATTAAAAGTCGCTTGTGAGGAACGGTGTCAAAAGCTTTCCGGAAATCTAGAAATAAGGAATTAACTTGAGATCCCCTGTCGATAGCGGCCATTATATCGTGCGAATAAAGAGCTAGCTGCGTTGCACAAGAACGATGTTTTCTGAAACCAAGCTGATTGCGTATCAATAGATCGTTCCCTTCGAGGTGATTCATAATGTTTGAATACAGTATATGCTCCAAAACCCTACTGCAAACCGATGTCAATGAAATAGGTCTGTAGTTCGATGGAGTACTGCTACTACCCTTCTTAAACACTGGTGCGATCTGCGCAATTTTCCAATCTGTAGGTACAGATCTATCGGTGAGTGAAAGGTTGTATCTGATTTCTAAGCTGGGAGCTATCGTATCAGCGTAATCTGACAGGAACCTAATCGGTATACAATCTTGACCTGAAGACTTGCCCATATCAAGCGATTTGAGTTGATTTGCATCCCCTAAGGTATCTAATTCTAAGAAACGCGTTCTAGCAGCTGTTCTTGTTTCAAATTCTGGAATATTTCATTCGTGTTCCCTGGTGCAGGAATTTCGGAAAGCTGAGTTCAATAAGTTTTTATCCCCCTCTGTGCGTGACACTTTTGAAAGTCTGCGACATCGCATTGTTCAAACTGTGAATTCGACAACGAGAGACCAGCTGCTTCGTATGTGGCACGAAATGGGCCACCGATAATGATATTTGTCGTGTGGCAGGTGGTGCTCACACTGAATGCATAGAAATTTGAACTTTTCTCTTTATAGGAACATTGAAATTGTGTTTTTATATTTTGTAGTACGGAAGTAATAAATGTTTGGAAATTGTTATTTCTTTTTGAATAGCCTTGTGTAAGTGAAAGAGACATCTGCCTGTACTGCAACTGATCACCATCCAAACATCCCTCCTTCGTGGATGGGGTCAACTTTGAATTTTCAAGTGAGAACCCTACATTTCATAGCATATTCAGATTCCAGCCAAAGAGTATTTACGTTTTACCAAAGCACTGTTTACTAGTTGTGGTAGATGGCGCTGTAATCGACAAAAGTCAAGAGCGTCTCTTTTTGCAATTAAGAACCGACACATTTAATTCTGAAATTAATTTACGACGTAAATTTAAACCTGTCTGTTGTAAAGGTTGATATATACATCTGCATCCATACTCCGCAAAACACCAGACGGTGTGTACCTTGAGTACTTCTGTCGGTTCTCTCTTCTGTTACAAATGGTTCAAATGGCTCTGAGCACTATGGGACTCAACTGCTGTGGTCATCAGTCCCCTAGAACTTAGAACTACTTAAACCTAACTAACCTAAGGACATCACACACATCCATGCCCGAGGCAGGATTCGAACCTGCGACCGTAGCAGTCGCACGGTTCCGGACTGCGCGCCTAGAACCGTGAGACCACCGCGGCCGGCTCTTCTGTTACAGTCTCGTATTGTTCATGGAAAGAAAGATTGTCGGTATGCCTCTGTGTGGGCTCTGATCTCTCTCATTTTAGCCTCATGGTCTCTTCGCGAGATATACATAGGAGGGAGCAATATACTGCTTGACTGCTCGGTGAAGGTATGTTCTCGAAACTTCAACAGAAGCCCGTACCGAGCTACTGAGCATCTCTCTTGCAGAGTCTTCCACTGGAGTTTATCTGTCATCTCTGTGACGCTTTCACGATTACTAAATGATCCTATAACAAAGTGCGCTGATCTCCGTTGGATGTTCTCTGTCTCTTCTATCAACCCTATCTGGTACGGATCCCACAAAGGTGAGCAGTATTCAAGCAGTGGGCGAACAAGTGTAATATAACATACTTCCTTTGTTTTCCGACTGCATTTTCTTACGATTCGTCCAATGAATCTCAGTCTGGTACGCGAGCCGGTGTGGCCGAGCGGTTCTAGGCGCTACAGTCTGGAAGCGCGCGACCGCTACGGTCGCAGGTTCGAAGTGTGCCTCGGGCATGGATGTGTGTTATGTCCTTAGGTTAGTTAGGTTTAAGTTGTTCTAAGTTCTAGGGGACAGATGACCTCAGATGTTAAGTCCCATAGTGCTCACAGCCATTTGAACCACCAGTCTGGCATCTGCTTTACCGACGACTAATTTTATATGGTCCCTCCATTTTAAATCACTCCTAATGCCTACTCCCAGATAATTAATCGAATTAACTACTTCCAGTTGCCGACTTGCTATATTGTAGCATCTTTCTCTCTATGTATTCGCAGCACATTACACTTATCTCTATTGATATACAGTTGCCATTCCCTGCATCATGCGTCCATTTGTTTCAGATCCTCCTGCATTTCAGTTCAATTTTCCATTGTTACAACCTCTCGATATACTACAGCATCATCCGGAAAAAGCCGCAGTGAACTTCCGATGTTATCCACAAGGTCGTATATATATATATATATATATATATATATATATATATATATATATATATATATATATTGTGATTAGCAACGGTCCTACAACACTCCCCATCGGCACTCCTAAAATCACTCTTACTTCGGAAGACTTCTCTCCATTGAGAATGACATGCTGTGCTCTGTTATGTAGGAACTCCTCCATCCAACCGCAAAATCAGTCTGATAGTCCATATGCTCTCACTTTGTTCATTAAACGACTGAGGGGAGCTGTATTAAACGCTTTGCGGAAGTCAAGAGACACAGCATCTACCTGGGAACCCGTGTTTATGGCCCTCTGAATCTCTTGGACGCATAGCGCGAGCTGGGTTTCATACGATTTACATTAGTGTGGCAAATTTCACTTTACAATACAATACGGTTAAGCCTTTCTATGTATGATTATAAACGGCTTTTAGAGTGATTCAGGAACAACGAGTGGATGAAACAGTTTTCTTTTCCTATCGGGATGCTTCATTTCGGTGAGTCCCTTTCCCTCCATTGGGGTGCTTCCTCTAGGTGACTTCCCTGGCCTCTCACCATTGCTTGATTTCGGTGAGTATTCACGAAAACTATGCAATTCTATATTCACGATTTGTATTCCACCAGTAGCTGCGTAGCGGGGCAGTTGTAAGGAAACACACACAGAAATCGGTCAACTGATGGCGGCGTTCTAGTGCGGCTACGGAAATAAAGCATTCCTACGGTTTGGGTATCCACCACAATTAGCCCTGTAGGGAACAGTAAACCGCCTTACCATAAAAGTAGGTTAATTGCCATAAATATCAGTGTCAACTCATGTTATTTCTACTGCAACACTCAAGTATCGTCTGAGCCGTAGCATCATGCTTTAGAACTCAAAGGTTTACATTTAAATCGTTAATGAAATATAGAAGCAAATGCGTCGGTTCTTACTTGCAAAAACACACTTCTTGCTTGTCTATTGGTTGGTTGATTTTTTTTTTTTTGGGGGGGGGGGGGGGGAGAGGAACATACAGAGATGTCATCGGTCCCATTGGATTAGGAAAGGATGTGGAAGGAAATCGGCGGTTCCCTTTCAAAGTAACCCTCCCGGAATTTGCCTTAAGCGATGTAGGGAAATCACGGAAACCTAAATCGGAATGGCTGCAGACGGATTTCAGCCGTCGTCCTCCAGAATGAGAGTGCAGTATGCTAACCACTGCGCAACCTCGATCGGTTTTGTCGATTACAGCTCCACCTGTGACGAATGGAAAACAAACTCACATATTTTTTGGCTTACAATCTGTATATGCAATAAAAACTGGTGGTTCCCATTTCAAAATACGAAGTAAGTTGATCCCGTCAGCGAAGGAGGAGTGCTTAGGGGTGGTTAGGGTGTCGTCAGTGGTAACACAGACCGACCCACCCCCCGCGTTATTAATACTAACTTTTCACCTATGACTTTTTTTTTTTCGTAGAATGAGCCGTTCTCGAGATACTCAGTTGTCTCAAGTTACAACAAACACCCTGAACACTGATGTGACGGAAGTCATCGTATAGCGACATGACCACTTACTGGTGGAGGCAGTGTCGTGTACACAGGATATGAAAGGGCAACGCTATGACGGAGCTGCCATTTGTACTCAGATAATTCATTTGAAAATTTTGTACGACGTTCTTATGGTCGCACGACGAGAACTAAGAAACTTTGAATGCGGAATCCTAGTAATAATAACATGCAAGGGGCTTTCCATTTCGGAAATCGTTAGGGAATGCAATATTGCGAGATCCACATTGCCAAGAGTGTGCCCCTAAAACACAATTTTAGGTATTACCTCTCGCCACGGAGTAGCGGCGTTGGCGTAGGGTTAGTGCTAACAGACAAGCAATACCGCATGAAATTGGTACAGAAATCAATCTGGGACATAAGAGGAATGTATCAGTTACGACAGTGCGATGAAATTTGGAAATTTGGAGTCAAAGGGCTATGGCAGCAGATGACCGACAGGGTACCTCTGTAAACAGCACATCATCTGCCTCACCTCTCGTGGGCTTGCGACCGTATCGGTTGTACCCTAGACAACTAGAAAATCGTGACCTGTTCAGATGAGTCCGGCGTTCAGTCGATAGGAACTCATGGTAGGACTGGACTGTGGTGCTGACTCCACGGAGCCACGGACCCAATTTGTCAACAAGGCGCTCTGTAAACCGGTGGTGGCTCAGTAACGGTGTGGGCTGTGTTTACATGGAAAGGATTGGGTTGTCTGGTCCATGTGAACGGATCGTTGACTGGAAATGACTAGTTGTTCTACTGGGAAAGCATTTTTAGCTAATCATTGACTTCATGTCCCCAAAGACTGATGGAATTTTAATGGATGACAATGCGACATGTCACCAGGCCACAACTGATCGCGACTGGTTTGAAGAATATTTTGGACAATTCGAGCGAATTATTTGGCCACCCATCCGATACATGCACTCCGTCTTCCGGCCACAAATGGCTCATTGGGACCATCCGACCGCCGTGTCATCCACGGATAAAGATGCAGATAGGAGGCATCCGACACGTACAGGGCAAAAACTCCAACACCGGCAACAGACTCAGTATTTCTGCAGGGGACTTCCAACTACTCGATGAGTACGTGCCACGTCGAGTTACTGCACTGGGCCGGGAAGAAGGACGTCCGACACAACACTGGAAGGTGTCCCATGACTTTGGTCATCTCAGTGTGTAAGCGGAGCAGAAACGAATAGGCAATCATTTTATCAACGATACCAGACGCCATTTGGGGAACACATTGACAAAAGCGTGTGTGGCAGCGGGAAAAATTGATTTAAACTCATCCGTAGAGAGGAACTTCTCAGAAACGGTGAAACACGTTGGCAGTTTACATGCTGTTGCTGTTGGCATCTAAGCAAGTGTTTGAATTATAGTGAAATCACGAATGATCGACAAGATGTAGGACGTCCAGGCGCCGTCACAGAGGGTGCACGTTCTGGGCTTTATCGCTCCGTTTAGCGGGACAGGCGACGGTCAGTCGTACAAGTGTTTCGGAGCTCACCATCAGGGACACATTGTAGAGCGTCGACTCTGTGTGAGACGCCTCCATCTTGTTCCCATGTTGATTCAACGACATCGTAGACAGCAGCTGGCGTAGTATCATTGCTATATGACTACGGATGACCGGAAACTTGTGTCTGTGTCTGATGAATCACATTTCGTGTAACACCAGGTCGATTACCTTGTCCATATAGGGTACCATCCAGGCTGCTCGAAGCATGTACTGAGCCAAGGATGCAGGCCGGTAGCTGCAATATTATGCTATGGGGGACATTTCCCTATGCCTCCAGGGGATCTGCGGTGATAACTGAATAAATCATTACCGACATGGACTACGTGAATATTACTGCGGACAATCTGCATCCCTTCACCCTATTTGCTTTCCCCGACAGCCACACTACCTTCCATGAAGGTAACTGCCTATATCACACACCTCTAAACATATACCAGGGTCCTGTCGAATGCATATTACGCAATAAAATTTTTTGACTAGTTCCGTACACATCAAAGAAGAGAATTATTGTATTCCAAAAAATTAAAAATAACTCAATTACAATGCTCAGAGAGAAATTATGAGAATAACATTACAAAATAATAAAAATGACTCAATTACAATGCTCAGAGAGAAATTATGAGAATAACACACAGGAGAAATTTATAAAGTGATAAGAGTAGATGGAAAATTTAACTCTTTTTAGGGTTCCATGCCTAAATCAATAGAAAAGAAACTTTATAGGATTGCTTTTTTGTCCGTCCAGTCCATCTGTCTGTCTGTCACAAATCCTGTTTCTCAGTAATGAGTAAGTGTATCAAGTTGAAAGTTACGTTATATACTGATGTCGATGATCCCTTGGTGCTGTAAAACATTGAAGTTTCTAAATCAGTGAAGTCAAAACAAATGTCACATATTTTGACAAGCGCAAACTCATTCATTAAAACGTATAGGATACTTCTCGTTGGCCTAGAACCATGAAATTTGCTAAGAAGAAAGGTTTCACAGTACAACCAAAGGACAACAATCTGGAAATTGTGTGGTTGTAATTGTAGTGCACGCAAAATATTGTCGTATTTACGAGGATCAGTCTTTTGACTGGTTTGATGTGGCCCGCTACGAATTCCTCAACCGTGTCAACCTCTTCATCTCAGAGTAGCACTTGTAAACTACGTTTTCAATTATTTGCTGGATGTTTGCCAATTCTGTCTTCCCCTACAGTTTTTGCCCGCTACAGCTCCCTCTAGTACCATGGAAGTCACCCTTGATAAAATGTCCTATCAACCTGTCCCTTCTCCTTGTCAGTGTTTTCCATGCATTCATTTTCTCTGTATCTGATAAGACCCCTCTACCTTAGGGACGGGTAGACTTATGGAGTGGACATTAATGTTACTTACAAAGGTCTATTGGCACTTGGTGGTACAATAAATAAACGCTTCTAAGTCAATGCACCCGAAATCTATGGCCATTTAGCTTCTACAGTCGTTCGCAAAAGTGTCCGAACGACCTGAATTGCATTTCGCCTGATTCTCAAGCAACCCGCATAATGCAGCTGTATAGCAGGTGCTTTAATCGGTCCTCAGTACAGCCGTTTGACTATTGAAAATGGTTCCAACAAGTCACCTCTAGAAAACACAGCTCTGTGTCGCAATAACTAAAGCTGTAAGGAAATACCACGATACTAAAAATACCAGGGAACACCTTATCACAGATAAGACTGTCCTTAAGGCTCATATGCTCACATTTATTACAATAAATGACATACCTGAATAGTTACCACTTTCATTATAACATCTGATAGGTAATGCACGTAGTACGTTCGTCGTAGTCTTCAATGTAACATATCGTTCTTATTATTTAACAGAAAATGACGTTAAAAATTTAAGTTATTCACGACCAGCTAGTTGAGAATATGTATGAACTTCAAGTGACACGACCAACCGCCTCTTTGTGCATATGGATTCAAACCCAGGTCATACTGACTAAGCAAAGATTTCGTGTCTGACGGAAATAGTCATTCCTGACTAGGCATACAGGGAGTGACATACCTCGATTTTAGACAGTATCAGGTAGCAAATATAAACTTTAAATCTCGTAACGTAAACGTTTTTAATGGACGCGAATTCCTACCCAGCATCTATTGTCCCTGTTAACAAACTACGAGAGATGTTAAATATTGCTTCTTCACAAGTAACATACTTGATATGCCGTGAAGTAAGGCTTTCTGTTGGACAGGGATTCGAACCCAGAACCTAATCGGATTGTTATCGAAGCACAATCAATTGACATATCGGATTTTCTCGTCAGTAGCTTGATGTTTTAACTGAAATGACGAGACGAAGTATTAATTTTTTCCTTTCCAGGACTCCGACCCGGCACCTATCGCTGTTATATATTAGAGAAAACGAACGTTACATACGGGTTTGTTACACCAGCAGTGACATGTGAGCAAATTTAAACTAGAAATAATACGACGAAAAGTTAAATGCTGACTGGGAATCGAATCCCACAACATATCGTTGTTGACTACACACAAAGAGACGTCAGTTGCCGAATTTTTCTCCATCAGCAGCTCGTAATAACATCCTTGAACTTACAGTGATCTCGCAAATAGTTCTATGTCTCACGGGGAGTCAAAAACGCCAGATATTGTTAGTGATGACAACGAGTGAAAATACATTAAAAATCAAAATTATTATCCACCAGCAGAAACATATTCTCATGCTAGAGCTTGATAATACGTAATGACAACGTATCATTCCGAAATCAGAGAGACTTGTAGAGGGGGGACGGTTGAATTAGAGCAGTCTGTGTGGGACAGTATTTTATGATTTTGTTGGATGATTAGTGGCTCAGTTCTCGACAGAGGCACAGTATGTTACAGTAAACAATACCAAAAAGTATTGAACGTTGTTTGAAGTGAACGCAGGCGGCTGATGGACAGGGATGCACGATAGTGGAGTACCGGCATTTGGTTGATGTTTGGACCCACCATTTGCGAGAGGCACTTCAAGCTAAGTAAGTACTCTTTCCCGGCATTAAAAATTATGTTACTTTAGCGCAAACTGTCGAATTTATCTAGTAATGTTTAAAGTCACTGCTACAGGGCGTATTTGTGGCATGTTTCACTTATTCAAGGAAACAACTTTACGATTTGGAAGGTCCTTAATGTAAATAACCCTGCGGAAGAAAGAATATTGTCACGTAGAGGAAGGTGTAAGCAGATGAACGATGAACACTAAATGCACTTATCAAAGGTTTATTCAGCACTTGCACATACAAGAGCGCTGAGCGAGCTGCCTGCAGCCAGAAAACATGCGGTATGTATACAGCTACAGAACATTCCAGTACAATGATTCTTACTACTTGTGAAT
The DNA here is from genome assembly GCF_023897955.1 of Schistocerca gregaria. Classification (NCBI taxonomy): domain Eukaryota; kingdom Metazoa; phylum Arthropoda; class Insecta; order Orthoptera; family Acrididae; genus Schistocerca; species Schistocerca gregaria. The sequence continues at coordinate 131,638,748 of NC_064922.1, forward strand.
ACTTCTAGAATGTACTCAAACCGAATATAGAAATTATAATGTTTCATTTCAGGTGAGTTTTGAACTCACGACCCTTCAAGCAATAATCTAGTATCATAACCACAACACTACGGCGACTGCGCTACTTGGTTTCTTCTGCGACATTGTTCCCTCTTTAAGAGAACAGCGTCCTAGTTCGGGGACGAGTCATCTGTCCTCCATACTCCGACTCCAAATGACTGATGTTCGCCCTGGCGGTGATCTACTTAGAACTTCCCTTGCCGCTACGTTTATCGGCAGCTTTGCGCTTCTTGCCTGTTGCTGAAGCTTCGAATTTACCCTGGGTTGCAGGATCCTTGTAGGGCTTCAGTTGAAGGACGTGGACCGTATCTCTGTTCTCTTGTATCCTCTTGTATCGGGGTCGAAATCTTCAACTTCATAAGTAACGTCAGGCAACTGTTTTACCACCTTATAAGGTCCAAAGTAACTCCTAAGGAGTTTCTCAGAAAGACCAGCTCTCCGAATAGGAGTGATGATCCAGATGTCAGCTGGCTGGCAGACGACAGAGCTCGCGTCATACCTTCGGCCATCATTTTCCAGAGCTTGCAGCGAGGAGAGTCGAAATAACTGTGGAGCTTCGTCAGCTCTGGTTAACACCTGGCCCATGTCATCGTCGTCCACGCCATCAGGATGTGTCCATCGTCATAGTCGGCTGACACCCATGCACCAGGAAAAATGGCGTAAATCCTGTGGTGGCTTGTTTGGCGGTGTTGTACGCAAACGTCACGAAAGGTAGAACCTCATCCCAGTAGTTCTCCTCAACACTGACGAACAGTGATAGTATGTCGGCCGAGGTCTTATTAAGGCGTTACGTAAGCCCGTTAGCTTGCGGATGGTAGGCAGTCGTCATGTGATGACAAATGTTGCACCGACGGTTTACCTCTGTCACAAGATTGGATTGGAAAACTTTCCCTCAATCCGTAATTAACGACCTTGGGGCGCCGTGTTTTAATACAATGTCTTCTACGATGAATTTGGGCATCTCGAATGCTTTGGCTGTTTTACTGCATTTGTAATGGTATAGCGTGTCCGATAATCAGTGCAAAATATAATCCATCTATTGCCACTAGCGGACGTCGGAAATCGTCCGAGGAGGTCAATCCCAACACGCTGGAAAGGCGTTTCGGCTGGTGGAATTGCTATCAGACAGCCAGGTGGTTTCTCCACTGGCACTCTGGGCAGCGCAACACATAGTGACGGACACTCCTAAATAAACCTGACCAGAAAAATCTCTTGCGGATTAATAAATCCTAAATGTCCGGCCTCAGGTGTGTCATGGAGTTTCTGTAGAAAATATAAGCGCATGTGTTTAGGAATCACTGGTAGCCATCTCTTTCCAAACGGATCAAAGTTTTTCTTGTATTCACTACCTTACATTGTCCTTTCACATCCTCTTACCGATTTAAGGCAAGTATAAACTGAGATATCTTGGCGTCCTCCTTCTGCTCAGCAGATAGATCCTGGAGTGCAGTGAGACAGTCACTATCTTCATCAAAGACTTGATGGTCTGACACAGAGTTTCTTGAGAGACAGTCGGCATCATGGTGTTTTTTCCACTTTTGTACACTATGGTAATAACATAGTCTTGAGAACGTGGTGCCCACCTTTCGAGTCGTCCTGCTGGATCAATTCGTGGAAGAAGGTAATCGTCCTTTTTAGTTATATTATTAAGCTTCCAGTAATCAACACAAAAGTGCCAACTGCCATCCTTCTTCCTGATGAGGACCACTGGTGACTGCCATTGGATTTACGAAGGCTGTATGATGTAATTCTTCATCATTTTCTCTACCTTGTTGCGAATTATTCGATGTTCCATTGCTGACACACGGTACTCGTATGCTCTCTGGCTTATTGGTATCCAGTGCTAATCCGGTGCTTCACCGTCGATTTGTCAAATTTGCTCTTCACCTGTGGATTGAGGCACTCAGGGAACTCTTGAATAATGGCAAGTCGTTTCTTCTGTTGCTGCTTAGCGAGATTTGGTGACAGTGTAGGTAGAAGATCTTGTCTCATAGTGGTAGCGCTGATTTTGTCCATAGACTCGGAATGGGAGGTTTCTATGACGCTCAGCTGTTCTGCAATTAACGGCTCAGCGTTTGTTACGAACTTGCGCCTTGGAAGGATCTGCGGTTATCGGTGACAGTTAACTATCCAAAGTTCACCGAATCCATTCTGAAACTAGACGACAGAAGCTGGGATCACCAAGTTATTCTTCAGTGGTATGCTTCTCTTATATTCCACTACAGGATCCATGGCATGACACATGAGAGCTACCTTTCCAACTCTGACTGCAGAAATGATCACTTCATCCAGCACACACAGTCTTGACACACTCAGATGCGCATCTTCCTGTTCACAGTATCTCATCTCATCTTCAAGTGACCACAACCTATAATTGCTTGAGAAGCTTTCATAAAGTCACATCCAATAATGACGTCATGACTACACCCTTGTAAGACGATGAACTCTAAGAACGGTGTGTGGCCACTTACACCCACACGAATGATACATATTCCTGTAGGTTTTACGTATTTTCCATTATTCACCTTCAGCAGAGATGTTTTGTAGTCGACGAATACGGTTTTCTGCAACTGGCGACGGTACTTCTCCGAAATGACTGAATACGATGCTCCAGAGTCCACAAGAGCTTGGGCTGGTCCACCGTCCACGAGGATATCGACGTAGTTTCTTTTTTGTAGTGATCGACGGCGGAGGATTTTTCTCTTAGACTGCCTCGCCACCAAGGAAAGTCGCACCTTTTAGGTTTCCTGGTTGCGGCTGCTAGGTGATCGGCTGGAGCTTCTAAACGGCGACGGAGACCTTGATTGGCGTGTTGTCTGCTGTTGGAACCTCCTTCAGGAGTAGGGCTTGATACAAGTCCTCAGCAACACCCTTCATGACATGTGAAACCTTATGTTCCTCCTTCATTCTAGGATCCACTATTTTACACAGCTCCAAGACTTGTTGAACCTTGGATGGTGTAGCTTCGCCTGGATGATGTGCCCTGCACTTTAATTTATCTTCAGCCTTGCACTTCTGTCGTTGTGTGTCGCCGAAATTCTTGTGCAGTTCCGCCTGGAATACTTCCCAGCTTGTGAATTTCTCCTCGTCCTTCTCATACCATTGCTTGGCAGTGCCCTCTAAATAGAAAAATAATTACCCAAACATACGGTGTCGTCCCATTGGTTAAATTTGGCTATACGCTCATATAGCTTCAGCCACTTGCTCGGATCTTGGCCACCGTCACGAGAGAACCCGGAAGGATGTCTCACGTGGTGGCTTACAGTTTCTGTCATCGTAACGTCCTCTTCTTCTTCTGTCTCCGATAGGTTGTGATTTATTGAATATGACTCGAACTCGGGTTTCTCGCCACATAAACGGTGGCTCTGTCGTGGCCTAATGGGAGCCACTGTGTCGTCGATAATTTGCGGTATCACGAGTTCCAATACCCAGCGCTTCCACCAGAATAATTCCATGTAGAGGAAGGTGTAAGCAGATGAATGACGAACACTAACTTCACCTAACGAAGGTTTGTTCAGCACTTACACAGACAACAGCGCGAAGCGAACTGCCTCCAGCCAGAACACATAAGGTATATATAAAGCTACAGAACACTCCAGTCCAATGATTCCTGAATAACTCTAGAATGTACTCGAACCGAATGCAGAAATTAAAATGTTTCAGTTCAGGTGAGTTTTGAATTCACCACCCTTAATGCAACGATCTATCATAACCACTACACTATGGCGACTGCGCTGCTTAGCTTCTTCTGCGACAATATATAAGTAATGTCACTGTGAAGAGAGAATACCAACTCTTTCGTTAATAATCAAATGATCGTGAATCTGGTCAAATATGACCATATTGTGCAATCGTGCACGAATGAAACCTTCGTTTATGTTTATTTAATTTCCCCTTCTTCTGAAAATTATCATTTTACACACATTTAATATGTAGAAACTATTATATGATTCATCAGTCACGTAGTTCCATCGACAATCGTAACGGATAATTTCGTGGTATTTAAGAGATCCTGATTTCATACGACAGAGAAAGTGGATCACAGGCTAGCATCACTCAGCGTCTACATAAGCCACGATGTAAGCGCCGTGTGTTACATGCATGTGCGCTCACAGGAACCAGGAACACTAGAAGCGAATCAAATTAAGTGTACATTCAGAGTGCAACAACCGCTAATACTGGTTAAAGACTTCACTCTCATACTTAATTGAACAAATTGTTTTAGAAGCATTCTCGCAAACGGAATTACCTATGCAGTTGTTATATTTATTTCGACGTTACGTGTTGTACGTCGTATACATATGTCTCTACACCGTTTAGTGACGGGAGGTTGTTAACAAAGTTTGATTAAATGTCTCTGAGATATCATTGAGGAGGTGATGATTAATTTCAATTAACCAACCGGAGATTTGTGGCCCATCAAACTATGATTACACCGCAAGCATGATGGATACTGCGTAGGGCACAATTTTTGATCATTCGGCTTGAAATTTTGGAGGTAACGAAGTCTGATTAAAATGTCAGTGGGATATCGTTCAACGACTGTGAGCAGGTGACGATTAATCTCAATTAATCAACCGGACACTTGCGGCCTTTCTAGCGATATAAGGTCTCATACATGATGGATACTGCTAAGGGCGTAATTTTGGTCATTCTTCTTGAAATTTTGGAGATAGGCTTGTGATAACGTGCACGCATTAACGAAGGTATAATCATCTGGTTCAGTCGGTGCGAAAGTGGTTATACGCTCCGAACTAGAGCGAAACAAACCGTCACTCAGCGCCGCCCGCCTTGCAACGCGCTCAAATCGAGTTAATAATAATCCAAGTTGCCTGATTCGTAAACCGGGTTGATCCTAGGGTTGTTCAAAACAAGATATCAGGAAGAGCTAAATTATGGTTCGACGCCGTGTGCCACGTTCACCTCTGCTTGGATTGTGTTTTTTCTTAACATACGGTAACCAGTACGATCGGTAGAAAAATTCTTCCAGCATTCATTTCTCTCGTTAGCGTGTGCAAAGTTTGCATACATTTTTGATTGCTATTTTGTTTCTTGTATGTAATCGGAAATAAAACTGAAAACACTTTTTCTGCTGCCTGACAACCAAATATCGACGTCAGAATAATATGTTCGATCTATTGCAACTTTTTTCTCACAACCTATACACTATTACACACTATTATCAATCTTCTAACAGGTACGTCAATATTTCCTCGTTTTCTGAAATTTAGCCCCTATGCTGGTAAAACAGTTTTTTTTAAATAAATCATTATTAAACAACTACTAAAGTATCTTTCGAGCTAGATCTATGAAAATTGGTATTTGACTCCTCGGTTAGAAATAAGAAGAAAAATTTTCATTAAAGAGTTTCTTAAAGTTCACCCTCTAAGAGGGTGTTTAACGAAACATTTCGTTATGAAAGGATTTTTAATGCTAAATCTACGAAAATTTTAATTTGGCTACTTCGTTAGAAATAAAAGATACACCCTTTTTTTAAAAAATCTGAGCCCTGTGGAGGTGGAATAGGGGATGTAGTAGTTTATGGAAATGTTTAATTATCCAAGCATTTTTGAAGATAAATCTATAAAAATTATTATTTGGGTTGTCTATAAGAATTAGAAAATAGACATTTCACTGTTTTTGATAGTCAGTCCCAAAGAGGATGAAATAGCTGGATGATTCGTTACATGTAAAAATTCATTGTGAAAGCATTTTCAAGCTATATCTAGGACAACTGGTATTTGGATTCTCAATTACAAACGAAAGAATACGTGTTGCACTGTTTTTGGAAATTGAACCCCTAAGGGAATGGAATAGAGCCAGTCGGTGAATCATCATGACCCACCCATTCCAGCTAAGGATAAGAACTTGACATTTGGAAATGATGTGGATCTTATACTAGACACATTCTTTAACAACGGATTGGTAGAAATCACACTCCTAAGGGGGTGAAATAGGAGATGAAAAGCTTTTTGCAAATATGTTGCTATTAACACAATTTTGAAGCTAGAACTACGAAAATTTGTATGTGGTTTTTCAGTTAAAAATAAAAAAATAAAATATTTCAGCAGTTTTTGAATTTCAGCCACTAGGGGGGTAAAAGAGAGGATGAAATTTTGTAACAAAATATTTCCTTGTAGTCAGATTTTTTGCAAGTTGGTATATGAAAACAGGCATTTTACTTCTTGGTTAGATGTAATGAAACATGCCTTGGGGGATGAAGTTTCTAATGCGAAAGGCATGATTATCAAAAACCTTGGAGTCCAGCTACCAGAATCGCTTTTTGGTCGGACGGACGTTCTTAGCAAATATCATCCTTCAATGACTTTCTTAGCGTAAGATCTTTACCAGTAGTAATTTCTGAACAACATTAAAAATTCGATTAAAGAAAGGAAACAAAGGTCTGTACAGTCCATACAGTCTTCACGAGCGAAGTAGCGGAGCTAAGCTAGTATTCAGGATTTTCAGATTTAAGACCTTACTTACACATCACGTACTGTTCAAAACGTATATTGTTAACGTACATCAACAATAATCAACGAATTTACTTTTTAACGTTTTTTAAGGTAGCTATAAAGTTCACCCGCTGGTTATGCGCGTTATAGAAAATGCATTGGTATTGTTAAGGTAACGAAGGCCACACTATCGACTGAAATTTAAATTCACTCATGAGCATCTTTCAATTTTCTGTAATATGTGGTGGCGATCGGACGATCTTGTTGTTTGTTATTGTGGTCTTCAGTCCCGAGACTGGTTTGATGCAGTTCTCCATGCTACTCCATCCCGTGCAAGCTTCTTCATCTCCCAGTACCTACTGCAGCCTACATACTTCTGAATCTCCTTAGAGTATTCATCACTTGGTGTCCGCCTGCGATGAACATGTCCTCAGAACATGTCCTACCAACCGATCCCTTCTTCTAGTCAAGTTGCGCTACAAACTCCTCTTCTCCCCATTCCTAACAATACTTCCTTATTAGTTACGTGATCTACCCATCTAATCTTCAGCATTCTTCTGTAGCACCACATTTCGAAAGCTTCTATTCTTTTCTTGTCCCAACTATATATCGTCCATGTTTCACTTCCATACATGGCTACACTCCATACAGATACTTCCAGAAACGACTTCCTGACGCTTAAACCTATACTCGATGTTAACAAATTTCTCTTCTTCAGAAACGATTTCCTTGCCATTGCCAGTCTACATTTTATATCCTCTCTACTTCGACCATCATCAGTTATTTTGCTACCCAAATAGCAGAACTCCTTTAACTGTCTCATTTCCTAATCTAATTCCCACAGCATCACCCGACTTAATTCGACTACATTCCATTATCCTTGTTTTGCTTATATTGATGTTCATCTTATATCCTCCTTTCAAGACACTATCAATTCCGTTCAACTGCTCTTCCAAGTCCTTTGCTGTCTCTGACAGAATTACAATGCCATCGGCGAACCTTAAACTTTTTATTTCTTCTCCATGGATTTTAATACCTACTCCGAGTTTTTCTTTTGTTTCCTTTTCTGCTTGCTCAATATACAGATTGAATAACATCGGGGAGAGGCTACAACCCTATCTCACTCCCTTCCCAACCACTGCTTCCCTTTTATGTCCCTCGACTCTTATAAAATGCCATCTGGTTTCTGTACAAATTGTAAATAGCTTTTCGCTCCTTGTATTTTACGCCTGCCACCTTCAGAATTTGAAAGAGAGTATTTCAGTCAACATTGTCAAAAGCTTTCTGTAAGTCTAGAAATGCTGGGAACGTAGGTTTGCCTTTCGTTAATCTAGCTTCTACGATATGTCGTAGGATCCGTATTGCCTCACGTTTTCCAATATTTCTACGGAATCCTGAGAACGGCTTCTACTATTTTTTCCATTCGTCTGTAAAGAATTCGTGTTAGTATTTTGCAACCGTGACTTATTAAACTGATAGTTCGATAATTTTTTTTTTATTTTTTTTATTTATTTATTTAACCTGGCAAGATTAGGGCCATCAGGCCCTCTCTTACATCTAACCAGGCATTCTACTTATTTTACAGTCATATGTTTCAGTAGGCATGTTAAACTACATCTAATACAAAAAGTGAGATAAACAATTAGAAAGGTACACCTCGAAAAATACATTATTGAAGAGAAAGATTTAAGATAAGATAGGAGTGCTGGCAGCAGGGAGTATGAGGGAGACTCATGGTGAAGGGAGGAGAAGAATAGAGAGACATGATGAAACATAATTAAGGAAAATATAAAGGAAAAGGAGACTGCGTGGCTAATAGAGATAGATGAAGAGGAAGGCATCTCAGCAGCAAGATACGAGACGCTAGCTTTGCTATTTGACAGATGAGAGGATTGGCCTTGCACATTAATTTTGTGGAGAATTTTATGCGGATGATAGTAGGAAATGCTTCAACTTCTTCTTAAAAGCCACAGGCGATTGAATTTTCCTCAAGGTAAGGGGCAGTTTGTTCCAGAGGCGGACAGCGGCAACTGAGAAGGAGTTTGCAAAAGTTTTTGTTTTGTGAGTGGGCACAGTTAGGATACCAGATAAGAGTGACCTCGTGTTTCGATTATGATGGCATGACAGGTTTTTAATCTCTGAAGCTAGGTACTGGGGTACTTGCGCGATGAGGAGTCGGTGAAGTAGACATAGAGTGTGGTAGTCACGCAGTTTGTCCGGCCGCAGCCACCCTAGCTCGGAGTATGAAGCACTAACATGATCATATCGGCGAATGTTGCAGGTGTAACGCACACAGGCATTCACGGTTAGCTCTAGCCGTCTTTTGTTTTCACTACTCATGCCTTGTTGAATCACATCACAATAGTGGAGGTTCGGTAGAACGAGTGCTTGCACGAGCTGGCGTTTCAAGTCCTGTGGGAATATGTTCCGAAACTTTTTGAGAGCATAGAGACAAGCAGACGCCTTTCGGCACACTGCGACTGTATTCTCCGCCCAGTTGAGATGCTCGTCCAGAGTTACACCCAAGTTCTTCACTGTTTTCTGATATGGTATTGGAGTACCTTCGAGCAGAATAGGAGGTAGCCGTTCGCGGAAATCTGAACTTATTAATTTCTGATGGGCTATTAAGATTACTTGCGTCTTTTTTGCATTTAATTTAAGCCCCAGATTTTTCACCCATGTCACTACTGAAGACAGATCATCATTCATCAGAGCGATTGCAGTGTTTACGTCTTCAGGTCTGACGCTTAGGTAGAGCTGGAGGTCGTCGGCATAGAAATGATGTTTACAGGAGGACAAAACCGACGAAATATCGTTGACATATATCTGTCAACACCTAATATCTTTGGGATTGGAATTATTATCTTCTTCTTGAAGTCTAAGGGTATTTCGCCTGTTTCATACATCTTGCTCGCCAGATGGTAGAGATTTGTCAGGACTGGCTTTCCCAAGGCCGTCAGTAGTTATAATGGAATGTTGTCTACTCCCGGGGCCTTGTTTCCACTCAGGTCTTTCAGTGCTCTGTCAAACTCTTCACGCAGTATTGTATCTCCCATTTCATCTTCATCTACCTTCTCTTCCATTTCCACAATATCGTCCTCAAGTATATCGCCCTTGTATAGATCCTCTATAAACTCATTCCACCATTCTGCTTTCCCTTCTTCGCTTAGAACTGGGTTTCCATCTGAGCTCTTGATATTCATGCAAGTGGTTCTCTTTTCTCCAAAGGTCTCTTTAATTTTCCTGTAGGCAGTATCTATCTTACCCCTAGTGAGATAAGCCTCTACATCCTCACATTTGTCCTCTAGCCATCGCCACTTAGCCATTTTGCACTTCCTGTCGATCTCATTTTTGAGACGTTTGTATTCCTTTTTGCCTGCTTCATTTACTGCATTTTTGTATTTTCTCCTTTGATCAGTTAAATTCAGTATCTCTTCTGTTACCCAAGGATTTCTACTTGCCCTCGTCTTTTTACCTACTTGATCCTCTGCTGCCTTCACCACTTCATTCCTCAAAGCTACCCATTCTTCTTCTACTGTATTTCTTTCCCCCATTCTAGTCAATCGTTCCCTTATGCTCTCCCTGAAACTCTGTCCAACCTCTGGTTTAGTCAATTTATCCAGGTTCCATCTCCTTAAATTCCAACCTTGAGAACAACACTTACCAAATGCTTCACGAATTTTGACGAAATGAAGCATAACCGGACACCGCACTTTTAAGCATCTCAGTGATATCCTGTTCTGTAGGCGTAGAGTCAACTAGGGTTCGGTTGGAGCGATGGCGGCGAAGTCCAGTCTTACCTAGTCTCACGAATCGTCACCGGTGGATGCGACCACCGCGCACAGCGTGAGCGCCACTCGAGATAACAGCAGTCTGACTTGAAATCTCCTCAACCCGAGTTAAACCGGTTTAATAATGCGAATTGACCCATCCCTAAGCATACTCACGTAACAACAGTTCGTTGACAGTTGACGGTAAAAGTTATAAACAGATTTCCAGCGCGTATCCTATTTGCAGGCAGTGTGCAGACTTGTCACTTATACTGTTGTCGATTTTCATGTTTTGGCTTTGAATTCAGTTTACGCCGAATTAGAGTATAATGCGCTAAGGGAATTTTATCAATGGCGTGGAAGAAAAGTAGACAGTTGTAAGACATGCATTGATATACGCGGTTGATGCGACAGTAGAGGAAATAGAGGGGAAGTTAGTTCTACATAACACGTGAAACGAAACAACAACTCTGTGCGGAGAGGAGTACGAGAACGCTTGAATACGGGCTTACTTGTAACAAAGATCGGTGACCACATTCACTGTAAAGGCTGATTTTCGGAACTAAGGCTGGAGGCGGAAAACCGAAGCAATATTTCGTCTACCCATCATGAGCTAGTGAAGACTGTTCATGCTAACGAGAACTTAAACAACAGAAAGCGCTATTCAAATTCTAATTTGGCTTTGTGACATCTCCTGGCAAGATATTCACAAAAAGTTGTAATAAATGTGAAAAACGAAACATTTATCTGTATAATTATAATTATAATTATAATTATAATTATAATTATAATTATAATTATAATTATTATTACTTCATTTCTGTATGAACGGTTGTCGATTATGTAGACTCTGTAAAAAAATTGAAATATTGTTTTTTCGTTTTTATGTTTGTGCAATAATTCATTATCTATTTTTTGCAAATAACGTCTGTTGTTGGCGAGTATAGAAATCGAATCAGACAATGATAATTAAAAAACTTAACAAAGATGCATACTAAATTGCCAATAAATAGTGGAGGTTAAAACATTACTCTCTCTGTCTTCTTGTAACCGTTAATGTTGTAAGAGCTTGCAACACTCGATTGAATGCTTGGTCAGCTTTATTTTGTTCCTTGTTTGAGAAAGACACCTTTGGAAGATGATGAATGGAAAAGATGTATACTTTAAACTTATGTTGATTTTTGAATGTATAAATTGTTAAAAATACTTGTAATAAATTATTGCTAGCTTCCCCAGTGTTTCATTCCACATTTTTAGCCGTTTTCAGCATATTTAGAGTTTTTCATAACGCAGAGCTGTGCAGCGATCGCGAGAGCCGCTGGCGCGGCAAATTCAAATTAAACTGAATGAAAGCAGTTTTCCCGCAATTAAGCAGGCAGATAATGGTACATCAAATTTATTTGTTTCAGCTTCCCGGAGACCTCAGAGGTGAATGCTGGATTTTATTACGTCATTTACAGGTGGACATGGGCCACTGCTATTACAATATCAGTGACGTTAATAATTTACGTAAATCAGAGGAATAAAATATTAATTGTTTGATATCAAAGACCGCAGGGATGAAACCTGTTCTGGATAATAATACAAAAATCAAACTTCATTTTTAGTTTTATGCTCTCGTGTTAGTCGTGCCAATCTATAGAGTTCATATATTACAAAAAATCCATTGGAGCTTTTACGTTTAGCTAACATAGCTGCTGTAACTTCTGTAGGTGTAATAAGAGTAATTTTCAGTGCATTTCAGAGATGAAAGTTACGAAGCACATGTTTAATTTCATAGTTAGTTACAGTAATGATACTGTGTGCCATTTATAACAAGCCAGATCAGGCTTGTATAAAAAGAGTTTGCAAATTAAATATCATACGTGCATAGCAGGAAAATATTTTAGTGTTGTGCGTATCCCCGCGTAATAGATTAAAGTGCGCAAAGTTAAAGTATTTTCAACTGCAGAAACTAATAGTGAGAATCGCATTTTATCGGTTGTGCTCGCAACAATAAGCAATATACAGATAATTAAAATATTATGCCATATGAACTGCATATAAAGGCAAAAACGCGGTGGGGATTACACGACAGCTTCAACACAACACATTAATTTATAGCAGCTTTAGATAATTAATATCCACCTTTGCATTTAACTTGTTATCGTACTAACTATTGTATAGAGGACACTGTTGCGATTCCCAATACTGGTAGGAATTTGTCCTTGAATTGAGGTGCACTCTGCATCTTGAGGAGTTATTTGCATCGTCAGCTGAGGTCACATGCTGCTGAAACCTGGCAAATACTGGAAGACATTTTTCTTCATTCAAATCAACCGAAAATCCTACGAATACGTAGACCAGTATTACATAACACTTTTGTCATGCAATGAATGACACCCCAGACGGAGGAGAGCAAGAAAAGGGTGTAATGGGGTACATTCCCCTCCCTGCCCCCCCCCCCTCAATAAATCATGGGAAGTATTACCGTCATCACCTTTTGAAGATCTCGCACTTGCACTTAAGGTGGCATCGAGAGCAATCTAGTAATATAAGTACGCTCATATTCAATACGAATAACCTTAAAATTTTCACATGCCTAAAATTGAAACAGATTTTCGACTCTAAGTTTCTCTAAGCCACTGTGATGATCTACACTCCTGGAAATGGAAAAAAGAACACATTGACACCGATGTGTCAGACCCACCATACTTGCTCCGGACACTGCGAGAGGGCTGTACAAGCAATGATCACACGCACGGCACAGCGGACACACCAGGAACCGCGGTGTTGGCCGTCGAATGGCGCTAGCTGCGCAGCATTTGTGCACCGCCGCCGTCAGTGTCAGCCAGTTTGCCGTGGCATACGGAGCTCCATCGCAGTCTTTAACACTGGTAGCATGCCGCGACAGCGTGGACGTGAACGGTATGTGCAGTTGACGGACTTTGAGCGAGGGCGTATAGTGGGCATGCGGGAGGCCGGGTGGACGTACCGCCGAATTGCGTGGGGCGTGAGGTCTCCACAGTACATCGATGTTGTCGCCAGTGGTCGGCGGAAGGTGCACGTGCCCGTCGGTCCTGGGACCGGACCGCAGCGACGCACGGATGGACGCCAAGACCGTAGGATCCTACGCAGTGCCGTAGGGGACCGCACCGCCACTTCCCAGCAAATTAGGGACACTGTTGCTCCTGGGGTATCGGCGAGGACCATTCGCAACCGTCTCCATGAAGCTGGGCTACGGTCCCGCACACCGTTAGGCCGTCTTCCGCTCACGCCCCAACATCGTGCAGCCCGCCTCCAGTGGTGTCGCGACAGGCGTGAATGGAGGGACGAATGGAGGCGTGTCGTCTTCTGCGATGAGAGTCGCTTCTGCCTTGGTGCCAATGATGGTCGTATGCGTGTTTGGTGCCGTGCAGGTGAGCGCCACAATCAGGACTGCATACGACTGAGGCACACAGGCCCAACACCCGGCATCATGGTGTGGGGAGCCATCTCCTACACTGGCCGTGCACCTCTGGTGATCGTCGAGGGGACACTGAATAGTGCACGTTACATCCAAACCGTCATCGAACCCATCGTTCTACCATTCCTAGACCGGCAAGGGAACTTGCTGTTCCAACAGGACAATGTACGTCCGCATGTATCCCGTGCCACCCAACGTGCTCTAGAAGGTGTAAGTCAACTACCCTGGCCAGTAAGATCACCGGATCTGTCCCCCATTGAGCATGTTTGGGACTGGATGAAGCGTCGTCTCATGCGGTCTGCACGTCCAGCACGAAAGCTGGTCCAACTGAGGCGCCAGGTGGAAATGGCATGGCAAGCCGTTCCACAGGACTACATCCAGCATCTCTACGATCGTCTCCATGGGAGAAAAGCAGCCTGCATTGCTGCGAAAGGTGGCTATACACTGTACTAGTGCCGACATTGTGCATGCTCTGTTGCCTGTGTCTATGTGCCTGTGGTTCTGTTAGTGTGATCATGTGATGTATCTGACCCCAGGAATGTGTCAATAAAGTTTCCCCTTCCTGGGACAATGAATTCACGGTGTTCTTATTTCAATTTCCTGGAGTGTAGTATTAATGACACTAATATCTACGCTATTAGATTTTTTTGAATGGGGGCTCCATCGGGATTGCGTGCGCCACGACCACCACACCAGTTGTTGTTGTTGTGGTCTTCAGTCCTGAGACTGGTTTGCTGCAGCTCTCCATGCTACTCTATCCTGTGCAAGATTCTTAATCTCCCAGTACCCACTGCAACCTACATCCTTCTGAATCTGCTTAGTGTGTCATCTCTAGGTCTCCCTCTACGATTTTTGCTCTCCACGCTGCCCTCCAATGCTAAATTTGTGATCCCTTGATGTCTCAGAATATACTCTACCAACCGATTCGTTCTTCTAGTCAAGTTGTGCCACAAACTTCTCTTCTCCCCAATCCTATTCAATACTGCCTCACTAGTTATGTGATCTATCCATCTAATCTTCAGCATTCTTCTGCAGCACCACATTTCGAAAGCTTCTATTCTCTTGTTGTCCAAACTATTTATCGTCTATGTTTCACTTTCATACATGGCTACATTCTACACAAATACTTTCAGAAACGACTTCCTGACACTTAAACGTATACTCAATGTTAACAAATTTCTCTTCTTCAGAAACGCTTTCCTTGCTATTGCCAGTCTACATTTTATATCCTTTCTACTTCGACCATCATCAGTTATTTTGCTTGCCAAATAGCAACACTCCTTTACTACTGTAACTGTTTCATTTCCTAATCTAATTCCCTCAGCATCGCCCTAGTTAACTCGACTACATTACATTACCCTCGTTTTGCTTATGTTGATGTTCATCTTATGCCCTCCTTTCAAGACACTGTCCATTCCGTTCAACTGCTCTTCCAAGTCCTTTGCTGTATCTAACTGAATTACAATGTAATCGGCGAACCTCAAAGTTTTTGTTTCTTCTCCATGGATTCTAATACCTACTCCGAATTTTTCTTTTGTTTCCTTTACTGCTTGCTCAATATACAGATTGAATAGCATCGGCGAGAGGCTACAAATCTGTCTCACTCCCGTCCCAACCACTGCTTCCCTTTCGTGCCCCTCGTCTCTTATAATTGCCATCTGGTTTCTGTACAAATTGTAAACAGCCTTTCGCTCCCTGTATTTTACCCCTGCCACCTTTAGCATTTGAAAGAGATTATTCTAGTCAACATTGTGGAAAGCTTTCTCTAAGTCTACAAATGCTTCTACCCGTTTTTCCACTCGTCTGTAAAGAATTCGAGTTAGTGTTTTGTAGCCGTGACTTATTAAACTTATTGTTCGGTATTTTTCTCATCTGTCAACACCTGCTTTCTTTGGGATCGGAATTATTATATTCTTCCTGAAGTCTGAGGGTATTTCGCCTGTCCCTTGCATCTTGCTTACCAGACGTTAGAGTTTTGTCAGGGCTGGCTCTCCCAAGGCTATCGCTAGTTCTAATGGAATGTGGTCTAGTCCTGTGGACTTGTTTTGACTCAGGTCTTTCAGTGCTCTATCAAACTCTTCACGCAGTATCATATCTCCCATTTCACCTTCACCTGCATCCTCTTCCATTTCCATGCTATTGCCCTCAATTACATCGCCCTTGTATAGACACTCTATATACTTATTCCACCTTTATATTTTCCTTCTTTGCTAGGAACTGGGTTTCCATCTGAGCTCTTGATATTCATACAAGTGGTTCTCTTTTCTCCAAAGGTTTCTTTAATTTTCGTGTAGGCAGTATCTACCTTACCCCTTGTGAGATAAGCCTCTACATCTTTACATTTGTTCTCTAGCCATCCCTGCTTAGCCATTTTGCTCTTCCTGTCGATCTAATTTTTGAGACTTTTGTATTCTTTTTTGTCTCTTTCATTTACTGCAATTTTATATTTTCACCTTTCATCAGTTAAATTCAATATTTCTTCTCTTACCCAAGGATTGTTACTAGCACTCGTCTTTTTACCTACTTGGTCCTCTGCTGCTTTCACCACCTCATCCCTCAAAGCTACCCATTCTTCTTTTACTGTATTTCTTTCCCCCATTCTTGTCAATTGTTCCCTTATGCCTTCCCTGAAGCTCTGTACAACCTCTGATTTAGTCAGTTTTTCCAGGTCCCATCTCCTTAAATTCCAACCCTTTTGCAGTTTCTTCAGTTTTAATTTACAGATCATAACCAATAGAGTGTGGTCATGGTCCACATCTGCCCCTGGAAATGTCTTACAATTTAAAACCTGGTTAATAAATCTCGGCCTTACCATTATATAATCTAATTGAAACCGGTCAGTCTCTTCCATGTATACAACCTTCTTTAATGATTCTTGAACCAAGTGTTAGCTATGATTAAGTTGTGCTCTGTGCAAAATTCTACCAGGTGGCTTCCTCTTTCATTCCTTAACCTCCTTCCCTATTCACCTACTACCTTTCTTTCTCTCCCATTTTCTGTTACCGAATTCCAGTCACCAATGACTATTAAATTTTCGTCTCCCTTCATTATCTGAATGATTTCTGTTATTTCATCATACATTTCTTCAATTTCTTCGTCATCTGCAGAGCTATTTGGCTTATAAACTTCTACTACTGTAGTAGGTTTCGGCTTTGTGTCTATCTTGGCCAGAATAATGCGTTCACTATGCTTTTTGTAGCAGCTTACCTGCACTCCTACTTTTTTATTCAGTATTAAAACTGCTCCTGCATTACCCCTATTTGATTTTGTATTTATAGCCCTGTATTCGCTCGACCAAAAGACTTGTTCCTCCTGCCACCGAACTTCACTAATTCCAACTATATCTAACTTTAACCTATCTATTTCCTTTTTTAATTTTCTAATTTACCTGCCCAAATATGTGATCTGACATTCCACATTGCGATCCGTAGAACGCCAGTTTTCTTTCTCCTGATAACGACGTCCTCTTGAGTAGTCCCCACCCAGAGATCAGAATGGGGGACTACTTTACCTCCGGAAATTTTACCCAAGAGGATGCCATCATCATTTAACCATACAATAAAACTACAATTCCTGGGGAAAAATTGCTGCTATAGTTTCCCCTTGCTTTCAGCCGTTCGAAGTACCAGCACAGCAAGGCCGTTTTGTTTAGTGTTACAAGGCCAGGTCGATCATCCAGATTGTTGCCCCTGCAACTACTGAAAAGGCTGATGCCCCTCTTCAGCAACCACGAGTTTGTCTGGACTCTCAACAGATACCCCTGCGTTGTGGTTGCACCTACGGTACGGCTATCTGTATCACTGAGGCACGCAAGCCCCGCCATCAACGGCAAGGTCCTTTGGGGGGGGGGGGGGGGGCGGGGGGAACTACACCAGTATTATCAACAAAAAGGAGGCTCATTAGTGGTCGCTGAAGTAACGACCAATGCCCACCCTCGTTTTGTTATTAATCCTACACTAGTGTCTGAGAAAAAAAACACTATCGGGGGCACTGCATTCTTAATTGTTTTTACGTCGTAACCACATGCCAAGATAAATGCGCAACTGTGATTAGCTGTTTTACAAACCTGCAACTAGAACATCCTAGTATATTAAAGGTTTGGTGTGAATCGGGACTTGGAACCTTGCTTTTCTGTGGAAATGGTCGTACCTGTTGATCTCTCTGTACACGACTAACTACCCCTCATCAGAGAATTACTATTGCTAGTATCTCTATTTACAAAGTTTCCTACAAGCTATTCTAGAACGAAGGATATTGGTCAAAAATCGTGTAGTTCGAGCCTAGCTTTTTATCTCTAGAAGGAAAGACCCTGCTTGCATCGACGTGTTTGAAAAGAGAGCATATTCGTCTGCATAATGAATAACTCACTCTGTGAAGCGGTAACGGATTGTACATCTTTGAGCACTTTTGTAATCCTATAGAAGCGTAAGTAATCATGCCATTAAGTATTCGTTTGTTGATTTTTCACATCCACTACATCTCGCAGAATAGCTTAATGAGAACAGTGTTTTAAGAAAATGAAAACACGATACCAATTTGAGATAAAGATCGATTGATGTTGGTGCTCTAAAAGGCAGTATTTTGACTCAAGTTGACCATGCCCTTTTTCAGGCATTTATATCAGAATCCGTTCAAAGTGTTTTGCAGAAACACGTTAACCCCTGTAGAAAATCCAGAATTGGAAAACTCCCCTCCAGGGCGTAATGTAGGTATTTCTAGTCTAGACATTAACACTTCAATTTTACTTTATCTCTGTTATAGCCAATTACTACACTAACTGAAGATAATCATCAGGTAGAAACGAAAAGACTTCTAAAGGTGTCAACTGATTCTTAGGTCGCCTCTTGATGGAATGACTTTATAATTAGAAATGAAAAGCACTGAATTCCGGATGTTCAACACATTAATTTATATCGTTAAGCGGTATAGACCCTCCCTTTACTTAATTATTTTAGAAGCTCTGGAAATAAACATCCAGCATATAGTCTAAATTAAATATTAAATGACCATGCAAGACTCACTACCTTCTCTCTCCTAATCTTCACTTAAACCTTGAAGCTCTTCACTTCTTCCCCTCCTGTCTGTCCCATTCCATTCCTCATTTTTCCCGTTTTTATTAGTTTTATTGTGACTTCATATACACTGTTATTTTACTATATACACATCTCTCCTGTAAGTTATCATCATCATCATCATCATCATCATCATCATCATCATTTAAGACTGATTATGACTTTCAGCGTTCAGTCTGGAGCATATCCCCCTTAAAAAATTCCTCCATGATCCCCTATTCAGTGCTAACATTGGTGCCTCTTCTGATGTTAAACCTATTACTTCAAAATCTTTCTTAACCGAATCCAGGTACCGTCTCCTTGGTCTCCCCCTACTCCTCCTACCCTCTACTGCTGAACCCATGAGTCTCTTGGGTAACCTTGCTTCTCCCATGCGTGTAACATGACCCCACCACCTGAGCCTGTTCGCCCTGACTGCTACATCGATAGAGTTCATTCCCAGTTTTCTTTGATTTCCTCATTGTGGACACCCTCCTGCCATTGTTCCCATCTACTAGTACCTGCAATCATTCTAGCTACTTTCATATCCGTAACCTCAACCTTGTTAATAAGGTAACCTGAGTCCACCCACCTTTCGCTCCCATACAACATAGTTGGTTGAAAGACTGAACGGTGCACAGATAACTTGGTAATGACTTCCTTCTTGCAGAAGAGAGTAGATCGTAGCTGAGCGCTCACTGCCTTAGCTTTGCTACATCTCGCTTCCAGTTGTTTCACTATGTTGCCATCCTGTGAGAATATGCCTCCTAAGTACTTGAAACTGTCCACCTGTTCTAACTTTGTTCCTCCTATTTGGCACTCAATCCGTTTCTATTTCTTTCCCACTGACATTACTTTCGTTTTGGAGATGCTAATCTTCGTACTATAGTCCTTACATTTCTTACCTAGCTCTGAAATATTACTTCGCAAACTTTCAATCGAATCTGCCATCACAACTAAGTCATCCACATGTGCAAGACTGCTTATTTTGTGTTCACATATCTTGATCTCACCCAAGCAGTCTATTGTTTTCAACATATGATCCATAAATAATACGAACAACATTGGAGACAGGTTGCAGCCTTGTCTTACCCCTGAAACTACTCTGAACCATAAAATCAATTTACCGTCAACTGTAACTGCTGCCTTACTATCCATGTAAAGACCTTTAATTGCTTGCAAAAGTTTGCCTCCTGTTCCATAATCTCGTAGAACAGACAATAACTTCCTCCTAGGAACGCGGTCATATGCCTTTTCTAGATATGTAAAGTGTAGATACATTTTCCTATTCCATTCATATCATTTCTCCATTATTTGCCAGTAAGCTAAAGATCTGGTCCTGACAACCTCTAAGAGGCCTAAACCTACAATGAATTCATCCAATTGTTCCTCAAATAATTGTCGCACTTTCCTTTCAACAATACCTGAGAAGATTTTACCCTCAACGCTGATTAAAGGGATACCTCTGTAGTTGTTACAATCTTTTCTGTTTCCGTGTTTAAAGATTGGTCTTATTACTGCTTTTGTCCAGTCTGATGGAACCTGTCCTGACTCCCAGGCCATTTCAATTATCAAGTGTAACCAGTTAAGACCTGACGTTCCACTGTATTTGATGAGTTCCGACTTAATTTCATCCACCCCAGCAGCTTTGTTGCACTGCAATCTATTGACCATTTTCTTCACTTCCTCAAATGCGATCGTATTTCCATCATCATTCCTATCCCATTGTACATCGAAATCTGAAACATAACTGATCGTATTTTCACCTACATTGAGCAACTCTTCAAAATATTCCCTCCATCTGCCCAAGGCATCCACAGGATTCACCAGCAGTTTTCCTGACCTGTCCAAAATACTTGTCATTTCCTTCTTATCTCTCTGTCGAAGACTGCTAATTACCCTCCAGAATGGTTTTCCAGCAGCTTGACCCATAGTCTCCAACCTGTTTCCAAAGTCTTCCCAAGATTTCTTCTTTGATGCTGCAATTATCTGTTTGGCTTTGTTTCTTTCTTCAACATAACTTTCTCTGTCTACCTGAGTTCTAGAATGTAGCCATTTTTGATACGCCTTCTTTTTCCTTTTGCAGGCTGCCTTGACTGTGTCATTTCACCAAGCTGTTTGCTTCATCGTACTTTTACACACTACTGTTCCAAGACATTCTTTAGCCACTTCTAGTACTGTGTCCCTGTACCTTGTCCATTCCTTTTCCAATGACTGTAATTGACTACATTCAACTAACTGGTACCTTTCTGAGATCGCTGCTACGTACTTGTGCCTGATTTCCTTATCCTGAAGTTTCTCCAGTCTTATCCTCCTACATATGGACCTGGCCTCCTGCACTTTCGGCTTCACAATCCCAATTTCATTGCAGATTAAATAATGATCAGTGTCATCAAAGAATCCCCTGAATACACGTGTGTCCCTCACAGCCTTCCTGAATTCCTGATCTGTTATTATATAGTCAATGACAGATCTGGTTACCCTGCCTTCCCAAGTATACAGGTGAATGTTCTTATGTTTAAAAAAGGAGTTTGTGATTACTAAGGCCATACTGGCACAGAAATCCAGGAGTTGTTTCCCGTTCCTGTTGGCCTCCATATCCTCTCCAAATTTACCCATAACCTTTCCATACCCTTCTGTTCGATTTCCAGTCCTGGCAATAAAATCACCCCATGAGCAGAACACTGTCCTTGTCCTTTACTCTAACAACTACATCACTGAGTGCCTCATAAAAAACTATCCATCTTATCTTGATCTGTCCCTTCACAATGCGAATATACTGACACAATCCTAAATTTTCTTGCTAGACACTGTCAAATCTATCCACATCAGTCGTTCGTTTACATACCTTACTGCAACTACGCTGGGTTCCATTTCTTTCCTGATGTAAAGCCCTACACCCTACTGTGCTATTCCTACTTCGACTCCTGACAGGTAGACCTTGTATTCTCCCACTTCCTCTTCTTTCTCACCCCTTACCCGAATGTCACTAACAGCTAAAACGTCCAGCCGCACCTTACTTGCAGCCTCTGCCAGCTCTACCTTCTTCCCAGGGTAGCCCCCATTAATATTAATAGCTCCCCATCTCATTACCATTTGTTTGCCAAGTCGTATCTTAGGAGTCCCTGGTTTGTCAGTTAGAGGTGGGACTCCGTCATCTCCAAAGGTTCGAGGCATTTTCCTCTGATTGTTGCCAGCATCATATTTAAAGTATCAGGGAAGAAGATTGCTATCCTTATTTGCCCCGAGTCCCATTGAGTTTTACCCCTAAGGGTTGAGGGACTAACCGGTGGATTTGGTAGTCTTTGCCGTACGAGCACAAAGGTGACCACGGCTCAGAATATGTCCGAGATGCCCAGCCTTATTCCAAAGTAACTGGTATCCCGACTGTCGGGACCACTTAGTTGGCCACTCATACGTTGCCCTTGGTTCATGAACTAGGACATGACTACAGGAACCCACACCATGAACCACAAAGTTAGTGACACATAATTTCTGATGGAACCGTTGTATAATTTAGTTGATGTATTTCCTGTCCCAAATTCAGTTCTATCTTCTAAACCGTTTTTCATCTCTTTCCATACATAATATCTACAGTAATCTTGTCTTGGGTTAATTTTGTTTTGTTATGGTTGTTAATTTAATTCAGATTTGTGTGTGAGCTATTACGTCGTTTTGCTACATGCACATCTCTTGTGTTGAGTGCAGTTTTTGCGCTAATGTTCTCC
This sequence comes from Schistocerca gregaria, assembly GCF_023897955.1. Classification (NCBI taxonomy): domain Eukaryota; kingdom Metazoa; phylum Arthropoda; class Insecta; order Orthoptera; family Acrididae; genus Schistocerca; species Schistocerca gregaria. Next base: position 131,661,257 of record NC_064922.1, read on the forward strand.
TCCTCCTCTTCTGCCTCTTCTTCACACACACACACACACACACACACACACACACACACACACACACACACTCACACAGACACACACACACACTGCTTATTACACCTCTAGTTTTAATGTTATTTCTGGTTCCTCTGTAGAAGATGAAACTAACTTGCCCTTAACATAGACCATATATAACATAAACCACGCATTTCCCTATCTCTGCCGTGATAACGCTTGAGATCAACATCTAAGTCACGTGACTCGGGCTAGAATGCCGAGTTCCTGTCATTACGAGCTGTGTGAAGTGGAGCTGAGAGTTACAGTATCTCTCATTTATAGCTGAAATCAAGCATTGACTTTCACAATTCCACGAACTATAGTACTACTCTTACGCATGCAGTAGTTCAGTTAACCTAATTTCTCCTAAATTCCTGATAATAAAGCAATGCTTATCGTTTTACATGAGGCCAGGTTAAAGCTTATTCACAGTTCTTTTAACAAACAACAGAATTATTGGTCTTTAGTGAATACTTTTTTTTGCTGTGAATTCTTGTAGTTCACCAGTTCCACAGGAGTGGTAGGGAAAATAACAATTAAGAACGCAGCATTAATTTTCTAACGATTCCATAAGAATATGTGTGAAATGTTTTAGTAAGCTTTTATAAGAGAGGAAATCATTTTATGTGCATAATGTCGGAATCTACATAAAATAAGTACATATGTTTTCTGACGTTTGCTTAATCCACTTAAGACAGCGAAACAATATCAATGTAGGAAGCGTAATGTATTACAAAACGTTGAGTACGATGGTGTAGTGAACTAGTTATTAACGATATGTCCTCTCAAAAGCTTAGTAATTTACGAAGTTTTACATCCAGGATCTAACATCCATCCTAACTTTCAACTCATGGAAATATCTCTGCAAGTATTTTAAAGTGATTCACTTACACAACTGAGATTTTCGTCATTTTACCTAATCTGTAGGATACAAACCAAGAATTATCTAAGAAAATATGAAGGTCTGTACTTCTGCATCTAGTAAAAAGCACAACATCTGATCTCTAACAAAACTCTCATAAATTGTGCACTGGAAATGCGTAATGACGTACTCGGCTTCGTGCCCTGACTCACGTGACTTAGATGTTGGTTTCAGTAAAATGACGTCATGCGCAATCTACGTTATCCATGGTCTATGGGCCACGAAGAGTGGCCGCGCGGTGTAAGGCGTCATGACTCGGATTGCGTTGCCCCTCCCGCCTGAGGGTCAGTTCACCCTCGGGCATGGGTGTGTGTGTTGTCCTTATCGTTAGTTTAAGTTACTTTAAGTAGTGTGTACGTGTAGGGATCACCTCAGCAGTGTGTTCCCTTAAGAATTCACACACATTTCTACATTTTTATGGCCTGTGGCATTTAAAACAGCATGTATAATATCTTTTTCAATATTGTATCCTATTTGTTGACGATGGTTAAAATCACATGACTGACTTGTAATATAAAAACCGGTTAACGAAAGAAATTAATATTGTATAATTACCACAATTTAGTGCCTTTAGTTTAGAATTCGGAAGACATATTTGACGGTTTATAACACTACAACACAGTACATTACACTTATACCAGGTATTTTGATATAATGCTTGCAATGTTAATTAGCTGAAATATTGCAGAATAACATTTTTGTATACAGTTTTATAAAGATTGTAGTAGACGCACTAACAATTTCGTCGTCTGAGCATTGTGTAATATCAAACATTGTCTGAATGGTGCTAGCTATTTTAATCGTCTTGGTGCTAGAATCTGTGGTATGCGAGAGCGCGAGTCAATAGCCGCAAGCTATCAGTGAGTGAGCTCGGACAGGAAGCAAATGTGCGAGCGGCCGAAAATAAGAGCGTAAACGCCGTGGCTGAGAATGTACGGGAAAGCATTGTGGGCATAACAATTAGGCAATTGTATGAGCAGCCGTACGATGTATGTCCGAGGTAATGTTTCAACAGGATTATTCGAAGAACACGTAACACCATAGCTCTAATACGCTACTGATTTATTTGGCTTTTGTTTTATTTAATGTTACATCGTTGACCTTCTGTAAATATGTTTGATTGAATCGATAACATAAAATTGTAAACTCCTTTCTTTGTTAAAACTTTAATGTCGTGATTTGATTCTATGCAATGTAGTGTATCTGTCATGTAAACTCGTTGTCCTATTTGGAGGGTACAAAACTTACTGTATATAATTGTAATTTCTGTGTGAATAATTTTTTGTAGTAATGTCAATATGTGCAAATGATCTGTTTCACTTGATGCATTTGGTTGATGTTATGTAATCTGCTGATCCTCACTTAGGGTTCTTAGTTAGATGGTATGTAAAAGGTGTAGTGGTTCCCCTCGGGAACGGAACTGTGTAGCGCGCGCAAGTTATGGCTGGCCTAGGTAGCAAAGGTGGAACCAAGAGTCAGTCGGGGACGAGCTACCAAACTCTGCACTGCCATGTAAAAATTGCATATTGTGCTGGTTCCGAGAGAGGCTTTTTCTACTACTTTCCAATGCCTCGGCTGGATGAATAAATAGCTGGAACGATTCTGGAACTGGTATTCATCATCGCTACCAAGAAGGGCGAGAGTCCAGCAATTCTGCCTGCAAATCCGCCTACCAACATGCAGTTGCCATCACATTGCGCAATCACTGTAACGGAATGCTATAATAATGTACAGTGAAGGATCAGCTTGTAGGATGTATTAGTGTGCTCAAATATAATTAAACTTATAATGAAATTCACGTACCTACATTGATTTTTCCCTATCATAACACCTCTCCATTTAAACTATGATTACCGAGTGTCCTAGTTTGAGGGAAAAATAAAGCCTCAGAACATTAAATAATGTTGTTTGATCTTTGGTAAGAAGGGAGTATTCAGTTTTACCGTGGATTTAATGAAATTGTGGGAGGTAGTAAATGTAGTCTTGTGAAAACCTCCCAGGGATGGAGACAGTATAATTTAAAGTTTTGTGGAGTTTCAGTGCCTCCTATGTAATCAATTACTTGAAAGTTGAAGACTGTGGTAATAAAAACAATTTGCTGTGTCTTTTATAAATTAAAGCTCTTAAAATTGAGGCTTATACAGTTTTGCTTAGTTAATGATCATAGTACTCCCTGTAGTAAATTTTAAAAGGTGAGTCAGTTTCTCGCAAATTTGTCAACATTGTGATCACTGAAGTAAAAGCGGAAAACTGCAACAGTAGAAAATTATATGTTCATGATTGCTAAGTGTTTGTCTCTCTTGTGTATTGGAAGTGCATATTAATAGTATAGCAGGATACACAGTTTGTCCATTGTGCTAATGCTAGATAACAACTAAAAACCATGATTTCTTTGTTCAAAAGATAGTGAGAAGCAACCTCTGAGTGGATCTCAATTAACTCTCATTTTAAATAATAAAGTATTTAGCTCAGAGAGACTTAACCTATGTCCAATTTACGATTCTGCAGTGAATGTTAACACACTTCTGGAAATGGAAAAAAGAACACATTGACACCGGTGTGTCAGACCCACCATACTTGCTCCGGACACTGTGAGAGGACTGTACAAGCAATGATCACACGCACGGCACAGCGGACACACCAGGAACCGCGGTGTTGGCCGTCGAATGGCGCTAGCTGCGCAGCATTTGTGCATCGCCGCCGTCAGTGTCAGCCAGTTTGCCGTGGCATACGGAGCTCCATCGCAGTCTTTAACACAGGTAGCATGCCGCGACAGCGAGGACGTGAACCGTATGTGCAGTTGACGGACTTTGGGCGAGGGCGTATAGTGGGCATGCGGGAGGACGGGTGGACGTACCGCCGAATTGCTCAACACGTGGGGCGTGAGGTCTCCACAGTACATCGATGTTGTCGCCAGTGGTCGGCGGAAGGTGCACGTGCCCGTCGACCTGGGACCAGACCGCAGCGACGCACGGATGCACGCCAAGACCGTAGGATCCTACGCAGTGCCGTAGGGGACCGCACCGCCACTTCCCAGCAAATTAGGGACACTGTTGCTCCTGGGGTATCGGCGAGGACCATTCGCAACCGTCTCCATGATGCTGGACTACGGTCCCGCACACCGTTAGACCGTCTTCCGCTCACGCCCCAACATCGTGTGGCCCGCCTGCAGTGGTGTCGCGACAGGCGTGAATGGAGGGACGAATGGAGACGTGTCGTCTCCAGCGATGAGAGTCGCTTCTGCCTTGGTGCCAGTGATGGTCGTATGCGCGTTTGGCGCCGTGCAGGTGAGCGCCACAATCAGGACTGCATACGACTGAGGCACACAGGGCCAACACCCGGCATCATGATGTGGGGAGCGATCTCCTACACTGGCCGTGCACCTCTGGTGATCGTCAAGGGGACACTGAATAGTGCACGGTACATCCAAACCGTCATCGAACCCATCGTTCTACCATTCCTAGACCGGCAAGGGAACTTGCTGTTCCAATAGGACAATGTACGTCCGCATGTTTCCCGTGCCACCCAACGTGCTCTAGAAGGTGTAAGTCAACTACCCTGGCCAGCAAGATCTCCGGATCTGTCCCCCATTGAGCATGTTTGGGACTGGATGAAGCGTCGTCTCACACGGTCTGCACGTCCAGCACGAACGCTGGTCCAACTGAGGCGCCAGGTGGAAATGGCATGGCAAGCCGTTCCACAGGACTACATCCAGCATCTCTATGATCGTCTCCATGGGAGAATAGCAGCCTGCATTGCTGCGAAAGGTGGATATACACTGTACTAGTGCCGACATTGTGCATGCTCTGTTGCCTGTGTCTATGTGCCTGTGGTTCTGTCAGTGTGATCATGTGATGTATCTGACCCCAGGAATGTGTCAATAAAGTTTCCCCTTCCTGGGAAAATGAATTCACGGTGTTCTTATTTCAATTTCCAGGAGTGTAGTATTGTTATAAAGACCATTCAGTTTGAACAAGCCCTGAAAATAATAGTGTGTTTCGATATCTGTTATATTTTGCCAATAGTTTGTGCTGCTCTAGCTGTTAGTTTCAATCTTACCGTAAACATATGTATTGTCATAATTCATTGCACTCGCGTGTGACAAAGTATAGGTTGAGTTTATCATTTAAAGTTACTAATAACTATTTTCTTGAACAAGAATGTTAATCATTCTTTTGCCTAATTAGGCTGGCAACCGTTTTCTTTATCCGTTAAACAGTCCAGATAGGCAAAAATTTTGTTCGTTACTGTTCAAATATTCACGTAATTTTGACTTTCATTTCCGATACGACAGCCCCGTTGGGTACAACACGGTCAACACAACAAAATTCCTCTCAGAGGGTAACACTGCTCTCTTGCTTTATACCATAATTGTTTTATCTAGATAGTTACATTTCAAGATCTGTCTCGTACTTTAAGGTTATGGTATAGTAGAAGCAGGCACAGTACGTAATAAACCAACTTTGATTGTATAAGCTACGTAAATGCAGTTGCAGTGTTATAAACAGTTGGGCCTACTGTGGCCAAATCTATTAAAATTTGATCGTAACAGGAAGTAGAGCTTCTGGCCTTACGATTGTTACACTCAAAGCATTACGTTGCGCCTGCAACACTTCCATCTCAAAGTAAGACTGTACCACTTCACACTATTAGAAGAGTACAAGAGTTGCAGTGTCACAGAATCAGTTTATCGAATATAACATTGTATGTGTAAATTTTAATTGTTGCCCTGTGTTGGTTTTCCAACATCGTTATTAGCTACAGTCATATCCTGTTCCCATCAATGTAATAACCGATCAACTGCGTATTAAATTCTTGAAAGAGCCAGAATGCGGATTTTAAATTTTGTTACTCTAGTGGAATGGTAAAATTGGAAAATAGTTTATGGTCTCATTTCCACTTTTAATTCAATTACTTTCATTACAATTCTTTGAGAAGGAAGTTCATTATATACCAAAAGTAATTATTCTGCCATGGTAAAAGTAAAACGGTAACATTTTAAAGTGATTTATTTTTGTATACTTTCGGATTTTTAATGTGATCTTGGGTTTCCTGTTTTCGACGTAGGCTCATTTACTTGTTCCTAACCGTGAAATAATTTTGAAAGTGATTATTATATTTTCCAGTTACGAAATTTCATTAATAGAAAGAAGCACTACATAAAACAAATGACTATAAACTTTCGTAACATTTCTCAGTTATTACCGTGTTACGTGTTCAGTTACAGTAATGGACATTAAAACTTCGACACCACGAAGATGACGTGCTACAGACGTGAAATTTAACAGACAGGAAGATTATGCTGTGATATCCAAATGATTGGCTTTTCAGAGCATTCACACAATGTTGGCGGCGGTGGCGACAAGTACTACATGGTGACATGAGGAAAGTTTCTAACCTATTTCTCATACACAAACAGCAGTTGACCGGCGTTGCCTGGTGAAACGTCGTTGTGATGTCTCATGTAAGGAGGAGAAATATATTCCATCACGTTTCCGACTTCGATAAAGGACGGATTGTAGCCGGTCGCGATTGCGGTTTATCGTGTCGCGACATTGTTGCTCGCATTGGTCGAGATCCAATGACTGTTAGCAGAATATGGAATCGGTGGGTTCAGGAGGGTAATACGGAACGCCGCGGTGCATCCCAACGGCCTCGTATCACTAACAGTCGATATGCATCTAAACGGCATGGCTGTAACGGATCGTGCAGCCACGTCTTGATCCATGAGTCAACAGATGCGAACGTTTGCAAGACAACAACTATCCGCACGAACAGTTCGATGACGTTTGCTGCAGCATGGACTATCAGCTCGGAGAGCATGGATGGGGTTACCCTTGACACTGCATCACAGACAGGAGCGCCTGAGATGGTGTACTCAACGCGAACCTTGGTGCACGAATGGCAAAACGTCATTTCTTAGGATGAATCCAGGTTGTTTTTACAGCATCATGATGGTCGCATCCGTGTTTAGCGACATGGCGCTGAACAGACATTGGAAGCGTCTATTCGTCATCGCCATACTGACGTATCACTCAGCGTGATGATACGTTGGGCCATTGGTTACACGTCTGGATCACCTCTTCTTCGCATTGACGGAACTTTGAACACTGGACGTTACATTTCAGATGTGTTACCGTGTTACGACCCGTTGCTCTACTCTTCATTCGATCCTGTGAAACCCTACATTTCAGCAGGATAATGCACGACCGCATGTTGCTGATTCTGTACGGGCCTTTTTGGGTACAGAAAATGTTCGACTTCTGCCCTGGCCAGCACATTCTCCAGATCTCTCACCAATTGAAAACGTCTGGCCAATGGTGGCCGAGCAACTGCCTCGTCAGAATACGCCTGTCACTACTCTTGATGAAGTGTGGTATCGTGTTGAAGCTGCTTGGTCAGCTGTACCTGTACACGCCATTCAAGCTCTGTTTGACTCAATGCGGAGGCGCATCAATGCCGTTATTACGGCCAGAGGTGGTTGTCCTGTGTACTGATTTCTCAGGATCTATGTACCCAAATTGCGTGAAAATATAATCACATGTCAGTTGGATTATAATATATTTGTCCAATGAATACCCGTTTTCTTCTTAGTGTAGCAATTTTAATGGGTACTAGTGTAGTTAATAACTTAGGGTTTCCAGTGATTTTGATTTCTTCAGTGCTATGATAATTAATATTCAATCTGATAATTAACTTTCAGATATTCCAGAATTTCCTACATTTCAATGGAGGTGCCGCACGTGCATTGACCACTGTCGCCTATGCACCTTTCGTTACGTTACTCAGTGACAACCAAAGACAGATTCATAACTTTTTCCCTTAAACGAACAGGCGACTGAATAGTTTCATTTAATGGCTGCAATGCCAGTGACTTACAGTTTCCTTATTAAAAACAAACTCAGCTAATTAAATAAAATTAATCTAGGTAATTACACTTTTTGTTATTGATCGTTTTAATTCAGTACATCTCTTTATTCTAATAATTGTCAGTCGAACACTTGTCTGCATTCATTAAGTGGGCATTTTTCTGAATTGACACCTTATTTGGAAATTAAAGAACACTAAATACGTATGTCGTTAATATACCGCAGAAAGGGGACAGATTACAGGTTGAGGTCAAGTATATTTAGGGTAAAATACTGAAATTGTGTTGTCTCCACTGGAAATATGTAAATAAGGCGATGTGCTCTCCGTAATCGCCTGTTACATGATGGTATCCTGCAAATGGTACTTCACGTAATTTTTCATTACTGTCCAAACACAGATCGTACAGCAGCGTATCTTATAGTGACAGAGAAATACTATGAACAGAATTCGTGTGCCTGACTACTTCCTGTGAGATGTTTCCGTATTTTTTTGTTGCACGTCATGAGGAAGTCCCAGAGTAATGGCTTCTGATAATCAAATAGAGGACCTGTGTAATCTCATCTCGTGCTAGACGTTACGTAAAGAGCTATTTCGTTGAGCTTAAGGGCAACCAATCGAGACACGGACTGACGCCACACGTTGAAAGGCTGGAACCATTATGACCAAGGTAATACGAGCCTATCTTTGGGTCTCATGTTCTGTGTAATTCATTGCGAGACAGTCGCCGACCAGCAGTGTGTAGCCAAACCAACAGTATCACTCTTAAGTCACGTATCTCTTGTAGATCTGGATAGATTGTTAGCTCCTTATGATGGAACTGCATGACGCGAAGGACTTGTTATGCAGGTGATGCTTTAATACCATTAGGGGATAGGGAGAGACCACCTTTCGTTGCCGCTTTGTTTCGTCTTTTATTGCAACAAAGAAATAAACTTACGCAATTGTTGACAATTTCCAAACACCTTTGTTAGTAGAATGAACGAAGAAGATGAAGGTTACACAAGAAAAATATATTAAAATATAAAGTGGCGAAAATGGTGAACAATATGTAAAACTGTAATATCTCTGCATGACCATGATCCGCAGAAGCTGTTGTAATCGGTTATCATTGGTTTCTCCGCCTTGAGCTTACTGCAGATACGAGGGCTATTTTGTTTTTCAACCTGCGATCACTCGCTAAATGGAAACCACAGTGAAAAATCAACAACGTTTTACTTACAACATTTAACTACCTTCGTCGTAGAAGGCAGCCACCTATGATTTCCGCCAATTTTGCAGGTCCGAGTGTGTTCCAAAATGCTACCCTCATAGCGAGAGGTTTATGTGAGCGAAGAGATGAAAATCAGAAGAAGCCAAGTTTGGGCTGTATGGTGGGTCTTCCCACCAAAATCGCTGCAGGAACGTCTTAATTACATCTGCAGTAGCCAGCCGGGGTGGCCGAGCGGTTCTAGGCGCTACAGTCTGGAGCTGCGCGACCACTACGGTCGCAGGTTCGAATCCTTCCTCGGGCATGGACGTGTGTGATGTCCTTAGGTTAGTTACGTTTAAGTGGTTCTAAGTTCTGTGGGACTGATGACCTCAGAAGTTATGTCCCATAGAGTTCAGAGCCATTTGAACCATCTGCGGTATGCGTCGAAAGTTGTGATGAGGAAGATAAAATAGGACAGTTACGTTATGTACGCCGTATGAAATCAGGCGAAACCCGTCAGGAGGACTTCACACTTGGCGGGAGACACTATTTGTTAGCCATCTTTTACGTGCCCACTGTGCACTGAGGACTAAAAGTAGCGACGTGACGCATTAGACGGGCATACCAAACATGTTTTGGAACACAATTGTCCAAAGTTTCACAGGATTTTAACTGTGGTTTTCATTTCGCGAACGATTCGCGTTGAATAGAAAAAGAAGCCCAGGTAATTAAAAATTGTTTTTCACCGGAAGCATTTCGCTTTTCTTTGTACAGTATCTGACGAAATAGTTCTGGAAATATGGGTACGCATAGTGTTCCGATAAAAGTTTTGGGTTCTAGGCTTTTAACATCTGGCAAATTTCAAGCGTGATAAATAGTTCCTCTAACCACGATTTTAGTGACAAGATCTCATTACTCCTTGGACTGCTTCCATACACCGATCGCTGCCGTTTCCATCAATGTCCCTTGAGTCTTTCAACGGCGGGACAATTCGTTGTATTCTGCTCAATGTAACACCCATGTAGGTGTATTTACCATTTTATCGAATCGTCACTAAAACTTTGACACTCGAAATGGCGTGCTGTCCGATGTGCAGATACATTCGCAGTCCATTAACGAGGCGTTTGCAAAGCGTTGTCCCTCACCCCCAACTACAAAGCGACTTCCCCAGGACGAAGACGGCGCGCCATTTTCTGTGCCCTTCATCGTCCCTCATTACCTCTCGTAGATTTCATTCAATTAATGATACTTTGAAGATCCACAGTGCTCATTAGTATCAGGAGTTATTTGAAATCATGATCACTTTCTTAGTCATGTTTTACATTTATGCCTTCCTTTTACTTTTTAACTTACATTGAAGACTATTTCAGAATCTGAGAGCACCTCAGCAGTATCTTTGGGAGTCATCACACCGAAATGTGACATTATAGTATGAGCACTAGAAGCATGACTCAGCGTCATTCTGCTGAAGTGTCACAGTGCATCATAGTTCCACACTGAAAAAACTTAATAACTGTTACATATGACCGCAGGTTTATTCATGTATTTATTGATATAATAACGAAAAGAAACTTATTATGACACGACATGTAAACCGATCCTTCAGTTTCTACATTCAAAAAGTACAGAACATTAACCTTTCTCATCGCATAGGTATATATCAAACCCATCAGTCTGACATACGGACCTTTGTTCGACTGTTCTTTCAGAAATATTGATGTTTCCAAAAAAATAAGGCTTCTGCTCTGGAAAATGCAACATTATCAAGTTTTTAATTTTGTGGTATGAACTGAGTTCAGTTTGAACAAGAACCTTACACAAACAAGAAATGTCAACAATTTTTCAAAGCTGAGAATATTCACCTTACGAAGAATATGAACTTATTGCTCCTTGAAACTATAGAAGTACGCTATATAACACACGGACATGTCCTATGAAAGTTTTGGGTATCGGTTAAAACGCAAAGAAATGAAAAAAAATGCCAAGGTTAGTATTAATTAATCCCAAAGAGAAAAATGGTCTCATGGCCATTAACTACACCAGAAACATAGACAAATCATAATATTAACTAGTCACAAATCTGTAGAAAAAATAACCAGTATTACGTTATACCAAAATTAGGTAAGCCTAAATTTGAAAATGGTAGGTGAAATAGGTGTCAGATAATGCTGTATAACAATTTAAAATACAATTCAAACTGAATATTTTTCTTCTGTTTAGCCCAAAAAATACAAAGGCGTTGTGAATGTGATGTTCACAGTTAGATATTTATGCAAGGAGTAATACTTCAAATTCTGACAAGGAGTCAAGAAGTGTTTTAGATACACTTCATTTTATCACAGCTAAGAAATCCTGATATGTAATTATTTATTTACAACTAGCTTTTAGCTTCATTTTGTAAGGGTGCACTGATCGAACATATTGTATGGCATCAGATATTTCTACAGTGTATGAGAGCAAACGTTATTCTACAGAATATGAGTACAATGTAACCTTTATTCAGTGTAAGTGGCCTAAAGAAGCTACTAAAATTTTTCGCTCACTCTAACAATGCCATGCAAATAGCGCAGCTAACAACGAAGCGTCGTCCTGGTTATGATGTAAATGAACTTTCTGTCTACTTTCATAGTTTCAGAGTGTAGTTGCTGCATACAGAAATAGTCAGAGTAAATTTCGTGTATGTAATGCATGAACGCAAGTTAATCGCTTCATTAACAAATAGCGTCTAAGTTAAAATTTTACTTCATCTGCACGTGATTACTCTGCTGTTCACAATAAAGAGCCTGGCAGACGGTTCAATGAACCACCTTCTTGCTGTCTCCCTACCGTTCCACTCTCGAACGGCACGCCTGAAAAACGAGCACTTAAATTGCTCCGTGCGAGCCCTGATATATCTTATTTTATCGTGATGATCAGTTCTCCTTATGCAGTGCGTGCCAACAGAATCTTTTCGCAATCGGAGGAGAAAACTGGTAATTGAAATTTCATGAGAAGATCCCGTCGCAATGAAAAACGCCTTTGTTTTAATGATTGCCACACCAATTCACGTATCATGTTTGTGACAATGTCTCCCCTACTTTGCGATGATACAAAACGAGCTGCCCTTCTTTGTACTTTTTCAATGTCATCCTTCAGTGCCACATGATGCGGTTGCCGCACCGCACACCAATACTCCAGAATAGTGCGGACAAGCGCACTGTAAGCAGACTCTTTGGTAGACCTGTAGCACCTTCTAAGTGTTCTACCGAATCGCAGTCTTTGGTTTGCTCTGTCCACAATATTATCCATGTCATCGCTCCAATGTAGGTTATGTGTAATTGTAATCCCTAAGTATTTAGTTGAATTTAGAGCCCTGAGATTTGTGTGACTTATCGCGTAATCGAAATTTAGCTGATTTCTTTTAGTACTCATGTGAATAACTTCGAGCTTTTCTTTATTTAGGGTCAATTGCCACTTTTCGCACCATACAGATATCTTATCTGAGATATTATATGACCTAGGCATTGTTCGAGCGCAATGTAAGTAATCAGTCAACGTATATGAGAAACACTTATAGTCACTATAGGAGATAAAGTGTAAAAGGAAGAAGCATTAGCCGGCCGCAGTGGCAGAGCGGTTCTAGGCGTTTCAGAGAGATGGCAGCAGATTTGGAGAGCGGACGATCTGGACGTGTGTCCGTCAGAAAAAGGATATATGTAAGACTGGATGTCATGAAATGATGTACTTGGTGCTACCAACATAAAAACCTAAACAGCCTACTTACCAGGTTTCTCGGTTGACGGTCCACGGCGCAAACAGCCCTATCGAGGCGGTCTCACAGATTTGCGATTGAACATGAAACAGGCGCCTGATGCGGAGGCCCGTTCGCAGCAACGTTCGCTCATCGGTCGTTGAGCAGACACTGCTGGTACCCCATTGGTTTATCTGGGCTGCAGTTTCTCAGCAGTTGCACGTCTGTTTGCCTGTACAAACAACCGCCGCCGTTGTTCACCGTCTCATCAATGCCCTGTGGTTCACCACTGTTGTTTCTGCGCCGGATTTGGATAGCACCATTGTCTCATGCATAGTCCAATTTAACCACGGCGGCACGCCAACAGTTTACAACCTTACTCGTTTCAGAAATGTTTCCATTCTTGTCACGAAACACAATGACCATGTCCTTTAGGATGTTAAATGCGTCGCACGTTTCCTCATTGTTAAATTGACTGTACTGTATTCCGCGTCCTCTGGAATCGCATCACATACCCTCCACTACCAGAGCAGCTACCTGCCATACGTTTGTGGTTTGAACGTGGGCGGTATTCACATTAATGTGAGCGGACCGTGTATAATGTCTGGGACATCAGTCTAAAATCTTAGCATGTTGAAAACGTGACAAACACTTCTAATTCTTTTGAACTCCACGTAGCGATTGACAACTGGAGTTGTACAGTATTAGTTGTAGCGTCAAATAATATAAAATCTACAGTACAATACATTTCATTGTCAATAACACGCTACTGGAAATTAAAATTGCTACACCAAGAAGAAATGCAGATAAACGGATATTTAGAGGACAAATATATTATACTAGAACTGATGTGTGATTACGTTTACACGCAATTTGGGTGCATAGATCCTGAGAAATCAGTATCAGCCTGGGCATTGAGTAAACAGAGCTTGGATGGCGTGCACAGGTACAGCTGCCCATGCAGCTTCAACATGATACCACAGTTCATCAAGAGTAGTGACTGGCATATTGTGACGAGCCAGTTGTTCGGCCACCATTGGCCAGACGTTTTCAATTGGTGAGAGATCTGGGGAATGTGCTGGCCAGGGCAGCAGTCGAAAATTTTCTGCATCCAGAAAGGCCCGTACAGGACCAGCAACATGCGGTCGTGCATTATCCTGCTGAAATGTAGGGTTTCACAGGGATCGAATGAAGGATAGAGCGACGGGTCGTAACACATTTCAGTTGTAACGTCCACTGTTCAAAGTGCCGTCAGTGCGAACAAGAGGTGACTGAGACGTGTAACCAATGGCACCCCATACCCTCCTGAACCCACCGATTCCATATTCTGCTAACAGGCATTGTATCTCGACCATCGCGAGCAGCAATGTCGCGATACGATAAACCGCAATCGCAATAGGCTACAGTCCTACCTTTATCAAATTCGGTAACCTGATGGTACGCATTTCTCCTCCTTACATGAGGCGTCACAACAACGTTTCACCAGGCAACGCCGGTAAACTGTGTGTGAGAAATCGGTTGGATATCTTCCTCATGTCAGCACGTTGTAGGTGTCGCCACCGGCGCCAGCCTTGTGTGAATCCTCTGAAAAGTTTATCATTTGCATATCGCTGCATCTTCTTTCTGTCGGTTAAAGTTCGCGTCTGTAGCACGTCATTTTCGTGGTGTAGCAAATTTAATGGCCAGTAGTGTAAAATGTACTAACACTGTTAGTTTTCGCCTGTATGTAGTAGTAACCCCACATGAAATATTGAAATCCGTCTGTATATTACAGCATCTTTCCACATGAAAGGCTAGAAGCCGACTGTAATATGTAACACATTGTGTTAATAGCTGTGAACTGCATTGTAAATTTGACGTCAGTGAGGCTAGAGGGGCTTTTATTCTTTTTGACGAAACAGTTTTAATATTGTCGACTAAGCTGGTATAAGTGATTTTAAGCTGAATGATGACGATCTGAAGCCCGAAACCGCGCGTGAATTAAGAATTATTTGTCAGAATTTCTTGGCGGATGGATTACGGACCTATTCAAATACTTGCGATGTGCTGGACATCATGTAACATAATACATCTAGATGAATAGTCGAGCTGAGTTCTTCACCTCCCAGAGACTGATAAAACTAATAACTAAGTGTCATTCTGGTACTAAATTGAACGTCAACAATTTGGCTAAGATGTACCTTCGTCGTAATCTGACTTTGAAATTACTCTGCCCTGTTAATATTTTTTTAATTTTCTGTTTCCCCACCTCTTACCTCTGGTAGCTAAATTTCTTCATGGTTACTGGCTGGTTGAATAAAAACTCGTTGCATTTATGACAATAACAGTGGCCTTACAATAGTTCTCATGCCGTCCCTCGGCGATTCATTCGGTTCACTGCGGTACTGAAATCAACTGGCGTGAAACATTAAACACAAAGGAACTTAACAACAATTTTCTTGCGAATTCTCAGTGCACTGCATATGGTTCTTGTGCCGGTGCGACCGAACGAATTTAGGCTCTCATTTCGATCTGTAGCCGCGGCCTCTCTGTACTGCCTGACACGTGACTGACGTTGCGAGACAAATAAAATTCAGTGTCGCATGTCCTGTCCAACTTCTTTCTTGTTTCCTGGATACTGAAAATGTCACCTCCTTTCATTGTCGAATATCTCCTCTTCAGATGGAGCTGAGTATGTGTTTCTCACTTTGATATGCCTTTCTTGAATGGGAAGGACTTCACAAAGACTTTCGGCGAAGAGTACATTGCAGGAGGGCTAATAGGGAATGGAGGAGAGATGCTGGTTAAAACGATTAAGAAAGTGTTAATGGATGCTTGAGAATGTTAGACATTGTCCGATGACTGGGAAATGGCTGTAATTTGAACTGTACTAGAAAATAACAACCCCCTTGGATGTGATAATTACGGAGTGAGTCCACTCCTTACTGAAAGCTACAAAATTATATCTCAGTGTCTAAGTGAAGAGAATTATCCCGATCCCAAAAGCAGTTATAGGGTACGATCAATATTCTTTCAGAAGGAGTACAACCATTATAGATCAACTTTTTTATGTTCCAAAAGATAACCAAGAAATGTTGTTGACTTCATGAAGATTGTGAGAGTATACATATGTCTTGAAACCGCCTGATTTTTCACAAAAGTTAATACATATAATACATATAATAGAGCCGTATTGTCTAAATAATTTTTAATTTATCTGTGGGAAAGATGGGTAGAGAAGACAAAAAAAAAAAAAACAGAGTCGATAGAGAGACAATAAATCTGCTTGAATACGCGAAAGATTTTGGTCTAATAAGCTACAGTAAAGAGGAGTCTCAGCACCGGCCGCGGTGGCCGTGCGGTTCTAGGCGCTGCAGTCCGGAACCGCGGGACTGCTACGGTCGCAGGTTTGAATCCTGCCTCCGTCATGGATGTGTGTGATGTCCTTACGTTAGTTAGGTTCAAGTAGTTCTTGGGGACTGATGACCTAAGATGTTAAGTCCCATAGTGCTCACAGCCATTTGAACCATTTTTTTGGAGTCGCAACTCATGGTAGTTTCTTACCGAAATATTGCAAGGAATACAGAGTTATATAACGAGCAGAATACTGAGTTTATGATCGTGAGCAAGGCACCCAACGGAGATGCCCATCGAGAGCTGATGGGGTCACTGTCAATGAAATAGACATTTTTAAATATTTGGGAGGCATTTTTAACGAACAGACTAGAATAAAATCTGATCTTAAGCCAAAGATCGCACTGGAAAAAATGTCTCGTGCTGTGTAGAAGTTAACGTTCGTACCGTTCTTCCATAAATTTAATAAAAACAAAGAATGCACGTTACAGAGATTTTAGTCATTAATAATATACACTCCTGGAAATGGAAAAAAAGAACACATTGACACCGGTGTGTCAGACCCACCATACTTGCTCCGGACACTGCGAGAGGGCTGTACAAGCAATGATCACACGCACGGCACAGCGGACACACCAGGAACTGCGGTGTTGGCCGTCGAATGGCGCTAGCTGCGCAGAATTTGTGCACCGCCGCCGTCAGTGTCAGCCAGTTTGCCGTGGCATACGGAGCTCCATCGCAGTCTTTAACACTGGTAGCATGCCGCGACAGCGTGGACGTGAACCGTATGTGCAGTTGACGGACTTTGAGCGAGGGCGTATAGTGGGCATGCGGGAGGCCGGGTGGAAGTACCGCCGAATTGCTCAACACGTGGGGCGTGAGGTCTCCACAGTACATCGATGTTGTCGCCAGTGGTCGGCGGAAGGTGCACGTGCCCGTCGACCTGGGACCGGACCGCAGCGACGCACGGATGCACGCCAAGACCGTAGGATCCTACGCAGTGCCGTAGGGGACCGCACCGCCACTTCCCAGCAAATTAGGAACACTGTTGCTCCTGGGGTATCGGCGAGGACCATTCGCAACCGTCTCCATGAAGCTGGGCTACGGTGCCGTACACCGTTAGACCGTCTTCCGCTCACGCCCCAACATCGTGCAGCCAGCCTCCAGTAGTGTCGCGACAGGCGTGAATGGAGGGACGAATGGAGACGTGTCGTCTGCAGCGATGAGAATCGCTTCTGCCTTGGTGCCAATGATGGTGGTATGCGCGTTTGGCGCCGTGCAGGTGAGCGCCACAATCAGGACTGCATACGACCGAGGCACACAGGGCCAACACCCGGCATCATGGTGTGGGGAGCGATCTCCGATCTCCTACACTGGCTGTACACCTCTGGTGATCGTCAAGGGGACACTGAATAGTGCACGGTACATCCAAACCGTCATCGAACTCATCGTTCTACCATTCCTAGACCGGCAAGGGAACTTGCTGTTCCAATAGGACAATGTACGTCCGCATGTATCCCGTAGCACCCAACGTGCTCTAGAAGGTGTAAGTCAACTACCCTGGCCAGCAAGATCTCCGGATCTGTCCTCCATTGAGCATGTTTGGGACTGGATGAAGCGTCGTCTCACGCGGTCTGCACGTCCAGCACGAACGCTGGTCCAACTGAGGCGCCAGGTGGAAATGGCATGGCAAGCCGTTCCACAGGACTACATCCAGCATCTCTACGATCGTCTCCATGGGAGAATAGCAGCCTGCATTGCTGCGAAAGGTGGATATACACTGTACTAGTGCCGAAATTGTGCATGCTCTGTTGCCTGTGTCTATGTGCCTGTGGTTCTGTCAGTGTGATCATGTGATGTATCTGACCCCAGGAATGTGTCAATAAAGTTTCCCCTTCCTGGGACAATGAATTCACGGTGTTCTTATTTCAATTTCCAGGAGTTTATTCTCCTTCACTATTTACAACAGTGTGCCAACGCAGGGATAACTTTCCGATTCCGTGACTGTCTAAATTATGTGATTTTGACGCGACAAACTCGTTGAGTAATTTCATCTCGAAAGTAAGTTCCTTGAAGCTTGCTCAGTACACGGCTGAAATGTGAAAATCTGAGGGCGCATAATCAGGTGAATTAGGCTGATGCGGAATGACTTCCCAGCTCAACAACGGTACAGCGATAATTGTCGATCTAGCGGAAGGTGGGCGGGCGTTTCGGTTCAGTAGCATCACTTCGCGCCGTCTTCCTTGTCGTTGTCTTTCGAATTAGTCTACAAGACTCCTCAGTTCTTGACAGAAGGTGTTCAAATTGTTCAAATGGCTCTGAACACTATGGAACTTAACTTCTGAGGTCATCAGTCTACTAGAACTTAGAACTACTTAAACCTAACTAACCTAAGGAAATCACATACATCCGTGCCGGCGGCAGGATTCGAACCTGCGAGCGTAGTGGTCGCACGATTCCAGACTACAGTGCCTAGAACCATTCGGCCACTCCGGCCGGCATAGGAGGTGTCAGCAGTGATGGTTACATCTCGGGGATTCAAGTCATAGTACACTTCACCGCCTCTCTTCCACCAGATGCATAACATTATCATTTGTGCATGTGCGAAGGCCTTTTTAAGGGGAGATTCTGGTGTGTTTGGGCTCTTCCAATTTCTTGACACCAACAACGATAAAGGATTTGTAAGGTCAGTGTTGTTAAAGAGCCAATTGATGAAGGTCAAGCACAGATGCACAAATGGCCACTCGCTGTTTATTCTGATTGGACTTAGAAGATGCGGTACCGTACACCTGATTTTAGAACCTTCCCAATAAGATACAAATATCTCAGGATGGTGGAAGGATTACAGTTCACCACGTTTGCCAGTTGTCGAGTACACTGACGTGGATCATTGTGGATTAATGCGTTAAAATGATCTTCACCCCCCCCCCCCCCTCCCCTCTATCCAAAACCTCGAATGTCTTCCTGAACGTGGAGAGAGTCTTACGTCAAAAACCATTTTCTCCCCTTTCTTTGTCTTGTGGGATTATCATCATACACGGCGCAAATGTTTCTGACTTCTACCGTTGCTGTCACCCCTCTACTAAACTCTGACAAAAGAATTTGTCGTAAATGTCCCGATTTCTTCACCTGACACTCCAGTTTCTAGCGTCCACAGCTCCACTCACTAACTCCAAATGACAATACGTAAACTCAAATAGCAACAGTGGACCATAAATAAAAAATAAAAGTCGTTGAAAAACTCCATAGCAACCGGAATACCAGAAGGAAAAACATAAACGCTTCGAACTACACTTATTTGTAATAAAATCATATTATACCTCTGGGAAATTCACGCAATAGCTCTGTATGAATCCGAAACAATTACACTAAAGAAAACAGATGAACAAAAATGCTAGACTTTGACAGAAAAGTATTAAGCAAAGTACTTTGCCCCAAGAATGATCCCCAGTCTCATGAATGGAGGACATTAAACAACCAGAAACTACCAGACCTATATTCACAAGCTCATATTGGTCACAGAATAACAAAAACAAGATCGCTGTGGGCAGGATACATAATTAGTGTGGAAGAGGAAAGCCTTCTGAGATTAGCATTCTCGGGATCTATGAAGGACAGAGGGTGCCGAAGAATGATACTGACAGCGATACAGAGGCGATGGGCGTGACAAAAGGAGAGGAAAGCCAGGAACAGGTGTGACCGTTGTAGGAATGCAGAGAACTCATATGGTCACCCAGGCCGAAGCGACAGTTAAGAATAAGTCAAAGAGTTCGTAGTTACTAACAATCAGAGTGGAGTGTGTTGTAAGACAAAAAAATCCAGTATATTTAGCAGTACAAAGATATGCGCTGCAGACATGTCATTATCATCACTACGAGTATATCAACATCAACTGCAGAAACAGGAGACCCCATATAAAAAATGTTCAAATGTGAGTGAATTCCCAAGGAACCAAACTGCTGAGGTCATCGGTCCCTAGTCTTACGCACTATTTAAACTAACTTATGCTAAGAACAATACACACGCCCATGCTCGAGGGAGGACTCGAACCTCAGACGGGAGAGACCGCGCAATTTGTGACAGAGAGCGCATTCAGTACAAACATGCCTTAATCAGCGTTGCTTTTATAGAAGAAGTTGCGGTCTTTAACTCGGTAGCTCCTGTGGCCATCCGCTACTTAAGCATAACTCCTGGTTGTGTGGTCCACAGCAGTGCATCTGTACGCAAGTCAGAGTTGTGGTGTCTCCACGGCAGAGCTGCGCATGGTGAGGTACCCGTGCTAACGGAAAAAAAGGCATGTCTGGCTGCCTGTGAGCTACGGTGCGGCTGCCGTGAACAGCAGGTCAGGTTTTCAGATGCCCTGCATGGAATCCAGGAGACCTCCGAGTCGCTTCGAGTGCCGGACGAAGACATCCTACACATGGTGTACACTCGGTGGCACTGGATCGAATGCGGAAGCATCAGGTCTAACGACTCTTGCATAAGCGGCTAGCTGATGACGCTCCTAAACGAAGTAGGAACTGCTCGTCCCCACATCGGACCGACAGCTTGTGTGGAGAGTGGGACGTGTGAGGCGGTAGTACGTAGTTCCGGAACCAGTCGGCTCAGAGCTGAGCGCCAAGTATTTGTAGTCCCTCTGGTCAAGTATGTTGTGACAGGACCTCACCTCCGGTGACATAGGTGGCTACAGAAATGCAGTGATGCGTCCCAACATGTGGAAACTCAGTCCAGTGCTACAGCAGACTACACTCACCTGGCGTATTCTTGCAGCGGGCTGTAGAATCGCTTGCAAGCCCCTCAACGGGGTGCGAAATCTGGTCTATGGATTTTGCCTCAACAAGTGAAAAAAATATTATTTTCACAAATAGATAATCATAAGGTTTTCGACGCCATTCGAAAACTCATAGGAGAAGAAGAATTGAAAAACGAGGCAGAATTTTTCCCACCAATATAGGCACTTGTGTTGAATGTTTCATTCCAAGTACACCACTGGCCATTGAAATTACTACACCACGAGGATGACGTGCTACAGACGCGAAATTTAACCGACAGGAAGAAGATGCTGTGATATGTAAATGACTAGCTTTTGAGAGCATTCACACAAGGTTGGCGCCGGTGGCGACACCTACAACGTGCTGACAAGAGGAAACTTTCCAACCGATTTCTCATACACAAACAGCAGTTGACCGGCGTTGCCTGGTGAAACGTTGTTGTGATGCCTCGTGTAAGGAGGAGAAATGCCTACAATCACGTTTCCGACTTCGTAAAGGTCGGATTGTAGTCTTTCGCGATCGCGCTTTATCATATCGCGACATTGCTGCTCGCGTTGCTCGAGATCCAATGACTCTTAGCAGAATATGGAATCGGTGGATTTAAGAGCGTAATACGGAACGCTGTGCTGGAACCCAACGGCCTCGTATCACTAGCAATCGAGATGACAAGCACCTTATCCGCATGGCTGTAACGGATCGTGCAACCACGTCTCAGTCCCCGAGTCAACAGATGGGGACGTTTGCAAGACAAGAACTATCTGCACGAACAGTTCGAAAACGTTTGCAGCAGCATTGACTATCAGCTCGGAGATCATGGCTGTGGTTACGCTTGACACTGCATTACAGACCGGAGCGCCTGTGATGCTATACTCAACGACGAACCTGGGTGCACGAGTGGCAAAACGTAATTTTTTCGGATGAATCCAGGTTCTGTTTACAGCAATGGTCCTATCCGTGTTTGGCGACATCGCTCATTGGAAGCGTGTATTCGTCCTCGCCATACTGGCGTATCACCCAGCGAGATGGTATGGATTGCCATTGGTTACATGTCTTGTTAGCATTGACGGCACTTTGAACAGTGGACGTTACATTTCAGATGTTTTACGGCCCGTGGCTCTACCCCTTACTCGAACCCTGCGAAAGCCTACATTTCAGCAGGATAATGCACGACCGCATGTTGCAGGTCCTGTACGGGCCTTTCTGGGTGCAGAAAATGTTCGACTGCTGCCCTGGCCAATGGTGGCCGAGCAACTGGCTTGTTTGTTGACAACACGCCAGTCACTACTCTTGATGAACTGTGGCATCGTGTTGAAGCTGCATGGGCAGCTGTACCTGTCCACGCCATCCAAGCCCTGTTTTACTCAATGCCCAGGCGTATCAAGGCCGTTATTACGGGTACTGATTTCTCAGGATCTATGTACCCAAACTGTGTAAAAATGTAATCACATCTCAGTTCTAGTATAATATATTTGTCCAGTAAATTGCCCTTTATCATCTGCATTTCGTCTTGTTGTGGCAATTTTAATGGCCAGTAGTGTAAGACCCAAGCGTCATTACTGTATTTTTCTTTCATTGGACGATTCCCACATACCATTAAAATAACAGCGTACTATCTCTGACACAAAGTTCAATAATTTATAGGTTAAAAAGGGCTTCGAAGACACAGTAAAACAGTGGAATGTACATGTCTAAGACCTTGTTTCTTTGTCTTGAATTCTTTCGGAAGTATCGTACATTAATGATTTACATCATTCTTCACTAACAGACTACTGGAACGACAGCTACATCTAGCACTCTCAAACGGTCGCAATGATGGATAAGAAATTCTGGCGATTTTATTAGTAAGACTGCTGGTTGACTCCTAAGAGGCCGAATCAAATGTTACATTCAAGTGTAACCACATGCCACACAACATTGTCCCGTGGATTACGGCCTTGTTAGACGCCTGCAGTCGACGCAACTCCCCTTAACTTATGACATCCACTGTAGTAATAAGGGCATCACGATCACAGTACAGTACACAGTACACAGTTTCCTGCATCCGCGACCCAAGTGACTCTCATCAACTTGCTGGTAAGTATACAACAGGCAGCCTTTGTATGACCAACGCCTACAGCTCTTGGCCAATGCCAGTCCGACCTCTACGATGACGAGCTTTTAGTACAGGGTATCAGAACCATGACAACATGGAACTGTAATGCGTGAGTGACTCTTCTTTTAATAAATCAAAACGATCTTTACGGTCCTTCCACTGAGAAACTCTTTGTTTTGTTTATGTTTTTGTTCGCTTCTTTCTGGAAATGAGACTGCTGTTCGTACCTCCTGGGCACCTTCTTACTTTCATCATGCGGCATCCCTCGACAGGGATGCTCTGTGCATCTACCATGGAATGTACAAGTCGTCTGCCCGATATACGGTAGGTCACACCCGCAGGGGATCTTAGAAACCCGAGCTTTGGTGCTGTCTTCAGTGGAAGGCGGAAAACCACTTTTACTTTGGATGAGTATCTGTTTCGTTTTTGACGATAGGCTTCCCGTGTATGCATGTAACCCTCTTTATATTTTCTTCAGCACTCCTTATTCGTACCTTTAGTTTTTTTCATAGTGGCTTACGTATTTGATGTGAAGAATATACCTTTGCTCCAAAAACCCTCTGTAAATGTAGAAGCTCGCCTTGTGAACTGCTCTTGTCGCCAATATATTTTGCTCTGTGAACCAAAGTTCTGAGTACAGTCATCTCCTGTAAGTGACAGTAGTAGCTATCTTCACATAAATATAAATCCACATGCGTCAACACCTAACGTACCGTATGTCCCAAAGTGCCATTATATTTGCACTGAAGTATAACATAAAAAAATTAAAGGCATCTCTCCTTCTCGACTCCCATTGCAGAAGTGGCGTCAACATACCTTCAACATACTGTGGGCTTCAAGCTAGCAGGTTCCAGCACTTTTCCTCTATATCCTCCATAAACAAATCGGCCACTAACGGCAAGTACCCATGGGACGTCATCACTCCATTAAAGAAATTCATTACTAAAAAAAAAAGTATGTCGATGTCATAAAGTGTTTGTACAAAGCTGAAATGTCTTTCTGAAAACGTTTGACAGTAAGACACAGAGATTCCGAAAGAGGAAACAATGACTAAGGGCATCACCACAGATCTGACAAATAAGTCAGAACGGTTCATTTTTAGTGATTTAAGGTTTTCAGTGAAGTTCGCTTAGTTGCATATGTGACGAGCATACTTTCCAACCGTAAGTCTTAATAATGCGACTAAGTCGTTACGTAATTTAGAGAGTCTGTGTTACTCACTGTTGGTCGCTTACGAATATCTTTCTTTGGGCCTTTGAAGTCCATAAAGCCTGAGAGGTGCTGTACCACTTGGTTTCAGTCTTCGCCAACTTTTGGTGGAAGGGGGAAGGCATTCAGAAGCAAAGCACTCAGACTTACCACTTGATTGGTGACTGTACACGGATTCAGCAGATGAAATAAGATGTGAAAAGGCTCGCATAGGCATAACACAAAAAAAAAAGTTCAAGATACTTAAACTGATTCTTTCGTAACTTTTTGGTAGATCACTTACATAATTATAAGTTTCCTACAGTATTACTTTCTTTCGTGTTCCTGTTCACAGATTAATTTTGGGAGCTCCGGAAATGAATAAACAAGTAACACATAGACCACATTTAAAAATTAATCATCAAAGAAAGCTCAGTACTTCTCAGGTTGAAAGCTTCACATAATGATCACATTTTTACAGTTCTACCTTTACTGTCTACCCCACTTTACTACACAATTTTCCCTGTATTTATTTCTTTTATTGTAATTGTCTATGTACTCCAGATATTCGATTGTTTTATTATATGTACCCATTCAATACAATAGGAGAAATTCTGCTTACCACTGATACATAACTGAGCTTATTTTCTCCATTTACAGTTTCAATTCTACCTTTTACACTTCTTTTGCTTCTACTTCCCCTGTAATACCTAATAATTATCCAGTACTCTTGTATTAATTTTCTTTTATTTCGACTGTCATTTTAATTCAAATTATGCTACAGGATACTGGGTTGTTTTGGTACGTGCACATTTTCTGTTCTTTTGAACTTAAAAAACACACACACACACACACACACACACACACACAATGCTGCTTCGGAGTCTTAATGTTTTTTTTTTCATGGTTTGTTCGCTTCACATTTATGCACCGTTTAAACGACCACTATAGCACTGCCAAAGACGAAATTTATTCCACATTTTCATTTCATTTTCCATGTTTAGTATCATTCGGAATGTTGAGCATCAGTATTACAATCTTATTGACAAAAATAGCTCAGAGCTGACGATGATTTGGTAAGCCGAAACTCGTTTGCACTGCAAAACCGCCATGATTACTTCCAGTGACAAACGTATGCTGTAAACTGCATTCATCTATGTAATTCTTGTGAAGTGTTTTCGTGTTGCTTTTTGTTGGTCGTCACGAGGGAATCCCGGAGTAATGGCTTCTCAGACTCTAATGGAGTGCCTGTGGAGACTCATCTCGTGCTAGACATTATGTAAAGAGATGTTTCGTCCAGCTTAACGGGAAGACGCTGAATGACGTCAGGCGCTGAAGTGCTGAGACAACTACAGCCACCAAGGTAACACGAGCATTTCCTGTGGCCACATGCTCTTCTGTAACTCGCCACGAGACATTCGCTGAATAAGGAAGAGATCCTATAACAGCAAAGCGCTCTTACATGTTGGATGTCTCACGGATCTGGATGCCGGGATGGTTCCTTTAAAAGGGCACGGCCAATTTCCTTCCCAATCCTTCAATAACCCGAGCTTGCGCTCCGTCTCTAATGACCTCGTTGTCGACGGGACGTTAAACACTAACCACCACCACCACGGATCTGGATGCGTAGTTAGCTCCTCGTGTTGGAACTGCAAGACATAGTGTAGTCCCTGCACAGGTGAAGCAGAATCACAGTCAGGAAAGAACAATTGATTATCTTTCGTAACTATTTTGTCCAATATCGTATTTCGAAACGGAAGTAAACCGAAACAGTTACTGACAACGTCTAAACAGATTTGCTAATGGAAGTAACGCAGAATTCATGGAGGATCTAGGTGACATAAGTGGCAAAAATAATGATTAACATGTACGTCTATTCTGCTAACAGAAGTAAAGAAGATTTGTTTTTATCCCTTTCTTACGTTTCGTAGTACCAACAACAGTCACTCAGTTGTAACCTGTAATACAACTACATTTCTGCGACACTTTTGTACTACGATCACCAATTAAAAACGCAAAAACTCCGTTAAATAGAACTTTCGAACTAAATCTGTTCTTCTATTGATTTCTGCGGAAGTCGGCACAGTAGATTTAATTATTGGAAAGTGCGGAATCAGAGACACCTTTTGTAATTTTCATAGAGAGCGAGAAGCCTGAATTTCAATACAAATTTTATTATTTTCCTTTGGACGTGCAGTAGCTTTGAATCCCAAGACGTTGACGTAGGAAAATACAGCCCTGTCTCAAACAAACAGGAGAAAAAATTACCATGTAAAACGTTAGAACGTAACTTACATTACTGGTTAACATGGTATGGAGGTATAAAGGGACATAATTCTATTCTTTGTGGCACTGCCACTACAAAACTCAGTAAACTAGAAATTCATTAGACAATCTCTCTAGGTATTCCTGTAGACTAACATGCGTTATGAGTAATTATTTCATTTGAATTTTCAGCTAGACTTGAATGGTCTTGCATCCAGTGACTCCTATTTTCAGAATGATAACTAAATTATACGGAATGTTTCTAAAATGGTATGGTGTTTAATATCAGAATGTACCATCAGAAAATGATAGCTTCCTTGCCAATTTATTTACTTATTTAATTAGTAACACATAAAGCAGAGTTCTCAGAGACAGCCATCAGGTAATCGATAAATAATAATGATGACATACTAATCTTATTTAATGGTACAACAGAATGAACTTCTCACAAAAACAAATAAATGAAATGCATCCGAACACTATCTTCGTTATTGAACACCAGACAATCAAACGTCTAAATTTACTACAGCTCAGCATAAGTAGTTCCAAGCAGACATTAATTTCCTGTATACAGAGAACCAAAGACCACGGATGTCACAATCAATAACGCTTCATATCACCCAAATCAGCACAAAACGGCGTACTTGAGAGCAATGTGTAACAGAATGCAAATATCCCATTAGAATATGCTGAGCCAGAAATAGGAACAAAACACCACAATAGCTATTGATTACAATAATTGCTAAGGTCCAAAATTAACAGTTTAATTAAATGTAAAAATAAATTCGTACATTAGCATCAACAAAGAAGATTCGACGTATAAAATAGAGCCACATCACTGCTGCAGTAAGAGAAGTCAGCATATAGTATTTAGGAATACGTTCACGTGTAATAGCAAACTTTTTCTAAGGAATTTGTATCAGGATCAGATTTTGCACAAATAGCAAAAAAAAGGACAGTCATCATTTCTACTAAAAACAATAGCAACCTATGCAGTCGATACGAGATGTACAAGCTAAGTTACAATTGATAGCAAGATATATACATTCCCCCAACGGAAAAAAATTCAAACACATTTACGAAAAAAGCCTAGATGTTCATTACTTAAATAATCTAAGCAAATCCGCCTTTGTTTAACATATTGTTGAAGATGATCATGAAATAACAGATACAGCACACGAGCTACAATTTTTGCATCTAGCTAACAAAGACAAAATAATTAACGTACTACAAGACATACAGATCAATCGCTACATGTTTGTTTCGAATAATGACGTCCTAAACGATCAAACGGAGTTATATGACAAAATTTTTCTAAGGAATCTCCACAGTTCTTCTCACAACCTACACATCAATTACAGCGGTGGTTAAAATACAATAATAATAATGACAACAATAATAATAATACAATTTTCTGTTTTCCTTCCCTATATGACAGCTTAATAACGGCGGATAATGTAAGTCACTTACTTCATTAGCTCATTATTAAATGTTAGTCCAATGTGTCAATCAGTTAAAATATTAATGGTAGTACTTACAGTAGAAAAATTTGCATATCACTTTACAACGTTCAGTGCAATTTATTTGCCATTCTTTCGGTGGTAGTTACATACTGTTGCCCTGTGCTGCATTATAATGCTGATTCTAAAAATTATTTTCATTTTCTTGTATCACGTCAAGCTGTCTATGAAAATAACATCTCATTCTCAATGATTCAAAACACTGACACACATATATTACAAAAAAATTGAATCAGTGTCTATATTTTTTAAATTATTGTTTTGTTTTTAAGTATATACCAAAAATAGTACAAACAGTTCTTATAGGGCGTCTTGTGCACTCAGTTACATTTAAGTTTCTGTTTTTTTGAGTGCCTCGGAGAACCATCTTGTTCTTCTTCAGTATCCAAGGATAGAGGCCCAAGACACTCTTCCAGTCTTTCGTGGCACCTCTACTCCGTCTCTTTAATGTCGTGGCAGCAAAGTTCACCATGCAGTTCACTATAACGTCTCTGATTTTCGCGGAAGTAGTCAACGTGTGAGCGTTTAATACGGGCGTCGACTAAAATTCTTGAGTTTGAGGACCTAAAAAATTTTGTCCTTCAAATTTTCTTCAACAATGAAGGGAAATTTCATATAAATGAACTTACGTTAGGATCCAGCTTGTGGAGGAGGTCTTACAAACAACTTCAAAAAAGCTAGGTTGGTATATTACTTTGGAAAAAAATGGTGTTTGTGCTCTAAAAGTGGCTCATGTAAGATGATTTTCTTCCCAAGCTCAAACCTTTGCATTTCAGGGCTTATTCTCTGCCCAGTACACTAGTCACATGAAAAACAAGGCATTTTAGTGTACACAGCTTGCTGTCATAATTATATTCCTACAAATAAAATTAAAGTAAACGTTATTGCATTATGAATGAACTCTACAGGATGATAAAACGAAATAAACAATCTTTTTGAAATTAGCAGTTAGTCAAGAATATATGCTTACTTTAAATCATTTGGCGTGATGCAGACAAATGTTACCAACACTGTGTTATTACCCAAAAAGCACTGATTGCAGGAACGAATGTACATAGTCGGGTTGTTGTTTTGGTCAACAGCACTAAGACTGGTTTGATGCGGCTCTTCAGTCCTGTTGGTTGGCAGTTAGTTTCTCCGTGTCAGCGTTAATTGCTACAGCCCCACATCATCAACGCTCTGCCTTGTGCACTAACGGACCTTTCCTGCGTATCCTACACAGTGCCAGTTATTCAACTACTGTTGTCTCCAACAACTAATGTCGTAATAAAGGGTGGCGCAATTAAAACTGGTCCGCAAAACGTTGCACTTTAAGACAGACAAACCAACTTACGTCATGTGTTTTTATCTTCCTGGCTTACGAACTATCCTCCTACTTTTTATGCTTCTAGTTACACTTCACGTACGAAATAGCGAGATAATTCGGTGCACTGAGAAGATCTTACTTGCTTGTTATCAAAATGTACATCTAATTTTTCTCATTGTGAAATAATTTAATAATTCCAGTTAAATAACAATGTTTTCAGTTACTACATACAGGAAACAGCAAACCAGTAACTTTGGAAAGGATATTAAAGTTCAAGGGGAAAAAATACACTACTGGACATTAAAATTGCTAGACCACGAAGATGGTATGCTACAGACGCGAAATGTAACCGACAGTAAGAAAATGCTATGATAAGCAAATAGCCAGCCGGAGTAGCCGAGCGGTTCGAGGCGTTACAGTCTGGAAATGCACAACCGCTCCTTTCTCAGGTTCGAATCTTGCCTCGGGCATGGATGTGTGTGTCCTTAGGTTAGTTAGATTTAAGTAGTTCTAAGTTCTAAGGGACCAAAGACCTCAGATGTTAAGTCCCATAATGCTCAGAGGCATTTGAACCATTTGATAAGCAAATAATTAGCTTTTCGGAGAATTCACAGAAGGTTGGCGCCCGTGGCGACACCTACAACGTGCCGACAGGAAAGTTTCCAACTGATTTCTCACTCGTAAACAGCCGTTGACCAGCGTTGCCTGGTGAAACGTTGTTGTAATGCCTCGTGTAAGGAGGAGAAATGAGTTCCATCACGTTTCCGACTTTGATAAGTGTCGGATTGTGGCTTATCGCGATTGCGGTTTATCGTATCGGGACATTGCTGCTCGAGTTGGTCGCGATCCAATGACTGTTAGCAGAAGTCAATGGGTTCAAGACGGTAATACGGAACGCCGTGCTGGATCCCAACGGCCTCGTATCACTAGCACGCGAGATTACAGGCACCTAATCCGCATGGCTGTAACTGATTGAGCAGCCACGTCTCGATCAATGAGGCAACAGATGGGGACGTTTGCAAGACAACAGCCATCTGCATGAACAGATCGACGACGTATGCAGCTGCATGGACTATCAGCTCGGAGACCATGTACTGCGGTTACCCTTGACGCTGCATCACAGACAGGAGCGCCTGCGATGGTGTACTCAGTGACGAACCTGGGTCCAAGAATTGCAAAACGTCATTTTTCGGATGAATCCAGGATCTGTTTACAGCTTCATGATGGTCGCATCCGTGTTTGACGACATCGCGGTGAACGCACATTGCATGTGTGTATTCGTCATCGCCGTACTGGCGTATCATCCGGCGTGATGGTATGGATTGCCATTGGTTACACGTCTCGGTCACCTCTTGTTAGCATTGACGGCACTTTGAACAGTGGACGTTACATTTCAGATATGTTACGACCCGCGGCTCTATCCTTTACTTGATCTCTGCGAAACCCTACATTTCAGCAGTATAATGCACGACCGCATGTTGCAGGTCCTGTACGGGCCTTTCTGGATGCAGAAAATGTTCGACTGCTGCCCTGGACAGCACATTCTGCAGATCTCTCAACAATTGAAAACGTCTAGTCAGCGGTGGCCGAGCAACTGGCTCGTCACAATACGCCAGTCACTACTTTTGATGAACTGTGGTATCGTGTTGAAACTGCATGAACAGCTGCAACTGTACACGCCATCCAAGCTCTGTGTGCCTCAATGCCCAGGCGTATCAAGGCCGTTATTACGGTCAGAGGTGTTTGTTCTGGGTACTGATTTATGCACCCAAATTTCATGAAAATGTCATCACATGTGAGTTCCAGTATAATATATTTGTCCAATGGATACCCTTTTATCATCTGCATTTCTTCTTGGTGTAGCAATTTTAATGGCTATTTGTGTAGAAACCTTGAAGATTGAAGATAACCTTTTACTTTTGTCAGATATGGGGAAGGAGGTTGTAGTTACATTAAAATGGGTAGTTTCTTGGAAATAGTGTTTAAAACGTATGTAACCAAAATTATAACAATGATAATGGAATGCAGTGAAATTAAATCCCGCGTTGCTGAGGAAAGTAGAGTGGGAAATTAGACACTAAACGTAGGAGGCGAATGTCCCATTCAGTTATAATGTAAAGATGCTGGCCGAAGTAGGAAGAATATGAAGTCCAGACTGGCAGTAGCAACAAATGTATTTCTGAAAAAGAGAAATATTTCTTATTTGTATACACAGGTTGCGCTACGTCAGAGAAGTTGGGAATTTAGGTCGGACGGAATCATGCTCAGATAGTAACCGAAGCGGTTGCCTTTGATAGAGTGCGCCGCGATTAACTTGCTGAAGCAATGCGACGGATGGCCTACCCCTGAGGCTATACCAAATACACATCATCACACTACTTGTCCGAGGTGCGTCGTATCGCCTGATCATCAACGGACGTGCTGCAGCTGCCATTATTATTTCGCGATCGGCACGATGGAATTGCCTGTTGATGATGATCCACTTTACCATTGCTCTTGAGCCACTATTACACGGGCTGCGGAGCCGTTTAGCTGGGAAACTATGAGGGAACATATATTTATCTGTCGGGCACAAGCAGACGCTCCCTTCTTTTCGGATCGGTAGAGAGATGAGGTGGTTATGGCACTGGAATGGATCACTAGATATGGAACTCCTGCGGACAGTCGTATGAATGCGACGAAGTCTGGTAATTTGAACATCGGCAGAGGCTTCCTGAAGGTAGTGCGGCTCCGTTGCGGTCGATGGGCGCTATCAAATGTTTAGGAATTACGTTCGCACTCGTAATGGTCGAAGTAGAGAGGATATAAAATGTAGACTGGCAATGGGAAGGAAACCGTTTCTGAAGAAGAGAAGTTTGTTAACATCGAGTATTGATGAATGTGTCAGGAAGCCTTTTGTGAAAGTATTTGTATGGAGTGTAGCCATACATGGAAGCGAAACGTGGACGATAAACAGTTTAGACAGAAAGAGAATAGAAGCTTTCGAAATGTGGTGCTACAGAAGAATGCTGAAGATTAGATGGGTAGTTCACAGAACTAATGAGGAGGTACTGAATATAATTGGGGAGGAGTTTGCGGCAGAACTTGACTAGAAGAAGGGATCGGTTGGTAGGACATGTTCTGAGGCATCAAGGGATCACCAATTTAGTATTGGAGAGCAGCGTGGCGGGTAAAAAGCGTAGAGTGAGGCCAAGAGGTGAATACAATAAGTAGATACAGAAGGATGTAGATTGCAATAGGTACTGGAGACAAGCGGCAACTAACTATAAACGCCTCCTTCAAGTAATTCGCACATAGAGTTCGTAGTATTCCGCTGCGAGCCTGGAACATTGCACAACGAGTTCATCGTCTCAACTCGCATCTAGGATATCCCCTTCGGCCCACGTCTTGTTGTTGTTGTTGTGGTCTTCAGTCCTGAGACTGGTTTGATGGAGCCCTCCATGCTACTCTATACTGCGCGAGAAAAGGTATCGAAACAACGAAATATTGACAGTGAGAATATCGATATACTAGGCGTTAATAATATCTGCTTAACACTGCTAATACAGTGCAGATTTTAGAGCTGTGCATTTAAGTATTGATTCCTTATTGGATATTCTTTACATCAATAAACTAGCAGCCTGCGCATCCCCTCAGCGCAAAACTGAAAGCAAATCTATGCACGTTCACGCTTGGCGATATCTGCTTTGCTACCAATGGTAACTGTATGAGGCGGAACAATGAAAAGTGTCAGATGGGTCTGTCACTCGGTTGCGTTAAAAATGTTTTTCATGCAACAGGTGTTCCGTTTCATCACATCAGAAATCTTGCTATTCCAATCACACAACGCCCCCCCCCCCCCCCAAGTTCAACAGGACTTCTTCTTTTGTGCCACATATACTCTGTTGACTCAGTAAAAGTAGTAACGCTCCTCCACACAGTGAAAGTAAAATTACGTTCTACTACAATTTCAACAGAACAGCTTCACATATGTACCGTAAACTGTGAAAAAAGTATGATGTAAAATAGAAATATCGGTAATCGATATTGCCACTTTGATATCAAGGTATTGATATATGGGCAAGAAAATATCACCAATGTAAGTCGATATATTTTTAGCAGAGATTGAAATTTCAGTATATCGATATTTTTCAGCGGATCTGATGGCTACACTTCAGTATCTGATTTTCTTTATTTATCCCTCTCTCTTGTTACAATCAGAGTAACTCTCGTGTGCTACAGCCACAGTGCCCTCAATGCAGGAGGAGGCGTAACATGTTTTGTGATTTCATGGAACACGATCTCCTATTAGAGTTCAGCGATAGTTGCAAAGTGCTTATGGTTGAGATCCTCCAGAAGGGAACAACATCAAAGAATGATATGATAAGTTTAGATACTGGCAGATTTGGTGAAAAGGCAAGAGGTTGTTAGCCTGGAGTGAGTGAAGACATGTATGTAGTTCGCAGAAACCGAGGCGCCGTTTTTTTTTACACAAGTGGTTGCATTTTCATGCATACAAAGTGCTACTCCCGCAAGCTTTGCAGCCAGATGATAGGCCTAGAAGTTCTGGTTTTGCTAGGCTCCAGCTCGAACGAATCGATGCAGACAGTGGCTACCCCAATAAAGTTTGTTTTTTCCAATTTACTTTTACGCCTCTGAGAAAGTAAAAAAGCACACTGTCCGGATCTGGGGTTGGAGAACCGGCACATCGTGATACAGCAGAAAGTGAATGAGTGTGATCTGGCTTAATGCACCACACAATTACTGAACATTCTTTCTCACAGGGCCACAGTTACGGCAGCAATCTGAAAAGTTTTGGAACTTAAAGTAGAACCTCAGTTACAGGAATGATAGTGTTTCAACAAGTTAGTATATTTCAAGACTGGTTTTTAGCGTAGCAAATTATTACGAGTTTTCATCTTGCAGTGAAAGCGTGGCTTGCCGTAGAACCGCGAGGAGAGCAGATCTTGTTTCTTACGCTCGCACAGGTGACACTGGCCTCTGGGCCGGGCGAGTGGTGTTCTTGACTGAAGCTGCGTGGAAAACGTTACACAAACTCTCTACGAATCTGAAGAAGTATTATTTAATGTTGATCGATCTTTTTCATCCTTCGTGCACCACATTCCAAGGATAACACAAACTTGCTGCTAAAATTTCAAATCAATAACTTCAATACATTTGAAGATATAAATATTTGCCGGTAGCACATAATAACCGTAGGACGACCAAGAGTAGGGCGGTGAAACTTGATTTAGGGAGTATGATGTATTCATCTATAGTATCAACTGAAGGAAAAACCAAGAGGATAGATTCAGATAATCCAATTTTCTGGAATTTCCTTTCGTTTCATTACCATAAATTTGTGGCGCATTTAAAAGAACAGCGGAAATCATTATTTCGTTGTGTTTTCGCTGTGTCAGTGTTTTGGAGAGACTGAGAGTGAATTAAGGACATATGTAAAGTGAGAATGTTATATTGTACTAGCCGACCTAGGTGACCGAGCAGTTCTAGGCGCTACAGTCTGGAACCGCGAGACAGCTACGGTCGCAGGTTCGAATCCTGCCTCGGGCATGGATGTGTCTGATGTCCTTAGGTTAGTTAGGTTTAAGTAGTTCTAAGTTCTAGGGGACTGATGACCTCAGATGTTAAGTCCCATAGTGCTCACAGCCATTTGAACATTTTTTTTATATTGTATTAGAACTATGTAAATATATGCGTGATTCAATTGGTTAAAATGTCTCTGAGCACTATGAGACTTAACTTGTGAGGTCATCAGTCCCCTACACTTAGAACTACTTGAACCTAACTAACCTAAGGACGTCACACTCAGCCATGCCCGAGACAGGATTCGAACCTGCCACCGTAGCAGCAGCGCAGTTCCGGACTAAAGTGTCTAGGACCACTCGGTCACAACGGCCGGCTGTATAGGAGTCAAAAAGTTGTTATGTACTACGGTAATTTGTTACGTATGTCCAAGAGATACTGATTTCGTAAAAGGCCACCTGAAAGGGCGTTGAGTATAAAATGTATTAGTAATTTCTTTTGTGGACAGGAATCGTACAATCATTTCCTTAAATTGTATTTAATTTCGAAGTTACGAATTAGGGTAAGTTGCTTGCGGCAATGTGATTGGCTGACATGGAAATACCGCGAGTATAGAAGGGCGCGAGATGATTTGATTGCCTGCTTAACATAATACCCAATAGGAATTCAGCATTTCCGGCACGTTTGAGTAGGGCTTCGCGCCCCACTTCTATGAGTCGATATAGAGTCGCTAGGGAGCCGTCTTCTGGTAATCTGCTAATCGATCACGCTGATCGAATTTGTACCAAAATGGAGAAATTCGTGCGATTGATGGGTTCTCGTGACGTTGGCGAAAAGCAGTACGAGTATGTTGTGAATGTTTGAGCTCCGTAAGTGGTTTATTTTAGTAGATATTTGGTGTGAAAATTTCATATCGTAGATAAACTCTGCGTGGAGCGTTTCCTGTAGATTACGAGACATTATGGGGAGCGCTTCCTTAAAAAGAAGCCTACAAAACGACTCGCAAGCGGCCGCGGGTCAGTGACTGTTTAGCATGTTCAAAATATCGGGTAGGACTAAACATATTGTTGCTGCATTCAGGTGTGAACCATAGACAGTCAGTGACATTGCATAACTGATGTCGGGATATTAAATACGGACATTTTAGGTGTTTTACTGACAATAAACCAACAAAAGGAAATGTTTGACTTTTTTCAAACTACTTATGCAAGAATCCCGAACGCTTGATAGGTTAACTAACTTTCAGCTACTACCCATGGACTGAAGTAGAATTTTCGCCAACGCTGCTTTTGTCAGCTAATCCAGTATCTACCATAGTAGAGTGAAGGGGCACACAATCTGAAGGCTATTCATGTATCTGGAGACACATTGTTTCAAGGATAGTAAGATACCGACCCGTCCAGCTGCAGCTTGTTCACCATTTCGTAGGCGAAACCTTTCCAGACAGGTGGCTCGGCAGACACGGTCCAACACCGTGGCCGCCACGCTCGTCAACATAATCCTTTCAGAGTCCGCGGCTGTTGGTCTTGCGGTAGTGTTGTCGCTTCCCGCGCGCAGTGTCCCGGCGGGGTCAGGGATTTTCCTCTGCCTCGAGATGACTGGGTGTTGTGTGTCTTTCATCATCATTTCATACTCATTCACTAGCAAGCCGCCGTACTGGCGTTAAAGAACTTTTGGAGCGGCGGCTGAACCGCTCCGCGAGAGGTCTCCCGGCCACCAATGCCATACGCTCATCGTCATCATCATCATCATCCCTCCTGACTTAAGTTAAGGAAAATGTGTTGAGTTCATCAGTTCCTGATGTACAGGCTCTTACGGCACACGAATGCAAGGTGCCATGGAGGCCGTGACGGAAGCGATGTCAACAAAGACAATGAGTTTCTCCGAAATCTACATCTACATCTTCAAGATAAAGCGCGGTGTTTGGCTGAGGGTGCTTTATGTGCCATTCTCATTTCCCCCTTCTACTGTTTGACTTACGAGCAGCACGCGAAATGAACGATTGCCGGTAAGCTTGCGTGTGGGCTCGAATCTCCCTAGTTTTATCTTGATGTCCCTTTCGGCAGATATACGTATAACGAAGCAATATATTTGTTGCCTCCTAGTTCTCGAAACTTCAACAATAAACCATACCGCAATGCAGAACTCTATTCTTGCAACATCTGCCACTTGAGCAGGTGATCATCTCTGTGACACTTCCGTGCTGACTAAATGAAACCGTCAAGAAACGCGCCACTATTCTTTGGATCTTCTCAGTTTCTTTTATCAGTCCTGTCTCTTAAGGATCCCATACTGACGAGCAATTTCCAAATGCTGGTCGAACGAGTGTTTTGCAAGCTACATCTTTTATTGGTGGAATGCGTATCCATGCGATTCTTCCGCTGAATTTCAGTCTGGTATCTGCCTTACTCGCGATTCATTTTATGTGGTCGTTCCTTTTCAAAAAGCTCCATACTCACAGTTCTAGGTAATTTATGGAAGTAACGGCTTGCAGTAATTATTGTATAATTTTGTTATCATACGATAAGAGTATTTCTATCTACATATTCACAATACCTTACTTTGTGTTGAGGGTCAGACATCATTCCGTGCACCAAGCGACGATCCTCTGCAGCTTTCCCTGCATTTTGATACAGTTTTCTACCGTCTGGACTTCTCTGTACACAATAGGATCATCCGCAAAAAGCCTTATCGATCATCCGACATTATCTACAGTCAGATAAATATTTATTGTGAAAAGTAATGGTATTATAACATGTATAGCACGGACGCAGTTACTTTTACTTCTGAAACTTCTCTCCATTCAGAATGACATGCTGTGGTTCAAATGGTTCAAATGGCTCTGAGCACTATGGGACTTCACATATGAGGTCATCAGTCCCCTAGAACAGAACTACTTAAACCTAAAGAGCCTAAGGAAATCATACACTTCCATGCCCGAGACAGAATTCAAACCTCCGACCGTAGCGGTCGCGCTGTTCCAGACTGAAGCGCCTAGAACCGCTCGGTCACACCGGTCGGCTAACGACGTGCTCTGATCTAGTTGCTACAAACTCCTAAGTCCAGTCATAGAGGTTGTTTGGTATCCCACACGCTTTTCTTTTGTTCAGCAGGTGGCAATGCGGAAGTGCCCTCCGGAAGTCAAAGAACCGGGCATCCATCTGGGAACCCGTACCTACTGTTTTCTGGATCTCATGGGCGAACATAGCGATCTCGTCTTCACAAGATCGTTGTTTTCGGAACCCGTTTTGGTTCATACAGAGAAGGTGTTTGGGCTCCATAAATGCCGTAATGAGCGATCATGAAACGTCTTCCAGGTTTCTACAAATGACTGACATCACGGATATAGGACTGTAGTTTTGTGTGTCTATTTGACGATCCTTCCCGAAGACGGTAATGATCTGTATTCTTTTCCATTAATCACGAACGTTTCGCTCCTCCAAAGACATGCGGCACACTGTTGCTAGAACAGGAGCTATTTCTTTCGCATTCTCTAAAGGGAATAGTATTGGTATCCCGTCAGATTCAGTGATCTTCCCTTTCTTTTCTATCACATGGTCACTTGTTTGGATATTAGCCATTTTGCCGTTTATGCGACGACTTGAAAGAGGCACTACAGTGCTGTCACCCTTTTTGAAACAGTTTTGAAAAGAGGAATTTAGTATTTGGACCTTTTATGTATTGGCCTCCTTTTCACTGACCTAGACGTTCTAAGTGAGACGTGGTAAAAAAAACTGTTATTTTGAAGAGCGCGCCGCAGCGCGTAGTGTGAAGCAGTCGCCCTCCGTTTCTGGCAGTGGCACCGCTGTGGCAATCACAGCTTTGGTGTCTCCCTCTGGTGATAAAGGGGAAAGGTTGCCTGTTCACGTGCATTTAAGGAGCGCTATGAGCTCGCCAGTGGGACAGGCTTGGTCAGTCTCTTGTCCCCAGCTTGCTAGTGTGTCCGCATTTCTTAAGCAGTTAGTGTCTGTCTGTCGTTCGAAGTGCTAGTATGTCTGTTGTTTCGGAACAATCTTTAAAGCCGGCAAAATGAGAGTCTTTCCACTCGGCCAGTAAGAGAACTCAGCGAGTGGTCGCCCGGTAAGGGCTTAGTTCCAGCACCTGAGCCAGCGCGTTACGCCGCCAGTCCTCTCGAGTTTGCTCAGGCACTGGTCATTGGCGGTTGGATCGATCGGTTGGTCGGTCGCGCACTGACACACAAGATGACTTGTCCGTCTTGAGCGTCGGCGCATGTGAGGTCGCCACGTGATTCCAGTGGGCCGCGCCGTATAGCGAGGGGTAGTGGCTTCGCGGTCGACACGAGAGGAACAGGAGTCAACCCACGACATCAGTCTGGCCGGTGCGAGCTGCGACGCCGTGAGACGGGTGATCGGCGCGCCTTCCTGCGTCCGTTGAAGCGGCTGGCAGCGGACGGTTCGAGAGAGCGATTTAGGGGTGCTGCGCCAGGTCTTCTCGAGAAATCGCACTATCTTAGTCGTCTATCTATGTCGTTTGATTTACTCTTGTTAAATTCTTCTTTTTTATTTTTGGTGAGGTCACCAGCCGTTTTGCTTTGGGGTCGTCGCACCATTCTTCTCCGTTTGCCTACCCGCGGGAAGGTGGTTGTTTATAAATTGGGTGGTCCGTTTTTCGCTTGTGGAGTTGAGGCGGGTTAGAGCAACCTGCGGTTCGGGTTGTTTGGTAATCTCCCTATCAATCTACCGTACGTTAGTAGCTGCCTCTGTCATGTTTGTCGGAACTGGTGTGTTAACGATTTGATTCCTTGGAGTGTAATACCTGAAACAAGTTTTGATCTTTGGAAACTTTGATATTATTGCCTATGATATTGATAGGCGGCATCTGGGTACTGTAGAGCATCTTAACTATTGTTTGGCCAACCTTGTAGAATTTTAAATAAGATTGCATTTCATGGGCTTTTATTTAAATGATCGTTTTAGTATATAAATTTGCCACCCTTTCACCGTAAGAAATTTCTTAGTAGTTAAAATCAAGTTGCACCTTCGGTGGCAAGGTTAATATATTAATTGTTAGTGTTTTGTACCATTTATATCCCTCCTACGGGGGTACATAGTTTGTGTGCTTGTGTAAATTGTTAAAACTCTTAGTTTAAAGTTATCTTGTGTGTTGCAAATCTGGACCAGTGTAGTCTTTCAGAGGCTGTTGTGAGCGGTCGTAACTACGTTCGTGATAAAGGGAACGGCAAGGTTCTCTGCCCGAATGCTCATACAGTCAAAACTTCTTTCTTTCTACTTCTGAATAAATTGTAACTTTGATATTCAGAGCGGGCTTTCTGATTATAATTTTAAATCTGATTCTTTTAAAAAATGCTTTTAGGCACTATTAAAGTGAATAAAATTCCCATTTGGTAAAAGGAATTTGCTTATGATGTCATCAGTTACTCTCTGGCAACTACTTCCATGCTTACATAGTGAGACTAAATGTGTTAATATTCTTGATGAATCACTAGTAAATAAAATAGATTCTTAAGAATACTCTTTGTAGGTAAAGCACGGTTCATTAAGGTTAACAAACAGAACACATCCATGTAAGGCTTTATGAGTCAGGGTACCATTTGCAACACACCACAGGGTTATACTTATCATAGGCCCTCAGAAATAAATTACGACCAGGGAAATACTT
Organism: Schistocerca gregaria; assembly: GCF_023897955.1. Taxonomy (NCBI): domain Eukaryota; kingdom Metazoa; phylum Arthropoda; class Insecta; order Orthoptera; family Acrididae; genus Schistocerca; species Schistocerca gregaria. The sequence goes on from NC_064922.1 coordinate 131,701,649, forward strand.
TGCGTTCACCGTATATAGCTTAACCTACTTGTTTTTCGTCAAAGCGAGGACGTAATTGGCGTTAGCGGGCGCAGCGTGTGGCTGGGGCCTGTATGGACCGACCGCGCGCCGCCGCCGGTGCAGTGCCAGCACAGTGGAGTGGAGTAGAGTAGGCTACAGTAATGCGCTTATCCGCGGCCGGCGCGCTGACGGGCTGCTGAGTGCTGCCCCACTGTGCGGTGTCGGCTGGATCAATCATGGCGGCGCCGGCCGCCGACCGCCGGCGGGTGACCGCCTCATCCGATTTGGCTGCGTTTCCAGCCTTCGTGGCCCAACCGCGCACCCTGTTTACAAAGTCTGACAGCACGTATTTTGGTGGTCTGATGCACTGCGGGCAGAGGAAGAACAAAACACTGTCCTCGTGGCAACAGTTCTGTTCAGTCTCCAGAGTTTAAAATCCAATGTACATACGGAGCAAGTTAACGTGAATAGCTGAGTCTACGATGGGCTACGACTACCGATTCTCTTACATGCCACACTCGAAAAAGTAGCGAGGTCAGAACGAGTCCCTGTTTGCCCCCTTACGAGCCCCAGCTTCTGTTACTTTATCTTCACTGTTCATGTACGCTGGCAGCAGTAGAATCGTTCATCAGTCAGTCGCAGCGCTCGTCTGTGGCCTGGTACTATCAAGTTGAAGGAGAGTGATCCATGTGTGGGCGAACTTTTCAGATTCGAAACTCGATTAAAGCACGTTCTTTCTCACACACCGCCCTCGTTACCTTACGTACCACCATGGCTACAGCTCGGCGCCCTTCAGGGTCAGAGGACTGCAGAAATGTATGGACGAAGAATAAATATGTAGAATGTTAATAAGAGTCGCTTCATTGAAAAATTTTTAAGAGTTTTCATGTAGTCAATAGAGAGGCATTGTTTACCAGCACTCTCTCGTATGTAGATAACACGAGCTACTTCCATTGGGTACTCCTCACGAAACACCTCTCTCTGATGCACTCTCACCGTCGAGGACAACTTACTGCATACTGTTACATAAGAAGTCTTACAGGTTATTTGAGAATCTATTCCATATGGTTCAGTCGGCAATGGGATACCGTGTCAATCGTTGCGGAAATTGCTTGTTGTTGAGCTCCACTTTGGCTGTTCAGCAGGGTTTAGAGAGAAATCAGTTCTACTTTTTCCCTGGCTCAGACATCCAATTCACGTGGTTATGAACACAGATTCGTACAACTGCACAATTACGTAGTCGTACTGAGCAAGGTGGAACGAGAAGCGCATGGCAAGAGGACAGCGACTGGCAATTGAAATGTAAATCGTCTGAGGAACGTCGTTCTCGAGGATATCGCTTTTCGAAGAATCCTGCGGCGATCAATCGGTCAGTCATTGTAAAATCTCTCCATTCGGCCTCCATTATAGGTGTAACAGCCTGTTATGGTACCATCCGCCAACGACGCGTCCAGCCAATCTCACTGTGAGCTTTCTAACAAGCTTGGACCAAAGATATCTGCATTTAAACACGTATTAATTCGATGGTTTCCTTGAAGGGCCTCCATGCTGTACACACTAAATTTACGTCAGTCATAATAACGTGCTACCACTGAAAACAGTTCCTCATTGTAGGTGGCTTGGTTGCAGGCAGGAGCATTACAGGCTCGTCACAGAGCCAAGTAGGGTCACGCAACAATTACTTAAAAATGATGACGTCACACGTCAGCAACTTTTTATAACTACTTATTAAGTTATTGATATACGCTTCACAAGTACTTAGCAGCAATGTGAAGATGGTGCGTGGCAATAGTTCGTACTTCACTTGAACAGGTCTGCCTCTACTTCTGGTCCAGTCCAGTAAACGATAACTCCAATCACTTGCAGAACGCTCGGTATGGCCGGCCGTTCTGGCCGAGCGTTTCTAGGTGCTTCAGTCTGGAACCGCGTGACAGCTGCGGTCGCAGGTTCGAATCCTGCCTCGGGCATGGATGTGTGTGATGTCCTTAGGTTAGTTAGGTTTAAGTAATTCTAAGTTCTAGGGGACTAATGACCTCAGATGTTGAGTCCCACAGTGCTCAGAGCCATTTGAAAGATTTTGGTCGGTGTGGCTCTTCTTTGCTGCGACCATAGACAAGTCCTGATGATGCCTTGAAATATTGCTGGCGCTGTCTTGATTCCAGATCTTCGTCCGTCTGCGTCTGGCGGTTAGACGTCCACGTGGGAAGTATATGTGTGAATTCAGCCGGCTGCGTAAAATAGTGCTTGTCTTGAGACTCTTTACCTGGAGAGTGGCCGTAACCCATGTCTTCCATATCTTGTTATGCAAGGCTGTATCCCGTGTCCTATAGAGGACACAACACTCCACAGCTGGTGCAGAGGTTTTGGAATCAGTCCACATCATCTTCAGTAGTCAACTTCTGGTGTTTTGTTCGTATTACATCTCAGTTTCCACTGTGGGCCACTTTCAGTCACTTATGTACAATTACAGACTATAGAACCAAAATAAATAAATAATACAAAAATAGAAATCTATGACTTATCGTTAGTCTCAGGGTTCCGCTTCTCTACTGGTAAATATGAAATCCTCAGTGGATCATTTTGTTGTCTGTCTGTATGTTCGTCTGTTATGACTCTTTTTTCTCAGGAACGGGTAGAGGCATCAAGCTGAAATTTACGTCAAATACTAAAGTCTAAACTCGCTCGGTGGCGTAGAAAGCTTAACCTTCTAACTTAATCCAATGAAAAGATGCGGTCATTTATATCACGTAGTTTGATACTCGCAAACACCCTCATCAAAATCTACAGGTGAACTATGTACATACACATAATTAATTTCTAAAAAATCCTTAGAGCGCCTGTCCTAACGCACTAGACGTTTTTTTATGCCTTTTTATTCCATATCCCTACAAACTGAACGAGCTACGTAGTTCTCACGTAGTATCCAGTCAGGGATTTTTCAAATACCAGGCGAGGTGGCAGATGTATGGAGTGTACTTTCAGTTCCGACATTTGCCTCACAAAACAAGCGCAGCCTCCTGAAAACTTTCGTGAAAACCAGTGGATGGGAGGTCTTTTCACTTCAATTTTGGGACAGTATATCTCAGGCAAAACCATCGAAATCTAGTATACGTGTATTTTTTGTACTTAAAACAATAACATTGATGTCTTACTGAATGCGGGTATTGTACTTGCTTTATTCTTGCTTGCTCTACAGTTCTTAACCTACGCTTTCTATATTAGACTGTAAGTTATTCCCCGACGTCTTAAAACATGTATCATCGATAGGGGATATGAAATTGATTCCATACTTCTACGTTTCCTGAACGCTTTTACGCCTTTCTTCACAACAGACGTCCAATCAAATTGCTTCCCTGCGCAGATGTGCGACTTGATTCGTGCTTTACTGCCATGATGTTCACAGTTAACAGTAATCCACGTAAAGACGTCGACGAAAACAGAATTGATATCTCGCGTTCCCCAATGAAATCTTATATGTCTTCTGCTGCGACTAATTCATGCAAAAGATTTAAGAGACGATGTAAGCAGCCCTGTTATACTGTTTCAGAAGATGATATCATTTACTGTCAAGTAGAGATATCGGAAGAATCAATTACAAAATGTCTTAGGCAGGATATCTCTATGTGGAAAGTCACTCTAAATGGGAAAAAGAGTGAGGTCATCCACACAAATGCAGAAATAAATCCGTTACGTTTTAGTTACACCATAAATAGCACAAATCTGTCAATTCAGCTAAGTACCTAACAATTAAAGTTAGGATCAACTACATTGGAACGATCACATCGACAGCGTTGCGCGGAAGGCAAACGAAAGTCCGCATTTTTTCCCGTAGATAACTTACAAGGGAACCTCCCCATCACACCCCCCTCAAATTTAATTATAAGTTGCCACAGTGGACAGGCCTTCAAAAACTGAACATAGATCAGTCGAGAAAACAGGAACTATGAAAAAATAAGCAAAAGATACACACTGAGCAGGCCATGAGCAAGATAGGCAGCATCAAGGAGTATATGAGCTCAGGAGCGCCGTGGTCCCGTGGTTAGCGTGAGCAGCTACGGAACGAGAGCGGGGGGTCCTTGGTTCAATTCTTCCCTCGATTGAAAAGTTCAATTTTTTTCAGACTGTTATCAAAGTTGAGGCACTCACAAATAATCAACTTCGCTCTCCAAAATTCCAGGAAATATTCAGATTTGCTTGGGCATATGCAGGATTTGTCCAGTCTACACACGGAAAAATTTGAAAACTTTAAAAACATATGTTTTGCCAGAGCACAGGGAAAACTGTGCGACTTTGAAACTGTTGCATTCATTTGTTGCAGTTTATGTGACAAATGCTTATGTTCATCACTTTTTTGGGAGTGATTATCACATCCACAAGAGAAACTGAATCAGGCAAGTTAGAAGAATCTTTTTACCCATTCGCCAGGCGTACAAGTTAGGTTGGTCAACAACATATTACTCTCATGTGACGCACATGCTGTCACCAGTGTCGTATAGAATATATCAGACATGTTTTCCTGTGGAGGAATCGGTTGAACTATGACCTTGCGATCAAATGTTTTCGGTTCCCATTGGAGAGGCACGTCCTGTCGTCTACTAATCACACGATTTTGCGGTGCGGTCGCAAAACACAGACTTATTACAGTGAACAGAGACGTCAATGAACGAATGGACAAACCATAACTTTGCGAAAATAAACTTTTCTCTCGAGGGAATACTTGAACCAAGGACCCCCCGCTCCGCAAGTGCTCATGCTAACCACGGGACCACTGCGCTCCTGAGCTCACAGTATCCTTGATGTTGCCTATCATTCGCTTGGACTACTCAGTTTGTATATTTTGCTTATTTCTTTCATAGTTCCACACAACTTCTTCCTGTTTTCTCGATTGATATGTGTTCAGTTTTTCAAGGGCTATCCACTGTGCCAACTTATAACTAAATCTGAGGGGGGTGCGATGGGGAGGTTCCCTTGTTAGAAGAACAACCAAATGAGCTGCGGACGCTTCTCTATTGTCTGCTAGAGTGCTGCTCTGCAGTAAAGGATCCGTAACGGTGAAATCGAGAAAGTCCAAAGAGAGGCATCTCGTTTTGTATTATCACGAAATAGGGGAGAGAGTGCCACGGATACGATTTCTGAAAAGAACTTGTGGTCTGAATATCAAAATATTTTATTGACGCCGGCTGGACTGCCCGAGCGATCCTAGGCGCTACAGTCTGGAACCGCGCTATTGCTACGGTCGCAGGTTCGAATCGTGCCTCGCGTATGGATGTTAGTTAGATTTAAGTGGTTCTAAGTTCTAGGGGGCTGATGACCTCAGAAGTTATGTCTGCTCACAGCCATTTTATTGACGAAAATCTACTTGTGGAGCAGTGATCATCGTAAGAAAGTAAGAGAAGTCAGAGATCATACGGAAAGATTTTTTGTGTCCTCCTTGCTTCGTCCTTCATACGCTGATCAAAATGGTACAAATGGCTCTGAGCACTATGGGACTTAACATCTATGGTCATCAGTCCCCTAGAACTTAGAACTACTTTAACCTAACTAACCTAAGGACATCACACAACACCCAGCCATCACGAGGCACAGAAAATCTCTGACCCCGCCGGGAATCGAACCCGGGCTTGGGAAGCGACAACGCTACCGCACGACCACGAGATGCGGGCTACGCTGATCAGCCAGAACATTATGACCACCTACATAATAGCCGGTATGTCCAAGGATAACAACGGCGAAACGTCGTGGCGTGGCAGCAATGAGGCCTTAGTAGGTTGTTGGAGGGTGTTGGCGCAAAATCTGCACCCAAAATTCACCTAATTCCTGTAAATTCCGGGGAGTGAGACGAGGAACTCTGACGCCACCTTCAGTCTCATCACAGATGTGGTCGATCGGGGTCAAATCAGGCGAGATATGGGGCCAGCATTTGAACTATTACTCGTCGCTGTGTTCCTCGAACGACTGCATCACACTACTGGTCTTGTGACATAGCGTATTGTCTGACAAAAATTTCGCTGCCGTCGGGAAGCATGGTCGTCATGAAGGAGAATACGTCGTCTAAAACATAATGTTGTACTCTTACGCTGTCATGGTGCTTTGCACGAGCCCTAGTTGACCCATGGATATCCACGTGAGAGTTCCACAGTGCTTAATAGACAGCCGCCAGCTTCTCTCCGTTCTGCAGTTAAGGTGTCAAGAAGCTGTTCCCCAAAAACACGAAGAATTCTTGTCGTCCCATCGATATGATGGAGAAGGTATCGGGGTTCACCAGACAATGGAACACTCTGCCACTACTCCAGCGTCCAATGCCGATGGTCCAGTGCCTGTTCCAATCGTATCTGTCGACATCGTGGTGTTAACATTGGCTCATGGGTTGGTTGTCGGTTGCGGAAGCCGGTGATTGGAGTGTTATGTGCACAGTGTGCTCACACACACTTGTACTCTGCCCACCATTGAAGTCTGATGTTAGTTTCGCCACAGTTCGCCGTGTTTTACCAGTCTGCCTAGCCTACGACGTCCGACATCTGTAAAGAGCGATCGCTGCTCAACCCCAAGAGGTTTGTAGTGGTTCTATCTTGATTTCGCCACGTGTTGACGATACTCACCACAGTACTCATCGAACTTCCGATAAGTCGCAGTTCCGAAATGCTCGTGCCGAAACTCTGGCCTTTCCCAATTTACCCTCGGTCGGACTTAGATAGATCGCGCGTTTTCCCTACTCTACACATGCTGACTGATACTGCATGCACCCAGCATATTTCGGACTAGCAGTCATTCTTCGGCATGTGATGCTGCCATCGCCTTTACGGCTTTATATCGATAGTAGGTCGCTGGTCACGGTGGTCATCATGTTCTCGATGATCACTGTATGTTGCTAGTACACTAGACGCGATCCTGACAGTAAACGCGGATTTGTAATGGAAGTGGCCCAGATTCGATTCCCGGGCGGGTCGGAGATCTCTCCGCGGGTACTTTGTATTGTTCTACCCTTGGGATAACTGAAATTTGTTGATTCTGGGGAGGGGACCAAACAGCGAGGTTTTGGGATGGACAGGGAAGGAAGTCGGCCGTACTCTTTCAATGGAACCTTTCCGGCATTTTCCTGAAGCGATTTAGGAAAATCATGGAAAACCTTAATCAGGCTGGCTGGACGTGGGTGTGAACCATCGTCCTTACGAACACGAGTCCAATGTGGTAACCACTGCACCACCTCACTCGGTCACAGCTGACATTACGCTATTGAGATCGCAGTGTAGTCAATGGAATAACAAAAAAGAGTGACCCACAATGGATACAGTAATATAAATGATACACGCCTTCCGCTTTTTGCTTCTAGCCTACCTCGTGTCCAGAAGTACGGATGATTAAATCTTCATCCGGCCATTCATATTTGGTCTGACTGTGGGTTTGATTACTGGGGTTATTCCTTTCGGTGACGATTTCATTCCTTAATAAGTCATAATTTGAATTATGTGTGTAATGAATCTGTCATTGACATCACGTTAAACTTCAACTCTTCCTTACTTTTGTAAGCAGCGAACACCTCACCGCGGCTCGCATACATTCCTTGTCACGTACGGTAACGTAATGCTGGCGGTAGTTGCTTTTACAAGTAACTGGTTTACGAGGGCCGTATCTCTGCCAGGCGACTGACACGGAGCACGTCTGTGTACAGAAAAACATGAACTCCTCGCGTAACAGCGCAACGCATCCTGTATGGACGATGTCTCAAACTTTCACAGTTGTCCACTTCTGTCAAAATTAACAAATGACGCTCTCGTGTATTCGACCGTCCCGGTCTGTGTCATGCATTCTCGCACTTGGACAGACATCTATAGCAATGGAGCACAATTCGAATTCTAAAATGTGTCTTGCAGATCTCTTCGGCATGGATCGAGGTCTCTCACTACGCGATTAAAATCCATCACCAGGATTCACAGCATGTTACATTATCTTGACCGTTGTAACAGCTCGAAACAGGCAGTCACCACACACCCTCGTACAACACGCTGAATCACTCAGACATTTTTCCATATCCTGTGCGCAGTGTCTACGAGGTAGACTAGAGATAGCATCAGATACGTTTATATCTCTCTTCATATTTCGCAGAACCTTTGCAGTCTGTCACATATCGAGGGGATGTGTCGTATCGTGTAACAGCATAAATGCAAAGCAGTATTGTCTCGTGACGTGGAGCACAACTATCTCTCATCTGTGCAACTTTTATCATTACTGTTAACGTTCAACTGGCAGTATGTCTTACGTAGTCTTTTGTTACTTTGGAACGGAAAAAAGTGTTTTCAGCTCTTACACAGTGACTAGGCCGTGAACAGCGAATACGCATGATATGGTTTGCGAACGACAGAAGGCTAGTTCTGCTAAGCGGACACTAACTGACAGTGGTTGTTAATGACATGCAACTCGCGCTGAGAACCCAGATAGGCAGAGAGGAAGTTCCGTTTGATAATAGAATGAAGACTTATGAAGAATTAAGAGACTTTCATAGCACTGGTGGAACGCTTTTTACAGCTCAAGACAGGTACAAGACGTTATAAATTCTGAGAATCATTGGAATTAGCTCCAGATGACATTGCTATCCACGATGACACTGAAGAGGAATTACTGGACTTCTTGAATAAAATGAACAGTACAACGATAACAGAAAAATGGGCTGAGAATACACACAAGAAAGACGAAAGCAGTGAGATGAACTGATATTGGTTATAAACTTAATATCAAATTTGGAGACAACGAAGTTGACAAAATTGAGGGACTCGGCTACCTTGGAAGCGAAATGACGCATGGTGGACGAAGACTAGAGAACACGAAACGTCGACCAACACTATGGCATTCCTGACCAAGAGAAGTCTGCTCGCATTAAACATTCGACCTTAATCTGGGGAAGGTTTTCCTGAAAATGTGCGCGTGGAGCACAGCACTGTATGGTAGTGAAAAATGGACTTTGGGAAAAACGGAACAGAGGAGAATGGAGGCGTTGGACATGTGGAGCTATAGAAACGCGCTGAAAATGGGTACATTCATTTCCCTCAGAATCGACGAGGAGAGAGACATACTGGACAAAAATGGCACGATATAAGTTCCATGGTTGTTGGAAATGCACAAAGTAAATACTGCAGGGGAAGACAGAGATTGTAACACATCCAACAGATAATTGAGGATATAGGGTGTAAGTGCTACTCTGAGGTCGCGCTAGCTGATTCCTTCGGTATGCAAGGAGTCAAAGATAAAACTACCAATTAATGTGCGCAGCACACGGGGGAGAATACTTGGAATCAGTTTTTAGAAGAGGCGAACAAATTTTACTGTCTCGGATGCAAACGTGGACAAAGAAGGAAGGTGTACGAAAGATATGACAAGGACTGCACAAAATAAAAGTACCGTCTATAAAATTAAATAGCTGCTAACTTCCTTAGCTGTAAACCATTACGCTAGAAAGAGTTTCGTGAATATCTTTGTTTATAGCTCAGTTCTGTATGTATGTGAAACGTGAAGTGTGGGGAGATCGTTTGTCAACTGAATAGAAATTTTCAATTGTGGAGTTACAGAAGTCTGATCTTATCTACGCCATGGAGAAGTGCGAGAATCAACTCCGAAAAACACCCACGAAATTCAGTGACAAAATTCAGGTAATGCTGAGGTAACAAACAATTTTTGTTAATCGGGTCATAAAGGAACGCGCAACTATAGGCAGGTAAAAGTTGCTAAAAATTCTTGTGTCGATAAAAAAAAAAGAGGGGAGCATACAACAGTTACTACCACCGTATGTTATGGAAACATGCCGAGAACCCGAGTAAATGCTGATTCTAGATAAAATCAATAAGGGCTGAAGTTTATATTCTGTCAGTCGGCGACCATTTTGGTGTGGTAACAGAATGTGTCAGCGTTGCACTTACTCCAAAATAGAAGGGACACAGAAATAGGCATCCGTGTCAGTGAGAAGTAACTGAAAGAATTAAATAAGTCACCAGTTCATATTCCATTTCGGGTTTACAGCGAGTACTCTTCAGTATGGCCCCTTACATAGCTTCCATTTACTCAGCATCTCTCGCCCAGCACAAGTCAGATAATTTTCGGGATCGAGGGATCGGTGAAACACGAAGTAGAAAATATACAGCGAGTCAAGGGGTCTATCGAACGGACTGATTAGACGTCATAGCAGGGAGAGTGTTCATTGCAGTCGGTCAAAACATTGCCTCTAGTGGGGTTGTCCTTGAGCGCGACTCTGAAGTTATCTGGATGCGACTTCAGGCCTAGCTGGAAGAAAGTTCATCGATGGATGTTTTAAAGCTCAGTAGAGCTTAATTACCTAGATCATGCTGTATTTTTTAGAAGTGACATCAACTTACCAAGTGTAGACGGGGACATCTACAGATTCATAGCAATCGGTACGAAGGAAGTGTTGCGAAGTACTTTTGAACACGTTTTCCAAAACTGACGTGAGCAGTACGTTCGACAGCCCAGACGCCCTGTAAACAACACAGACCTTGCAGCTACAATCGTACCTGACCGTATGACGGTGTAGTATCCAGACATGGATTGGTGATCATCATGCCGACATAGCGATGATGGTTACTAAAGATAACAAATCAGTTAAGAAGGCCAGAAGAGCACATTTGATAGAAGTGCACATAAGCACAGCTAGGACGCATTTACACAATGAAAGGACGTAATTTAGTTCGAATATGACGAAAGCAGAGGACTTTAGGGGCAAAGTTGAAACTGATTGTAAATCGCACTCTGCCGAAAAATGTACCGATTATGTGAATTAAGGACAGAAAAGACCCATCGAGGTTTAATAACAAAATTTGGAAAATGCTGAAAAAGGAAAGGCCGTTACACTCTCTATTCAAAAGAGAACGCAAAAAAGGCGAGAAGGAGAAGTAAGTAGATTTTCACGCATCTGTACAAAGATCAATGCGCGAAGCATACAACACAACTGTCAAATCTTAGGCGAGAACCAGAGAAAATACTGATCCTGCGTACAATCGCTTACTTAATGGACAGCTTCTATTCAGTCGTTCGTTGACCATTTTGGTATGGTAATAGGACACAGTATATGGTAAACTGAAATTTTAAATTTCGTATTTAAGAAATCGTTCATTCAGGAAGATTGTACAAATTTATCGTCTTTAGACCATCGCAAAGAGTTGCGTATGGAGGAGATAGTAATAGGCATTCCTGGCGTAAGGAAGCAACTGAAAGAGATCAAAACAGATATGTCGCTAGGTCCTGATAGAATACCAACTCGATCTTACTCTACAGTACGTTTGTTTTCTTGGCCACCCTCCGCAGCTACTGTTAAAATCGGTTACTATTGGTTTCCGTCTTCAGCTTACCGCAATTTAACTAAAGACAGTTTCACCGCATATATTTCGCTTTTACTAATAAAGCGTCTTCCGTGATTATTCTTCAAATTGAGTATACATGTTTGTACTATTATAGTTATTTTAGGTTTAAAACAGTGTTTTATTTATAAAGTTTGTGTGCAAGTTACTTTCGGTGTTTCTCTACACATTCTCCAAACCAGTGCTTCTTCTCTCATTGCTAGCAGCGGCTGACGTCGAAAAACTTCGATTCAGGTATGCACTTGTCAGTTTTTGTCTTTCTGCAGTATTTCTTGCACCGCATTATTTACGCTTCACTTTTGTGAATTGCGCTAAAGTTATGTGTGCATCTCACACTGCACAGTAACAGTTTTTATGTCTGTTCGTTTGTTTGAATTCACGTTGTGACTGTTGCCAGCCTCTGAAACTACATTATTCTAATTCGTACGTATATATATACATTAACTCTCTCTCTCTCTCTCTCTCTCTCTCTCTCTCTCTTTCTCTCTCTGTCTCTCTCTCTCTCTCTCTCTCTCTCTCTCTGACTGACGCACACATACACGAGTTAAAAAACTAATGTAGTTTCCTAGGTTGGAAACACTGACAACGAGAACGAGAAGAAACGAACAGACACAAACACTGTTACTGTGCAGAGTGGGCAACACACGTAACTTCACTTCAATTTAAAAAGTGATATTGTAGGAGTGCCCCAGTAGCGTGTGACAGGAGTGCTCTGGTTCCTTATATACATATACATTTTTTATGTACATATTCATATTCAGTATGTAGACGCTGTTAGTTGTGTGAAACTACAGAGCATGATTTGTTTCACAGTTTGGTAACACGTACATCCGTAATAGATGGCAAAAACAGGTAAATCATGATTTCCAATACTGAAATCTGTCCGAAACTACTAATCTGATTTTGAGGAATGAAAATACATTGAATTTGTAACCATTAGAACTAGAGTAGCAGCAGCAGAAGTTGTTATAGTTCCATTTGATGAAGAAAAGTTAATTCCGATATCTGTAATTACTCTGTAAATGACAAGAGACTATATGTCATTTTGTGAGAACGTTTCTCCAGTTATTTAGGGTAAACTACAGTTACGATATCTTCAACGGTACCGGTAAGATCTGAAGTAAACAGCTTAACAGCATCAGCCTCTACAAATCTTTTGATAAACGTGTGGATCTTTACGCTCAAGATCGGCTGTATCACCCGGCAGCCTGCCTTTCTCCAGGAGAACTAAAAAAGCGAAAGAATGAGAGACAATATTGACTCCACGTTTGAATGATGATCGAAAACAAGTACAGGTAACGCGGTCCAGATTGAAAGTTTTAAGTTCAATATTTAGCGAAGAATCTTAGAATCTTAATGGGTACAGGAGAACAGTTAATGTACATGATTTCGATCATCAACCGAAGGGGCGTCGAGTGTTTCTCTAATTAGTTTTGTTTCTCACTTTTAGGCAAATCATTTCACAAATCATTTGACCGTACGTTTCTCAGTTTTTGTTTCTAATTTGCAAATTTTATACAGGAAGCATGAGATATTCTCTTATTTCCTTAATCATCCTGATTACTTTAGGGCAGTTACATATTTTCTTGGTAATTCTGGACATCTTGGTGAAACCTCCTCGCAGATTAAAACTGTGTGCCGGACCAAGACTCGTATTCGGGGCCTTTGCCTTTCGCGGGCTCTACCACTTGGTGTAGCACTTGCCCCTGGCAGAAGTTTCATATGAGCGCACACTCCGCTGCAGAGTGAAAATTTCGTTCTGAACATCGTGGTGCTAAGTTCGATACTCCATTCGTCCTCTGCTTACTCTTCGTTTATCTATAAAATGTGAGACAAAAATAAATTGTGTAATTTTTAAGGAGGTTTATTTTCGCTGCGCTCGAACATTTGCCCCAAAAATTTCTTGTTAAAGTATTTACCAGGAGGATGTTAAAATAATTTTGTCCAAGTCACGTACGTACTAGAGACGAGCTAACCTTAACAGGTTCTCGAGTCGCCCCGCTGTCGGCTGCAGTAGGTGGCCGCGGAGGCGTGACGTCAGACGCGCTGAGCGGCTTTGAGGTACTCGCGCCACTGACAAACACTGCCCGCTGTGCGCCGTGACGAGGGCTCCCCGGCCGCAAGTGGCGCGTGACCAGCCGATAACTGCCTCTGGCGGGCAGCTGTCGCGTCCTCGCTCTTGTCGCCGCAGCACGTGTCCTGATGAGTTCGGCGATCACATCCGGGAAACGACACAAATATCTGTCGGCGGTCGCTGCGAACGAAACCTCATCTCTCCTCTTTCGCCACTCAGTTACACCGCCTGACCGCTGGTTTCCGGCGCTTCGCAACGCTCAGTGAGCTGTGGAGCTACCTGCCTGTTGCCACCAGATCCGGGCCGATAGCCTTCGTATTACGCGACGTTGCGAACTGAAGGCCTGCGAAGTGTGTCAGCACAGCCGCCTTTACGTCACAGAAGCAGATATGGGGAGTCGTACCCTGCGAGTGCAGTGCTGTCACGCTCTACATGTCTGTATATATACTCTGCACAGCGCAGCAGTTAAATACTGACCGGCTCTTAGCACACACTGACAACTATTGAGAATGTAATTTGTTGTTGTTATTGGGGTGTTCAGTCCGAAGTCCGATATGATGCAGCTCTCCATGCTGCTGTATCCTATCGCAGTCGCCTTATTTCCGAATAGCTGCTGCAACCTACATTCATTTCTACCTCATTAGTGTAAATGTCCACATTGTTCCAATAAAAATTTTACCGCCACCCCTACCTTTACCCAATATTCCCTCCAGTTTTACTAGACGATTTCTTCATACCCCAGATTATGTCCTATGAACTGATAGCTTCTTTGTGCCATACATTTCTTTGATTCCCAATTCCCATAGTTACTTCGTAATTATTTATGTGATTTATCCACCAAAGCTTCGGCAATATTCTATAACAATGCATTTCTAAAGCTTCTGTTCCCTTCTTGCCTGAAGTGCTGCTCGTACTTCCGTAAAAGGCTACATTCCAGATAAATGCCTTCAGAAAACACTTGGTGCCACTTAAATTTATATCTTACGTTAACAAATTCCTATTTTTCAGAAATTTTTTCTTGCTATTGTAAATCTGCATTTTAAGGGATTACGCACTTCGGACTTGAGTTATTGCTGCCTAAACAACAAAACTCAGCTATTTTAGCGAGCCGTTTTCTAATCTAATTTTCTCAGCACCGCCTGATTTAGTTCGAGTACATTACATTACCTTTCATTTACTTTTATTAGAGTTAATCTTACAATTTGTTTCCAAGACACTATCCATTCCGTCCACCTGCTCTTCTAAGTCCTTAGCCGTCTCTGACAGGATTACGTCATTGGCAAATCGCAAAGTCTTTCTTACTTCTCCCTGAACTTCATTCCCCTTACCAAATTTCTCCTTAGTTTCCTTCAAAACTCGTTAAATGGACAGATTGAATACCACCGCGGACAAACTACAACCTTGTCTCACCTCTCTCTCAACCACTGCTTCCCTTTCACGTCCCTCACTATTACAAACACATTATGACTTCTGCACAGGATATAAATAACCTTTAGATCCTTATATCTTGTGCCTCCTACCTTTAAAATTTAGTAGAGTATACTCCAATCTACATTATCATAGTTTCTCGAAATCTACAAACGAAATCAAGGAAGTTTGCTTTCTTCAAACTATCATCCGAAATTTGTCTTGGGAAAAGTATGCCCTCACGTGGTTCTACGTTACTCGGGAATCGAATCTGATCTTCCGCAAGGTTGGCCTGTGCCACTTTCCCCATTCTTCTACAAATCGTGTTGGTATTTTACAACCACAACTTATCCTCTGTATAGCACGTCAATCAAATTTTGAACACTCTTCGCACACTCTGATAACCCTACACATTGTAACTTGTTTGAATCCACATTTCGTCGTAATAAAACACTGTCCGTTTAATTCTGATCCCCATGTTCCTCGTAAAACTTTTCTGCAGTTGTTGTTGTTGTCTTCAGTCCTGAGACTGGTTTTATGCAGCTCTCCATGCTACTCTATCCTGTGCAAGCCTCTTCATCTCCCAGTACTTACTGCAACCCACATCCTTCTGAATCTGCCTAGTGTATTCATCTCTTGGTCTCCCTCTACGATTTTTACCCTCCACGCTGCCCTCCACTGCTAAATATGTGATCCCTTGATGCCACACAACATGTCCTACCAACCCGTCCCTTCTTCTTGTCAAGTTGTGCCACAATCTATATCACAGTACAACACATTGTTCAGGAGCTATTACGACATAAAGGCTGAGCATCATGAAAACGAAACTACAGGACGAAATTCGTTACAGCTACAGCTAAAATATGTGCAGAAATTTGTTTGAAATTGTTCCGGCGTACGATCAAGCGCCGGCACGTCGGCCCGGAACGTAACCGTAGGGAAGGCTGTGAGAAGACGTCAGCCAATAGAACGCTGACTACGACCGCACCACGAAAGGTGCGACACCTATACGAAGAGAATATAAGCGCCGCTCCAGCTAGCCTCGGCCGCACCAGAAGATGAGCCGTCACCCTAACTCTTTAGACGAGATTCATTTTTTGCTTGCATGGAAACTGTGTATACCGGAGGACACTGATTATTTGCATGTCACCAATTCCCTCCGACGCCTGTTTCTGAAAAGGCAAAGTTAAGTTACGGTATTAAACTCCATTAATAAGACGTGCTTGAATTGTTGTTTAGCTATCAGAGAACGTAGCATCCTAGGCACCCTATATTACATGAGTGGACAGGACCACACAGAAATATGTTAAATATATGTCACAAATGAGTACCCTAGCAAGCCCACAGGTGGGACGCTCCTCCTATACCTCTGTATCCATTTCAATCAAACTTCGTTTACATATTACGTAATACATGGAAAGAAATTCTGACGGTGTAAGGACCATCAGCCTGGTATTTGGATGTGTGTGATAACATTTTGATGGAGAGAGAAGGTGGGGAGGATGATATAGAGAGAGAAGGAGAAAGAGGAGATGGACTCACATATGAGGGAGTAGGAGGTGGACAGAGAGAGGAGGAACAGCAGGTAAGAGGGAGAGAGGGAGGATGAAATTCGAAGACTCGAGGAAGTGGGAGATAGACAGAAGGAGGGTAGAGGAAGAGAGTGGAGAATGACTTAGAAGAGATTGAGGGAATGGACAGAGGGGAGGAGTGATGGATGAAGAGAATGTATGATGAAGGTGGGTGAGGGTTGGGGCTTATGGGCGCTCAACATCGAGGTCATCAGCGCCCATGATGAAGGTGAATAGGTGAATAGTGAGAGGGGAAAGGAGCAGATGTACAGAGAGAAGGGCAGGAGGAGATAGACAGAGACTGGCGTAGAGAGAGGGGAAAGGAGTAGATGGACTAACTGAAGACTGAAATATATACAGAGTAGGAAAACGCTGGCTACTCATCTGATTTAATGTAAGCTGAAGCCCACAGCCACTGACAGATATCGTAACTGTTACCTGGTTTTTAATTCGTAATTTACAGTTATTTTGAAAGCACTCACAGTTAAAAGATTCTTCTGGTACAGTTCGTTTTCATATCGCGTGCCCATTGTTTCAGTTGCAAGTTGGTGCTAACCGTCTACAACACTGCTGGAACATTTTTTAATGGTTATCTTAAGATCACTGTTCATTAAGTATCTTCCGTTAATCACTGTCCACGAGCTGTATTTATTAATTCGGCAAATGCAGTAGTGTCGCCGTAGCAATTCGTACCGCAACACGTAAATTACGCCACCTCTTAACCACGCGCTCTCACTACGTCCGCTTGCGAGACTTCAATTTCCCATAATTGATATTTTACGTCGGCTTCACCGCGGATAAAAACAAGCATATACACATAGGTGTTCGGAAGTCGAGTCAAGAGGAGGTCCTTGTCCCCTCCTGGAAACTGAGGTTCAGACATTTTCCATTCACGCACTTTCGCAATTAGTATTTAATCGTGATTCTAGTAAACAACAGATTCAGGGTTTCCTCGTTCGACGAGATATACTGTGGCTTTAGGTGCTATTATCAGATTTTCAGGACCGATATGGTGCGGTTTCAGTGCTGTCCTGGAATTGAAGCAGATGCTGACCTTCACAGAACATAATCAAAGTGTAGTCTCCGAACTTTTCAGTCGCTCCCGCGTACAACCATTATGAGCCTGCATAAAAGACCTGTCCACCACCATGGTCTGCAGAGTTGGTTGGCAGCTTCCGGGCCACCATCAGGAACACTACTTCTATTTACTTTCACTACTGAATCGTCAGTCTTCTGCCTGGTTTGATGCTGCCAGCCACAATTTCCTCCCTTGTGGCACCACCTTCATCTCAGCGTAGCACTTACATCCAACTTCCTAACGTCCTCAATCTGTTAGTGTATGTACTCCAATCTTTGTTTTCTCCTAAAGGTTTTGGACTCTCTCCAGCTCCACCTAGCTAGATAGAAGTTATCGTTTCACGTCTTAACACATGTCCTCTGGTCCTGTCCCTTCTTCTTCCCACTGTCTTCCGTTTCTTGTTCTTTTCGCCGCTTCTGCAGAGAACCACCTCCTTCGTTATCTCATGAGACCACCAAATATTAGGACTTCATTTGGCACCAGATCTCAAAGGCTTCTATTTTCATCTTTTCCCGTTTCTCCACAGCCCATGACTGACTAACATTCAGTCCTGTGCTCCAAAAGTTCTTGGCATCTTCTTTCTCAGAGTTAGAAATTTGATACTAACAGACTTCATTTGACGAGGAATGCCCGTTTTGCTTGTGGTAATCTGCTTATTATGTCCTCCTTGTTTCAACAGTCATGTGCTAATTTGCTACCAAGGTACCAAAATTATTTAATATAACACCGTCGTAAGTTGCTGTCGTTTACAAGTTTCTGCTTTTACAGCGTGCATATAATATTTTCGTCGCCCTACTCCCAGTCGATCTCACCAAATGAGAAAAATTGAAATAGAATGAATGTTTCACAAATTGATTTTTTGAATTTCCGAATATTTCTTTATTCGTGTGAGAACTAGTAAACAAAACAGGTATTAAACATAATAAAAGGAAATACAAATGGACAAATTAACCACTTGACAATTTGTAGTCAAAGAAATTTTAACGTGGGATATAAAGTATAGGTTGGTTGTACCTAAATTTTACCTCCTTGATCCCGAGAAGACGGAAAACTATTTAATGTTTAGACACTCAGCTTGATAGGAATGACGTTCAGACTGTGCGCTGCAGGATTTCCGTTGTTAATAGTGTTAGTGTCATGACTTGCCGTTAGTCGTCGATAGTGGTAAGTGGCACAGGAAATAAATCGGATTCCGAGCACCAAAGTCATACATACAGCGTGAACGGCGCACGTTACTGTGGGCTTCTTAGCCAACACTTGACCTCAGCTCCACGGCAGAGAAGCGAGATGGCGCCATCTGTTCTGATGCACGATGGAGCTTCAGCTCACATTGCTCTTGAAGTCACTCGCCTGTTCCATAACCCATGTGGAGAAAACTGCGTAATTCGCCTACCGTTTCTAACTTCGTGTCCACTAAGATTAACAGATTTGAACACGCGTTATTTCTGGCTGTGGAGTTGGCTGCATAAAGCTATTTATTACGCTAACCGAGTGCCGAACAATTAGCGGTCAAGTGTATGTGCTTAGCTCAATTTTGTTTTACATTTACTTCATTTTGCTGACTGTGACTTTGAATCTGAGCTTGAGTCAGTATTATTGTGCCGATTCACACCTGATCGTCTTGAATTAATAATTACGTAAGAACTTTTCGAAACTGATTAACATTTAACAACATGGTGCGCTCGCTGACAACATGAGCTGCAGACCAGTTTCTATAACCATTGCAGTCTAAATTAAAAAAACTGTTTAACTTCATTATCTGAAATCTCACTAGCTACTTCGCAAATTTCATCATGTTTCAAAATTATTTCTATCGTTGTTGCGTTGAAGGAGTCACACAACAACGATTCGGGTATAACTGATTTTATATTTCTTTTTATCAGACGGCCGCGCTGGCCGAGTAGTTCTAGGCGCTTCAGTTCGGAACCTTGTGTCTGCTACGGTCGCAGGTTAGAATCCTGCCTCGGGCATGGATGTGTGTAACGTCCTTAGGTTAGTTAGGTTTAAGTAGTTCTAAGTTCTAGGGGACTGATGACCTCAGACGTTGAGTCCCATAGTGCTCAGAGCCATTTGAGCCTTTCTTTTATTTAATTCGTTCTTCGGAGCCGATACTTTTTCTCAGACGATGCACGTCATCAATTACTTTAATTATCCGAAAGTGTAAATCCCTTATAGGTGATGACAGGACATTTCTTAATCTTTGGATTGTGCCGTGACCAAACATTGCAAATTTTAGATGTGAAATTAATATTAGTAAGTTGACAACAGAGAAAGTGAAAATTCTGAAAATAACAATGCAGGAGGAGCGACATCAACAGGAGCTTGAGAGGAGCTCGCAGGACCGGAATTGTTTGACAGCGAACTGACTAATGACAATGCAATGGGTAGCTCAGTAAACATGGAAGATGTAAGTAACATTACAATAAAACAGGAGATCAGCGATTCTTACCAAGGTACAGGGAAGAACGGAAGAGAAGTTCTCATACAGATGAGATCAAAACGGAAACAGAAATAAAATCTACACTGAATCAGGCGTGCGATGTGCAGTTGGGCTTTTTGAATGAGTTGAAACAATCATATTTGCGATGAATAATGATTTGAAAAATTAAATATCTACATCAAGTCAGATATTACATAATAAAATGGATTCGGTGGGTACCAACATTGTTGAAAACCAAAAAAATTCTGACCCAAACAACGAACGATAAAATAACTAAGGAAATGAATGAGCTAGACGGTAAAATCGACGTAAAATAGAGGCTGTAAAGAAGCCCGTACGCGAAAAAAAAAAAAGAGCAGAACTGCACAATGCTGAAAATCTTGACACTATTCATGTGGATTTAAGGACGAAAGTAGACCAGGAAATTGAAATAGTAAATAATCAATATGGATATATTCGTAGAGAATTAGGTCCGTCTGTAACGGATTTGCAGGGACAAATCGTGAAACTTCACAACGAGACAGAAACCAGATTACAAGAATCCCTGTCTGCTATTAACACTGATGTGCAGGGTAAATCTCAGACGTTAGAACTTTTGAGAATCGCAAAAAGGGGGAATTTAAAAATAAAGAAGTAAAGACTTTGAGATCTGAAACTAATAAAATCAAAGAACAAATGGGCAAACAACAGAATGTGACAATTTTGGCTGCTACATTTGCTGTAGTAAGAGCTTATCCTAATCATGCAAATTTCGCAATTGAAAAGTTCGACCCAAAAGGCAGAGTCCATCTTGTTATTTTTATGGACACATGCAGGAAAATAATCACTTTGGCATTACCTGAAGAGGTTCGGGTAAGGATTGTGCGATCAAAATTAATCGCGGACGAGAGTAGCTGGGTATTCCACACTACGGGCAGTTGCCGGCTTTTAGAAGGCATTTTAAAATAGTTTTGAGAAGAAATAATAATGTATAGATAAACAGAACAAAGTGGTGCAGAAATTTATGCAAGATTCTCCATAACCGGCAGGCAAAGAAATAAATATGAAAAGCTACTGCGTGGAATTGTTTGGAAAAGTGGAGTACGTAAAAGGATAGATGTCAAAAATGAGCATGTAAACGGTTCTGCGTGGAAAATTAACCTGGAGTGTCCGAGGCTATTTAATGAGCGGAGAGTGCAAAACATCTTATATGAAAAAAGTGGGTGACACTGATGTTTGGTACCGAGGCAATGAAAACTAGCACCACAGGAATAACGACCACCAAAATATGTAAAGCCTTAACCATAATAACCACAACAATGATTATAAGATGACATGTGCCCACCTAGAAACTGAGAGGAGAGGATGAGGTGGTTGTCGTGGAAGAGCAAATCGGTATGGACGAATGTACGAAAATTACTGTTCAGAAAACGGAGATCCGGCAGTAATGGGACACACTGGTGCGGAGAGCATTACGCGACTCCGCAGAAAAAAGCAACGTTACTGTAGCTTGAACATAGAGTGCTCAGTAACCTCCAAAGTACGAGCGTCTAAATATGGGCCGTTCCAAGAAAGAATCAGTGTGCATAAATAACAATGCGAGGGTACTGAATTTCGTGGACAAAGTAAATGAAATGCGGTAGTGAATGAAATCAGAGGTGTTGTAAAAGCGACGCCGGGTGCTTTGCACCTGAGTACTACTGCGGCGCCGATAATTGGTCGGTTTCTTGTCACGAAGAAGCATGTTGTCGTTCTTAAGGAGGTAGGATCAGCAGACAAAGAGATGGAACGGTTCATGCACTTAGGCAAAATGTATGATTGGTTAGAAGTCGTCAGAACTTAAAAAAAAACTGAAGCTGATTGTTTCGTAATGATAAAACAACTGAGGCTGATTGTTTCGTAATGATTCTACACTTAAATAACTAATATTAATATTTCAGTGAGATTTTAAAGATTGTTGTAAATCACCATATTTAATTTCTTTGTGTAATCAGTAATTTCTGATCCCATTTCCAAAATATATAACAGTGTTATGTCAAAGTTATCAGTAGTTATTTAATGATAGTTACATGCAAATAAAACATAATTTCCTTAATAGAAAATGTTTGCGAACAATTACAGTACGGTAGTAGAAATATGAACAGTATGCATTATGTCAGAGTGCACAATGTTATATATTGTGCAAACAGAGTGCCAAATTATTAGCAACCAAATGCATATGCTTAGCGCAATTGTCTTTACTGGTTTCATGATCACTTTTACATTCCTGGAAATTGAAATAAGAACACCGTGTATTCATTGTCCCAGGAAGGGGAAACTTTATTGACACATTCCTGGGGTCAGATACATCACATGATCACACTGACAGAACCACAGGCACATAGACAGCATGCACAATGTCGGGACTAGTACAGTGTATATCCACCTTTCGCAGCAATGCACGCTGCTATTCTCCCATGGAGACGATCGTAGAGATGCTGGATGTAGTCCTGTGGAACGGCTTGCCATGCCATTTCCACCTGGCGCCTCAGTTGGACCAGCGTTCGTGCTGGCGTGCAGACCGCGTGAGACGACGCTTCATCCAGTCCCAAACATGCTCAATGGGGGACAGATACGTAGATCTTGCTGGCCAGGGTAGTTGACTTACACCTTCTAGGGCACGTTGGGTGGCACGGGATACATGCGGACGTGCATTGTTCTGTTGGAACAGCAAGTTCCCCTGCCGGTCTAGGAATGGTAGAACGATGGGTTCGATGACGGTTTGGATGTACCGTGCTCTATTCAGTGTCCCCTCGACGATCACCACAGGTGTACGGCCAGTGTTGAAACAGCAAGTTCCCTTGTCGGTCTAGGAATGGTAGAACGATGGGTTCGATGACGGTTTGGATGTACCGTGCTCTATTCAGTGTCCCCTCGACGATCACCAGAGGTGTACGGCCAGTGTAGGAGATCGGAGAACGCTCCCCACACCATGATGCCGGGTGTTGGCCCTGTGTGCCTCGGTCGTATGCAGTCCTGATTGTGGCGCTCACCTGCACGGCGCCAAACACGCATACGACCATCATTGGCACCAAGGCAGAAGCGACTCTCATCGCTGAAGACGACACGTCTCCATTCGTCCCTCCATTCACGACTGTCGCGACACCACTGGAGGCGGGCTGCACGATGTTGGGGCGTGAGCGAAAGACGGCCTAACGGTGTGCGGGACCGTAGCCCAGCTTCATGGAGACGGTTGCGAATGGTCCTCGCCGATACCCCAGGAGCAACAGTGTCCCTAATTTGCTGGGAAGTGGCGATGCGTTCCCCTACGGCACTGCGTGGGATCCTACGGTCTTGGCGTGCATCCGTGCGTCGTTGCGGTCCGGCCCCAGGTCGACGGGCATGTGCACCTTCCACCAACCACTGGCGACAACATCGATGTACTGTGGAGACCTCACGCCCTACGTGTTGAGCAATTCGGCGGTACGTCCACCCGGCCTCCCGCATGCCCACTATACGCCCTCGCTCGAAGTCCGTCAACTGCACATACGGTTCACATCCACGCTGTTGCGGCATGCTACCAGTGTTAAAGACTGCGATGGTGCTCCGTATGCCACGGCAAACTGGCTAACACTGACGGCGGCGGTGCACAAATGCTGCGCAGCTAGCGCCATTCGACGGCTAACACCGCAGTTCCTGGTGTGTCCGCTGTGCCGTGCGTGTGATCATTGCTTGTACAGCCCTCTCGCAGTGTCCGGAGCAAGTATGGTGGGTCTGACACACCGGTGTCAATGTGTTCTTTTTTCCATTTCCAGGAGTGTATTTCATGTCGTTAACTGTGATATTGAATTTAAGCTCGAATCAATGTTATTTTGCCCATTCCTTCCTGACTGACCTGCATTAGTTATTACATAAATACTTTACTGAATTGATTAGCAACTATAAAATATTTTTCGCTCACTCCGTGAGCTGGCGACCTTGTTCTATAGCCATTCCACTCTAAACTAAAAAATTATTTAAGTTCGTTACCTGAAATTCCACTAACTACTTCGCAGTTTCTATCATTTATCAAAATTCTACCGATCTTTATTGCACGATGCGTGGACGATGGCAAATGCAGTACCATCTCCTAAATAACCGCACCCAGTTAAAGCAATCTCCTTTCTGAGAACGGCTTTGTACCTGACAGTTGACAGTCATCGAGGAACGGAAGATGTTTCCAGGTTGTAAGAGGTGTCTGTAGCCAGTCGAGTCAAAACTGAACGTCTGACGGTACAAAATAAGCCGAAAGGTTTTGCTAAAGAAGAGAGAGAGAGAAAGAGAGAGAGATCGTATATGTCTAGACCGAGAGTAGCGCGAGCTGAAGTGTGTAAACAAGCAGGAGAGCAAAGTGCCTTACCTTTCGCGGCAAAGATAAACAACGGCAGCTGGGAAAACCAAACCTACTGCTGAATAACGTGCCTTTACTGAGGAGGTGATAGCGGTGTTCTTCTTTATTTCTCGGTATTTGTTGTATTACTTGACAAGGTGGTTCGCAGCTTCCGTCTGAGCGTGAAAATATAGGGTGATTATAATTAAACTTTTGAAACGCTGTAGAAATAACATCACCGGTCAGAATTACGTCAATTTTCAACTGAATATTACAGGAAGAGTGGGAAAACGTATGGTAGAAGAAGAAAAAGTTAGAAAATTGTTGATGGCACTATATGTGCCAGAATACGTGAATGAAACCACCTGTATTGCTTTTCCTCCTTTCACGTTTGCGACGTTCGCTATGCTTGTCTCAACATAGGATAGAGCTCTGCTTGATGATGACTGTGCACACATCGCACTGCAGAAGTTCCGGTCACTGAAGGGTTTCAAAAAGGGCTTGGTCCGATAACTGCCGTGGGTCTGGAGAAAATGATTCGAAAAGACGGGATCTTTTGGTTGTGCTACCTGGTAAAGGGAGGAAACGAATTGATTTGACGTCACTGGAAACAGTAGCCACAGTAATGCAGGAGGAGACGTGTGGTGATGTGCAAACGTGTTATGCACGGAGAATTGCTCGAACATTGGACACACTCGCGAGCACGTAACGTTAAATCCTACGAAACATCCTTCGTTGCTATCCATTCAAAATTACCCATGTGCACGAGTTGCTTCCTGTTGACCCTCCAACAAGAGAGATCTTTGCTTTAGAATATCTGGCTCGCATGGAAGTGGACAATGATTGGCCGTGGAAAATTCTGTGGACAGACGGAGCCCACTTCCCTCTGACAGGATATGTCAGTACACAAAACTATCGATATGGGCAACGGAAAATCTACACTCAAGTCAACCAGTACCACTTCATCCTGAAAGGATCACTGTGCGGTGCGGGTTTATGGCATGATTTATTGTAGGGCCACATTTTTTCGAAGAGACAGATGCATCCGGCCCTGTTACCTGTACCGTAACTGCTAACCGCTATGACTGTCTTTTGCTTAACCACGTCGTTCCAACTCTCCCACCACATGGATGTGTGGACGGGATCATTTTTATGTAAGATGGCGCACCTCCACACATTGAAAATCCAGTGAAACAGCTGCTGAAGCGCCATTTCGAAAATGCTAGAATGATCAGCTACCATTTCGCTACAGGCTGATTCATCATTGCCATGTCCACAAATAGAACACAGATTCCGTGCTATTAGTTAGAAACATAAAAATTACAAAATAGTTAGGAGGTGTTGCTTCAACTCTATATCTTTAAAATTTGTCTTGATTATTTTTTAAAAATAAAAAATCAAGAACTGACTTTCCTTGTAATAAATAACACGTTTTCGCTACCAGTAACTTTTTAAGCACACCGATTT